>NC_058101.1:150265757-150568787 GCF_020171115.1 Neogale vison | reverse complement strand
CCTAACCGACTCAGCCACCCAGGCACACCAAGCGTCCGACTCTTTTTTTTTTTTTTTTAATATTTTACTTTTATTTATTTATTTGACAGGGGGAAACACAGTGACAGAAGGAACACAAGCCAGGGAAGTGGGAAAGAGAGAAGCAGGCTTCCCACAGAGTAGAGAGCCCAATGCGGGGCTCAATCCCAGGACCCTGGGATCATTACTTAAGCTGACGGCAGCCGTTTAACAACTGAGCTGATGAAGTTCTCGAACCTAGGTGAGGTTCGGTGGGGTGAGGTTCGGAGCCGACGGCTAAAGAAAGAATTCTTAAGACGTCTCTGGTGCAAAAAGGTGGTTTATTAGAGCACGGGGACAGGACCCGTGGGCAGGCAGAGATGCGGCTGCCCCGAGTTGTTAGGGTAGGCGTGTTATATACCTTGCGGTTGGGGGTAGGTGGTGAAGGGATGGGAGATTTCGACAGAGCTCTCACGTGCTAAGGTGGGCCTACAAGGTGCTGGGGGGAGTCCTTGCCCTTATGGCTTGATCAATGTCGTTTTTAGGTCAGGCATTAACATTAAGATAGTTGGGAGATTCTTAGTGGGGCATTATGACCCTGCTGTCATTCACATTCCCTTCTACCTCAGTCTCCTCCAGTTTATGGTGGGGAGGGGGACATTAGGGCTTCAAGACATGAGAGCTATTTGCCTCTGGAAATTTGTGCTATTGATAAGGTAACCTCCCTGTTTAGATCTCTAGGATACCTGTAGAGCAAGGGAGATTCCTGTTCTGCAGGATTGCGATCCCTGCAAGTTAACTATTTATCATTTTATGGCAGTCAGGGGTGCCTGAGGAATGCTACACATATGGAGGGGAGCAGGTGAAGAGGGGGTGCAAGGCGCCAGCTTTTGCTTTGTCCTCAGCCAGCCTCCTGCTCCCTCATCAAGCCACCCATTTTTTTTTTAAGATTTTATTTTTATTTAAGTGTCTAACTCTTGATCTTAGCTCAGGTCTTGATCTTGGGATCGTGGGTTCAGGCCCATTTTTTTTTTCAATTTATTTATTTTCAGAAAAACAGTATTCATTATTTTTTCACCACACCCAGTGCTCCATGCAAGCCGTGCCCTCTATAATACCCACCACCTGGTACCCCAACCTCCCACCACCCCCCCGCCACTTCAAACCCCTCAGATTGTTTTTCAGAGTCCATAGTCTCTCATGGTTCACCTCCCCTTCCAGTTTACCCAAATTCCCTTCTCCTCTCTAACACCCCTTGTCCTCCATGCTATTTGTTATGCTCCACAAATAAGTGAAACCATATGATAATTGACTCTCTCTGCTTGACTTATTTCACTCAGCATAATCTCTTCCAGTCCCGTCCATGTTGCTACAAAAGTTGGGTATTCATTTGAAAAAAAAAAAAAAAGGACACAAAAAAGCGCTACCATAAAACAGTAAAAAAAAAAGAAAAATCAGTCATTAAAATTAGTACCTACTGTTTATCAAAGATACCACTGAGAAAGTGAATGAATAAGCCATATACATGGATATGCTTGCAATACCTACATATGACAAAGGACTGGTATCAAGAACATACAAAGGGGGGGGGGCGCCTGGATGGCTCAGTTAAGCATCTGCCTTCAACTGAGGTCATGATCCCAGGGTCTGGGGATGGAGCCCCAGTCAGGTTCCCTGCTAAGCAGGGATTCTGCTTCTCCCTCTCCCACTGCCCTTCACCGCTCCCCACTCCTAAGCCTAACTCAGTCTCTCTCTCTCTCTTATTCCCTCTCAAATAAATGAACAAAATCTTTTAAAAAAATAAGGGAAAGCACACTTCAACTAAATTTGGGCTTTACTTACTTCAGATTCCCCCTTGACTAGAACAATAATGGATCAATCTATCATTGTTTGGGAGTATGTAGTGTATTGGTTTATGAAGGGTGTTCTTCTGTGTGCTACTGGCTTGTGAAACACCCACAGTGAACCTAGGTTACAGAAACTGCTGCCAAAAGAAACAGTCTCTGAGCATTAATTTGCCGTGAAACAAAACGGACAGAACTCTCAAAGCTTCCATCAGGCTCCTTACCCTTGCCAGGAATTTGGAATTTAGTCTTCTTTGGGTGTCGCCAGGGTGATCATTTATTTTCTTTCTTAATTTTTTTAAAAAATTATTTAATTATTTGAGAAAGAGAGAGCGTGGGCCGGTACGCAAGTGGGGGCAGGCGCAGAGGGTGAAGCAGACTCCGCGCTGAGCAGGGAGCCCAATGCAGGATCGCGTCCCAGGACCCCAAGATCATGACCTGAGCCCAAGGTGGACACTTAAATAACTGGGCCACGGGGGCGACCCTCTTTCTTAACTTTTAAACAAATATGCTTTCCCTCCTCTGACTATAGGGGAAACATATGTTCATGAAGAGATAAACTGAAAATGCCAAAAAGTAGAAAAATGAAGAAAATCATTATAATCTCATCTGGGATTAATAATCCCAAACATATTCCGGGATATTTCCTCCACACATTTTTCTGCAGGTAGCTTCCCCCCCGCCCCAGCCAGCTATAATTGAAACCATGTTGTAAAAAAATTGTTTTACATTCTGGTGGGTTTGCTTCTTTTTTTTTTCAGTTCTCATTAACAGGTCTTTTCTGCTCTGAAATCTCGTTCTGAACATCCTATTTCTTGGTTTCCTGGTGACGCTTCCTAGTTCATTCCCCAGCGACGAGGCTTTGGGGCTGTTTCTCTAGTTGGCGATTAGAGCAAGTGCGCCCGCAAAGCACAGGACTTTGTTCCCTCATCAACTTCTGGGCGGCCTGAGGATCCATTCCACGACACAGAATTAGAGGGCAGCAGTGAGCCCGGCGAGCAGCTCCTCTCACTTTAGGAAAAGAATCCAACACAGAGGGCAATTTGGGAGTCTTTAGCGAGATTTAATCACTTAGCATTTACGAAGACAATGGGTCTAGTAGCGTGCACGGGTATTTTTAGGGTAATTGTCTTAACCTCTGCAGAGCTCCCGCCCTACAGCACCGTGAAACCAAGGCTGGGGGTGCCCAGAGGCCTCTTCTCAGCTGGGGGCCCGCCCCCTGGCGCGCCGGCTCCCCCTTCCCCACCCCTGCTCCGGCCGGGCGCTGATTCCCCTTACCTGGGCAGCGCCAACTCCTCCGTGCGGTCCAGCGCGCCGGCCACCGAGGGCAGCGCCAGGACCCCGTCCAGGTCGAGCACCGCCGCGCGCAACGCCATGGCGGCCCACAGAGGCCCAAAGCTCCCGGCCGTGCGCGGAGGCCCGTAGCGGGATGGGAGCGGCGGGCCGCGGGGCCTCCCTCGCACTGGTCCAGGGGGGCCCCGCCCCCGTCCCGCCCCCGTCCCGCCCCGCGCCCTGTCCCAGGCCCGCAGGGGCGGCGACCCACCGGTCTCCACTGCCTCCAGGCATCCAGTCCCCCTGCTAGTGTCCTGACCGCTTCCCGAGAACTTGCCAGACTGTCACCGGTCCGGGGGCGGGCCTCAGAGAAGGGGTCTGAGGAAGAACCAGGGGCCACTGACCTTTTAAAGTGTGTGTGGCCAAAAGCTTCATTCAGTGTTTGGATCCTTCCATGTTTGTTTCGGTTGGCATATCCACTAAACTCATAGCTTTGTTGCCCCTCCTTTTGGTGTGTATATTTACAGATCTGACGCTATCCTGTCCACACTCCCCTCATCACACACTTACCTGTCAAGGCAAAATGTGTTTCAAGAGTAAAATATGCTCCGGATACCGTATGCCTACTCAGAATACATCTATTCCAATCTCTTGTTGGAATGAGGCTTAGAAGGAAATTTGGAGTACTTACTACCCCTTTGTACCTTCTCCTTGTGCTAATGCTGCCTAAAAATGTTCCAGCTTTGTTTTAATTCACTGATTCCACACTGTTGGCTCCTTTGTTTTTGGACTTTGCTTAGGAGTGTCTGAGGAGTATTTGCCAAAGGGTTGTCAGGCTTCTCATGCCTGCAGTGGAGCTCTGTGAATTAAAAACATGCTCTGGGCTCAGTGTGCCAGCTTGCCAGGCCCATGTCGCGAGACACAGACCCCAGAGATTTCTCTGCTGAATGTGTCCTCTGTGAATTTATGCAGGATATTCTGCCCCCTTTAGCTAGAAGAATGTTGTGAAAGATCATCAGATACCTTACTGAAATCAAGAGGTATTCATCTACAACTCTTTGTAGCTACCAATCATCAGTCTGGTGAAGAAGAAAATGAGTCTATTATGGGTGTTTTGCTCTGGTGAACTATGACCATGCTTATGTCTCTTGCCTCATAACCTCTTCTGGGATCTCCCTGAGGCTGTTGTTACTAGTGCTTTCTGAAATCCACTCCTACAAAGTAGGAAGCATGAAGTTTGTAGTTAACGGAGCCAAATGTAGCAGAGGAACTGGAAAAAGCAGTTCGATTTTGAACTTGGATGACACTGGGCGACCTCCTTCGGAACACTTTCAGTGTTAGAGTCCTGGGATCAAGCCCAGAGTTGGATTCCCTGCTTGGTGGGAAAGCTGTTTCTCCCTCTCCCATTCCTCCTGCTTGTGTTCCCTCTCTCATTGTGTCTCTCTCTGTCAAATAAATAATCTTTTAAAAAATAAAATAAAAAATAAATTAAATCTCCAACTTAGACTTTCCTTTGGTCTCCAGAGTCTCCTACTCCACATCTCCTCTTGATTGTCTGACAGGGGTCTCTAATGTATCATGACCAAAACAGAACTCCTGCTGCGTTCCCACCTCTCAAGCCTGTTCTCTCCAGGACATTCCCAGTCTTACTCAGTGGCACTCATTCACTCAGTAACTTAGCCCAAAGAACTTGGAGTCACTCCTGGATTCCCCATTGCCCATGAAACTGTGTGTTCTTGAACTCAGTCCCAGGGGTGTCCGGTGGATTAGGGCAGAGGTAATAACTTCTGGTTTAGTGGTGATCTTTCTTAAAGGCCCACCCAGGAGCTCTTTCCTCCACTGCTTTCAAAGGGTTTGTAGGTTCTTAATATCCTGTATTAAATCTCTTTCTATTTAATAACTAAAGGGATTTCTGCTGGCTGACAGATATGGGACTACTTAGGAATACATATATGTATGTGTTTGTAAACGTAGCAAAGCAAAGAGGAAGGACACATTGACAGAGCTGGATGGGAGAAATCCCCCTTTCGGGAAGGAAAATAAGAAACACACAACATGAGACTCCATCTTAAGATCGAGATCATTGCGTGTGAGAGGAGACTGTGAAGCTCTCACATGGCCCTTTGCTTATTCAAGGCAGTTACACTGGGAACCTGACCGAGTCTGGAGTATTTTATAATACCTTATCAGTTACGTAACTTCTTGGCCGAGCTGCTTAGGCAAGGTTTAGAGGTCTCAGTCGCATTTGACTATGCTTTGCTCTTTCTCATGGGTCACGCTTCCCTAGGTTTTCTGCCAGCCAGCTTGGAGGAAAGTAAGAGCTTACTCAGCTGGGCTAGGGAAATGGGGTATCTTTTGGAAATGTAAGTCACAACCCTTATGTCTGCTAATCTTAATATTTATAAAATGCATTTGAGGTGATAGCAGGAATCATGAAAACATGGTGAATGTAGGGGTCCAAATGCAGAAAGACACCTCAGGTCAATCGCTAGATCTGCAATGAACTTGTAACTGCAATGAACAATCTGCAGATTACAACCATTGTAATCTGCAATGAACAGTAAACTTACCTTGGTTTTGTTTGGGGTTTCCTGCCACTGACACCCTTTCTGGCCACCTGCTAGGCCTTGCTTTTCCAACCCTATTTTATTTTATTTTATTTATTTATTTTTAAAGATTTTATTTATTTATTTGACAGACAGCAATCACAAGTAGGCAGAGAGGCAGGCAGAGAGAGAGGAGGAAGCAGGCCCCCTGCCGAGCAGAGAGCCCGACACAGGGCTCGATCCCAGAACCCTGGGATCATGACCAGAGCTGAAGGCAGAGGCTTTAACCCACTGAGGCACCCAGATGCCCCCAACCCTATTTTAAAACTCTATTTAATTCCTGGTGGTCGAGAAAGGATCTCAACATGGTTGCTTCTCCTGCTGTGGGTGTTTGAATCAAGCTAAATTAAAGTTGTCTCTGGCAGTTTTCTAAACCCACATTCCACCTGAAGCTTTGTCTTTCTGTAGTGCAGCAAATGAATTTCTTCAATTCAATCAGATAATTATGTATTAAGCACTTTCTGGGTACTTGGGATTCGTTGTGTAAATGCAACAGACAAAAATAGAGACTAAAAAGCTTCTATTGTAGCAGAATGATGAAATCAAGGAATTTCTAGTTGCTTCTGGGGCAATAAGAATGACATTAGAAATATTTATGGAGGCTACTTGTCATTCTTAGTCGGTTTTTTTTTTTACTGCCAAACATCTATAACTTCTTCGTATATTTGAAAAATTCTACTGTACAGTGGACAGCTGTCATTCGAATATCTATGTTGATAGTTCTTACATTTGGAATGCTATCTTCTCAAGCTAGACTCCACAAACACCGTTTTTCCTGGGCTTCCTTGATGCTGGACTCTGCCCATCAGCCTCAGGCCTGAGATTGGGGTATGGATTCATAAAAACTGTCCCACGACATTGTTTGTTGTTACCACGTTGTTCTTGGCTGTGTGGTTTCCAAGCCTGCTTCTCTTTTCCTCCCTGAGATTCTGTGAGGCTATCTTGAGCTAGGGTGAAGGTCTTTGAGTTAGGCTCAGCAAATCAGATGCACCCAACCCAGATGTGATAGTGGGAGCTGGTAAAGGAAGGAGGGACAGAGGAGAGAGTTCGGGTTGATAGTTTGAGGACAGCAGCAGTATGCAGGGTTCCCAGCTGGATGGGTGATGCAGGTCTCAGCACTCAGCAACAGCAGTGTGTTCCCAAGTCTGGTTCTGGTGCATGATTTTGGTGTCAGCCCTCTCTACTGCTAGTTTTCCAAGTTCGGTTCTCCAAGCTTCCTCAGGGCCTCACTCTGCAAACTGCCCTTGCTTGTTTTTTTCCCTCCTAGCTCCTCCTTGCTTTCCTCATCTCTAAATTAAAGTCAGTCCTTGGGTCTCTTTACAACCGCTCTCTTGCTTATCTCAACCGGCCTTCTCTTTGTGAAATTATTTGTCCTGCAGTCTTCCTCACGTGGGATCCTCTGGCCACAAGCGGCTACACGAAGTTCTTGCAGGGGCTTACCAGGGGAATCTGGACAGGTGGCTCCATGCAGATTCCCCGGGGCTCTGGTTTGTGTGTCAAAATGGCTGCAGAGATGCGATTGCCAGGCTGAGGCGGAAAGCTGCGCCCACCTGTGCTACAAATCACAGGAAACCTCTCTTTCATCCTCCTGCAGTGTCCCTCTGGTGTTCCTCACTGAGAAAGTTTACTACTGTGTGCACTGTAAAGAAGAAATGGTTAGGGGGCGCCTGGGTGGCTCATTGGGTTAAAGCCTCTGCCTTCGGCTCAGGTCATGGTCTCAGGGTCCTGGGATCGAGCCCTGCATCACATCAGGCTCTCTGGTCAGCAGGGAGCCTGCTTCCCCCTCTCTCTCTGCCTCTCTGCCTACTTGTGATCTAACCCTTAAAAAAAATATATTAAAGAAGAAGAAGAAGAAGAAGAAGAAGAAGAAATGCTTAGAAAAGCATATATTGAAGGTACAGTCAAAGTTGACAGGCAATCAATGATTAACTGACAAGATGGCTCTAATCCAAGTTCAAAATAAATTGATTTCAAAATCCTGTGATTTGCCTCATTATTGCATCAGTTCAATTCATAGCACTGATGGGGACATGAGACTCTAAAAACTGGGAACAGTCCCATGACAAAAACCAGAAATCAGAAGATTTCTGATAAACTTGCTCCTACCGTCGCTGAACTTCCCACAACTACCTCCCCTGAAGGACTTATCACGGGCCAGATAAGCCAGCTTTCTTCACACCCCACCCTACCCCTCCCCATTGCCTCTAGACTTGAACCAGGTTTAGGTCCCCACATGTCCCAGCAAGCAGGTTCCAGGGACAAACCTAGGAGGACACAAAAACACACTCCCAAACTGCAAGATTCTATTCGTTGATATCCACAATTTGGTGATCATAGATATAAATGGGTTGTCAGGGGCGCCTGGGGGCTCAGTAGGCTAAGTGTCTGCTTTCGACTCAGGTCATGATCTCAGGGTCCTGGAATCGAGTCCCACGGCTAGCTCCCTGCTCAGTGGGGAGTCTGCTTCTCCGTCTCCTTCTGCCCCTCCTCCTGCTCATGCTCTCTCTCTGTCTCTATCTTTCAGATAAATAAATAAAAGCTTAAAAAAAATTAACCATCACAGGGTGGTATTCACAGTTTGTTCAATGGCAGCCCATGCAAAGTTAGTATGAGACACCAGACATTAGTATAGGGGAAGAGAAGACTTGGAAAAATACTAATGTTGGTATGGATTTTTTTATGTTTGACCTTCCACCTTCTTCCTCATGTGAGAGAACTCAGGAGACACTCCTCCAAGGCCTTGAGAAACATTGGTGTTCCTACTTAATAGATAGCCCTAGATAGGCCTCCTGTTTGGAAAGACTATTATCTTGATTATAGGGGCCGTGGGAAGTGGTTTGGACCTTGGGTGATGAGACTTGAGTTAAGGCAACTTCTCTGTACATGACACATCATTATCAGTCCTGAGAGGAAGAACCAAGAAGAAGCCTCTATAACAAAGTAATAAATAAAATCCCTAACATGTCTCTGGGAGAATCCCAAGGGTTAGAGCCACCATCAAAGACCATGGAAGACCAGAGTTACACAGGGACTTTGGGTTACCACCAAACTCTACCCAAGATGGATGGGTCTTGCCAAGTGTCAATTCATCGTTGTAAACTTAATTAGGTGATTCTCATTGTAATTGCCTTTCCCGCTGTGATTCCTACTGCTACCATTGCCAAATGCCCAGCTCCCCAACAGCAGTGACAAATCCTGAGCTCTAGATAGTGTGCTCGAGCCCAGAGGCTCAAATTAGTCCTCTGGTGGCAATCTGATTACATTGAGCTCCTTCCGTAACAGAGGGGGTAGTAATTTGTCTTTTATGGAATAGATGCTTCTTTTGGAGAATGGGGGAAGGGGAAAGTTGTAAATACCAACTCTAACTTAACGATCTTTTAAAACGAGGGCTATACCAGTCAACATTTTCTTCTTTACGTGGTTAATTTATTTTGTTTCCTGACCACCCTATTATTTTATATGCAGTATACTTTTTTTTTTAAGATTTTATTTATTTATTTGACAGAGAGAGAGATCACAAGTAGGCAGAGAGGCAGGCAGAGAGAGAGAGAGAGAGAGAGAGATGAGGAAGCAGGCTCCCTGCTGAGCAGAGAGCCCGATGCGGGACTCAATCCCAGGACCCTGAGATCATGACCTGAGCCGAAGGCAGCGGCTTAACCCACTGAGCCACCCAGGCACCCTTATATGCAGTATGCTTTTGATGAGCTTTATGATTTATTCCATAGGAGACAGAACTTCAAGGTGGCATCATGTAGGGTGAGAGCAAGGATGGGCATTGCGCAGGGAGGTTAGCTATGGAGCTGGAGGAAGTAACTGATGAGCCCTAGGGATCCGCGGTGAGGACGAGCACTCTTCTTTCTGTGAGGAATGGCTGCCTCATGTTAGTGTTCTAAATGTGTTTTCTTAGATTCTGTGTTTGTCTAGTTGGCAACCAATACTCACTGGGCCAAACTAATGGCCACACTTATCTACATCATCCCTGTGATCCAGTTTTCAAGGAGGTACAAAGATCATCTTACAAACCATCCAAACAGTCCCAAGTCAATACCCCAACCTCGTCCTTTATCTCTCGCACACCAAGCCAACATTTCCCTGCACAAAAACACCCCACGGCTATGTACTAGATAACTAGAGGCTGTCCCTATACCCACAGCTTGACAAAATTCCTCAAGCTATCCAATTCTAAGCTGCTTACCCTGGCCTGCCTTGCCTTTCTTGCAGAAACGCCAAAAATACCTGGGCCATGGGGGTGCCTGGGTGGCTTAGTTGGTTGGACATCCACCTTCGGCATCCTGGGATCTAGCCCCACATCAGGTTCCTTGCTCAGCGGGGAGCCAGCTTCTCTCTCTCCCTGCCACTCCCCCTGCTTGTGCTTTCTCTCTCTGACAAATAAATAAATAAAATGTTAAAAAAAAATACTCTGGGCAATGTTTTTTTTCTTTGCCTTTTCTGCACCCTGGCTAAGCCCTGGTGCTTCCCTCTGTGGCCCTGCATGGCCCACTGTGATTTTTATTTCCAGGGATCTGTGAGTATAAACTTCTTCCTTCACGACAATCATTCCCGTGTCCGTATGTACTGCCATGCCGAATTAAAACAAATTCTGGGGACAACTTCTAGACAGTGAGATGTAAACAATTTTTTTTTTGGAAGTGTTATTATGGAAAGTTGGGTGTGCATTGATGTTAGGAGCCAAAAAGCTAGATTTGGGGGAGCTTTCCAGCATTTAAACTCCTTTCCAACATTTTGAGAATGTTCCCACTTTGAAGGTGGCAGAGCCCGCTTTCTACCAGGAGATCAAAACACCAGATTCCTGCTTCCTCAACCTTCCTTGCGCTTCGTTCATGGGCCCACGATTAATCTGAAGCATCTGTCCCCACCTTTGTGTTGGGAGCTAGTGACCCAAAGAAGCAGGGACAGAGGAGGATTAATTCTGGCAGCAGGTTGGTTTGCAGGGACAGCAGTGATAGCAGTCCCAGCGACAGACGTTGCTGGTTTTCCATCTGGTCCCACAGCAGCCCCGGTGCCCATCCTGTAGGTGAATGACTTGTGATCTTGGTTCTGGTCTGCTGATGTGTCCATTGTTTTCACCTGTGCCCTGAGCGCGTTCTCCAGCTTTCTAAGTGCTATTATGAACCACCCATTGTCTTTTAATAAAAGCCATTTCTGGGGCACCTGGGTGGCTCAGTGGGTTAAGCCGCTGCCTTCGGCTCGGGTCATGGTCTCGGGGTCCTGGGATCGAGTCCCGCATCAGGCTCTCTGCTCAGCAGGGAGCCTGCTTCCCTCTCTCTCTCTCTATCTGCCTGCCTCTCCATCTACTTGTGATTTCTCTCTGTCAAATGGGTGGATAAAATCTTTGAAAAAAAAAACAAACCATTTCTGCTTAAATTCATTAATAGGTTTTTAATGCTTGCAGCCAAGAATCCTATTGGTATAATTTATGATTATATCCTTCCTTACACACACACCCCCCTCCATATGCAAGGACATAAGGTGAAATTCTAACCTTTGTTAATTATGGGTAGTGAGAACATAGGTGTTTAGAGAATTTTTTTTTGTATTTTATGTCTTTTAATTTTCATAGAATACTAGCAATCATGTATATATGTATAAATATATATATTTATACACATATATGTCCCACTTATTTACACACACACGCACATCATGCATCATTTCACTATTTTAAGCCCTTTATTTATGCTAACTTATTCACTCCTCACAACAAGCTGGTGAAGTGGGGACCAATAGTCACATCCTCATTTTAAGTATAAGGAAACTGAAAGTTCTAGAGACCTATTGAAAAATACACAGCCTTTTTTTTAAAAGTATATTTGACACATAATATTATAGGTGAACACATATATATTAGGTGAACCACAAAATGATTAGACCATTATATACATTATAAAGTGCTCACCAGAGTAAGTGTAGTTACTGTCTGTCACCATCTGTCACCATAAAAGGTATTACAAAATTATTGACTCTATGGCCTAGGCTGTACTTTGTGACTGACTTATTTTATACCTGGAAGTTTGTACCTCTTAACGTCCTTCACCTATTTCACCCATCCCCCATCCCACCCCTCCTTTAACCACCAGTCTCTTCTCTATATTTTTGTGTCTGTTACTGTTTTGTTTTCCATTTGCTTGTTCGTCTGTTTTGTTTTTTTAAATTCCACATGTATGTGAAATCGCATGGTGTTTGTCTTTGTCTGACTTATTTCGCCTAGCATAAATACCTCTAGGTCCATCCATGTTGTGGTGAATGGCTAGATTTTATTCCTTTTTAATGGCTGAGTAATATTCCATCGTATGTACATATCACATCTTCTTTATCCATTGATGGACACTGAGGTTGCTTCTATTTCTTGGCTATTGTATATAATGCTACAAAGGGATGCATGTATCTTCTCCAATTAGTGTTTTCTTTTTTTTTTTTTTTCTCATAAATACCCAGAAGCAGAATTGCTGGATTGTAAGGTATTTCTATTTGTAATTTTTTGAGGAAACTCTGTACCATTTTCCACAGCACCAATTTACGTTCTCATGAACAGTGTACAAAGGATCCCTTTTCTCCACATCTTCACCAACACTTGTTATTTCTTGTCTTTTTGATTCTAGCTATACTGATTGGTGTGAGGTAGTATTTCACTGGGGTTTTGATTTGCATTTCCCTGATGATGAGTGATACTGAGCATCTTTTCATGTGTCTGTTGGCCATTTATATGTTTCTTTGAAAATATTTCTACTTTATTTCTGTTTTTAATTTCTATTTGATTCATGTTTTTAATAGATTACTTGTGGGGGGTTTTGTCGGTTTATTTTTTGCTATTAGTTGTATGAGTTCTTTATCTATCTTGGATTCCTTATCAGATATATCATTTGTAAATATCTTCTTTCATTCAGTAGGTTACCTTTTCATTTTGTTGATGGTTTTTACTGTGTAAAAAAACCCACACAGCTTTTAAGGAGAAAATCAGAAATCAAACCCTCATGGTTATTTAGGGGCCTTTGCTTTTAACAATAAGGGAGACGAGTGAGAGAACAAGTAACTTGAAGGGGAGGCAGACCTCGAAGGGTGTTTTTAGGATGGAGGATGAGCTTATTTATGGGCTGAGGGAAAGAATCCAGCAGGAGGAGTGGTGAAGATAGGAGAAAGCCTGGGGTTATTTAATAGATGGGGATTCCATCAAGATCACAGGGGCCAAGCTTCCCGCGTGGGAAGGAAGGGGAGGAAGAACACGACTCCTGATCAGAGAAGAAGGCAACAGGTCTGTGTATGGTGCTTCTCTGGGAACTGAAGGCAAAGTCACTGGCAAGGAGGTTGAGGAGGGGATAGGCAAGCTGCAGCCAAACCAGGCAGGGGCATGGGTGAGCGGGGCGTCCTGTAGACAGCCGGTGGGGGAGAGGGGTTTTCCTCCAGAGGAGAAGGGGAAGGAGAGATCCATAGGCTGGCTTGCTGAGGGCTCTATACTCATTCCTATTCGACTGGCAGTTAAGCTGCTCTCTTGACCCCCAGACCCAGGACCCAGGAGATCCCCCCACCTGTGAGGTCGGGGGGTCCAGGCAGTGATCCTGGGGCACAGGGTCCTTCAGAGCAAAGAGAGATGCATCTTAAGTACTGGACAGAGAAGAGCAAATCTGTTGTCTGTCCCCACTGGACACAGGCTGAATAGTACAGGCTCCTCCTCCTTCCCTCCAGAGAAGATGTGTGTGTGTGTGTGTGTGTTAGACAGGGAGAGAGAGAGAGAGAGAACGAGAGCAAGAGTCTGTGTGCTGGCCAAGCCAGCAGTCCCTCCTGTGGACTGTCTTTGGCTTTTACCTGCAGAAGCCTTTGTGCCTGGCTCTCCGTGACGCCCTCCCCTGTAGCACCTGCAGGAAGCCTCTCCAGCCGCCAGAGTGGGAAGCCCAGGCAAACTGACCAGCCTGCAGAACTTACCCAGCCCTCCCCAGGAAGCCAGCTTGACCCTCAGATTCAGGTCGCCCTCGTCCGCCAACGTGGGTCCTGTTCCAGCATCAGTGTGACCATAAAATGAAGTCACCCTGCTCTGCTTTGCACCTGCCCTTCCATTTGGGGGGGACTTTTGTCAGCTGACCGGGACTTCCAAGCCAGGCTGGTTCTGTGTTCTCTCAAAGGCCTTTCTTCTTCTGTCACCACCGGTAAGAAAGGTGCCCCCAAAGCTTGCATCGGGGAATGTGGGGGTAGGGCATTGTGGGGGTGGGATCCAGGGGGATACTAGCGGATGAGTGGCTTCCGGGTACTTTGGGAGGGGAGCATGTCAGAATGCTGGAAGTCACCTGCTTCTAGAAGAATTTTCATCTTCTGGTTATCCCTGCGAGGGCAGTTCACAGCCCAGTGACAGTCAGCCCCTTCTACTGGGGTAGCTCAGTCTCAGGGGTTCGTGGTGTTACTATATCAAATCTGCTTCTATGTACTATTCCTTCCTTTATTTACTCATGAAGCAAACATTCTGTATCTTTCAGTAAAGACTAACAGGCATCAGTGGTACTCACTGACTTGGAAAAGTAGCAAGTGCTTCATTGCCGGGGTTTTTCTGAGGCTGGAATTTGTCAGCGAGGTTTCCTATACAGGCTGATGTGCTAATCCAGATGACCTTTAAGATTCTACCTGACCTTGAGATGTTAGGCTGTGGTTGATCGGGGTATGGAGCAGAGCAGACACACAAGCTAGAACTATGGTCTCTTTCCCCTAAGCCCCTGGCATGAAATTATTTGGAAGAAGAAACAGTATCATTTCCTCTAATCAAGAGGCTTTTTTTGGGGTATTGACAGAGGAGAGAGAGCTGGGACTCTCATGAGGAGGGACGGGGTGCTGGATGGCAGAGAGGAGCTGGTGGGGTTTAAGCAGGCTTCCTGGAGAAGGTGATGTTTGTGAAGAGACTAGAACAGGACCTGGTGAGTGGGAAGCCGAAAGTCAGCTGCAGTAGGAAGTTGGACGAAGAGGCCAAATTCCTTTGACTTCAGGGGACCTGGACTCAGGAGGTTGATGTAGGCATAAGGGTTGTGGGGGGGTGGTCTGGTTATTTGATTTCATCAGCAACAATAGTGGGGATGTTGGTGTCTGAGCCTTTTGCATACGCAGTGTCTTTTGGGTAGATTTCCCTATGCGTCCCATTCACCCAGACCCACTTTACAGACAGATAGTCACACCACAGCCATCCCCTCCCCCAAACCTGCCAATCCAGCCACTTAAAAGATCAAAGGCTCCAGGGTTCTTTCTCTTTTAATATCTTTCTTAGGCAGAAGGTATCTCTAATTACTGTCAATTAACTGGGATAATTCCTCCTTTGGTTTCCAGTGACAAAGTAATGAAATTATCTTCGTGGGCTAATTACAAAGGATGCAAATTTGAGGCATCTTGTAGGATCCTCTAGGATCGATTGACTTTTATTTGCACAGTCTTCCAGAGGGTCTGACATATCTCTGATTGGTTTTTATATCATGCAATTTCAACATCCTTGGATTTCTGTTTCTTTTTCTCCTCTTTTCACTAATAGGGAAAGAAAATCTTTTATTTAGTGCACTTTGTTGAAAGGTGGAAGAGATCATACATAGCTTTGGGATTTGTGACCATGATATGGGTTGGAAGGAGGAGTGAGTAGATCTGCATATAGAGGAAACTCTCAGAACCCTAGATCCAGGCAAACATGGGTGTGGGGTGGGACAGCTTTGCCTTCTCACCACCTACCTGCCATTGACCTCAGTCCTGACAGTAGCTCAGCAGTGACAGTCAGTAGTGCAGGATCTGTAGATCTAAGTATGGGCATAAGTTGCCCATACAAATTGCCCTTCTAGTTAGTGGCACTGGGTAGCACTTTACCAGATTAGAGTTTAGAAGCTGAAGACCTGAGACTGAATCCCAACTGTTACCACTTTTGAACTATCCATCCCGGAGCAAATCTTTTTTGAACATCACTATTTCCTTTATTTATACAAAAGAGATAATAAAATCTCTTCCCCTTACCTCCTGGAGTGATATGAGACTCCAATGAGGTCAAAGGTGTGAAAGTGCCTTCTAAACCTTAAAACCGCACACTTGCAAATTGTTCTTAGAAAGATCTAGGTGTTAACATCACAGGGGACCCTGGAATCTTCTTTCCCTGTGCTTGCCTGTCCTGTTCTCTCACCCCTAACCGAAAACAAAGCCATGAATCTTCACAGATCTGTTCTGGTGGAGAGGAACAATTCAATTTTCTAGGTCCCCTTCATTTTAACAAGCAAATGAAACTTCTAGATGGTGGAGACGGTGTCATAATAATTTGTCACTGACATTCCAGGTCAGTTAGGGAGGCATGGGACACGTGAGAATCCCAAAGCATCCGGGGCAGAGGATGAAAGAGAAAAGGAACCAGAAAAGGAGCTCCGTGACCATCAGGTTTTGAATGAGTGTAGAAGGATAAACAAACAAGCACACACAAACGAACAAACACACCTTTTCTGCAGTTTCCCCTGGGGACTGATGAAATTCCTCTCTGCTGGCAACACCAGGGTCTTCAAGCCAACTCAACTCAAGTGGCTCTCAGGTGCTTGCACAAACTTAGAGTCAAGGAAGAGCTGCCCAGTGTGAGTAGTTGGAAAGAGTTCAGAAGGGACTTCTGGGAACTTGGGGTCTCTCTGCATGGCGTTGAAACCCATGGGACGAAATGAGTAAAGTCATGACTTACAGCAGGAGTGGATGAGCAGACGAGATTCCAGAGGTTTTCTTCCGTCCTTTCTTCTCTACCGTGTCCCCCTCAAGGCCACACATTCTCAATTCTTCATCCTTAATGCCCAGCACATTGTTGTCCCCATCATGGAAGAGGCAGTGGAAAGATGAACGAGGAAAGAAAAGAATAAATAATCAGATTATGGAAAAAGTGCTCAATGTCATCTTGCTCCTTAAACTAAGCCACGAGCCTGGGTCTCTCTCATACATTCTTCCAGAACCCTCTTCCACTCCTGGGCACCATTCATGGGTGACCCTACGTATCTAGAACCTGCAAAGCAAACCCCTGTTCTAAGGTCTCTGCTTGGGGCTGAGATAACAGGAGAATGAGACACAGCTTCCCATCCACAAGGAGCTCACAGTAGTGACCTCTGCTTCTCCTCCCAAGCTCCCATCAACTTTCATCTCAACTTTCCGAGCCCATGGGAGGAGTTCAGTGCTAGGATCTGTTTCTTGTTCTCTTTTTTGTCTCAGCCCCGAGGTGATTCCCATGAACACAGCTGACTCTTTTTTGGGGTGAGTTTTGAGTATTTATTACCTGTTTTTCTTCTCCAAGTATTTTTTTACTGTGGCAAAATATGTATAATTACAGTTTTAACTATTTTTTAATTTTTATTTATTTATTTTTAAAGATTTTATTTATTTATTTGACAGAGATCACAAGTAGGAAGAGAGGCAGGCGGAGAGAGAGGAGGAAGCAGGCTCCCTGTGAAGCAGAGAGCCTGATGTGGGACTCGATCCCAGGACCCTGGGATCATAACCTGAGCTGAAGGCAGAGGCTTTAACCTGCTGAGCCACACAGGCACCCCTGTTTTAACTATTTTTTAAAAGATTTTATTTATTTAACAAACAGAGACACACACAGTGAGAGAGGGAATACAAGCGGGGGGAGTGGGAGAGGAAGAAGCATGCTTCCTGCCAAGAGCAGGAAGCCCTATTCAGGGCGTAATCCCAGGACCCTGGGACCATGACCCGAACTGAAGAAGGATGCTTAATGACTGAGCTGTTTTAACTATTTTTAAGTACACAGTTCAGTAACGTTGAGAACATTCCCTTTGCTGTGCAACCATCATCCGTCTCCGGAGCTTTGCCTGAAACTCTGCCCCCATTAAACACTAGCTCCCCTCCATGCCTCTTCCCAGCCTCTGGCAGCCACTATCCTGGATCTATCAATTTGACTACTCCAGTAATCAAATAAGTGAATTACACAAGATTTGTCCTTTGGTGTTTGGCCTCTTTCACCTAGCATAATGTCTTCAAGTTTCATCCATGTCCGTAGATGTGTCAGAATTTTTTTTCACTTTTTAAGGCTAAATAATACTTCACTATAGGTATACAACACATTCATTTATCCATCCATCCACAGATGGACATGTGGGTTGCTTCTACATTTTTCACAGATGATTTTGATAGCTTGCGCTCTACTCAATTGGAGGAGTGGAGTCTTTTTAAAAGTTTCTTTTTAATTTAAATTTTAGCTAGTTAACAGTGCAATAATGACTTTTGGGGTAGAATTCAGTGATTCATCATTTACATATAACACCCAGTGCTAGAGAAATGGAGTCTTAAATCTACACCTACTTTGGGGATGAGAGTTGCTTCCCCCACCCCCCACCATGAGATACAGGGAGGGCACATAAAACACCTAGTGGACACATATGGTAGGAGATTTGGAAAATATAATGAAGTATGAAAAAGAAGAAAATTTGGGACATCAGGGTGGCTCAGTCGGTTAAGCACCTGCCTGCAGCTCAGGTCATGATCTGAGGGTCCTGGGATGGAGTCCCAGATGGGGCTCCCTGCTCTACAGGGAGCCTGCTTCTCTCTTTGCCTGCTGCTTCCCCTGCTTGTGCATGCTCTCTCTCTCTCTGACAAATAAATAAAATTTAAAAAAAAAGAAGAGGAAAAATTGCCTCTAATTTCTGCACCCGGAGATAACACAGGTGATCTGTATATACACAGAACAAAAGATAGGAAAAGAGCAATTTGGTTGTCTTAGTCCATGGGGCCTGCTGTAACAAAAGCACCACAGATCGGGAGGCTTGTAAACAACAGACATTTATTCTTACAGTTTTGGAGGCTGGAACGTCCAAATCCAAGGTGCTGGTAGATTCGGTGTCTGATAGGAGCCTGCTTCCTGGTTCATAGACGATGCTTTCTTGCCGCGTCCTCACACAGTGGAAGGGGAGAGGGAGCACTCTGGGATCTCTTTCATAAGGGCACTGATCCCATTCATGAGGGCACCACCCTCTCCTCCAGCTCTCCCTGCTACGGAACATTCAACACTCCCCTCCCGTCTTCCACATCACTGTCCTTCTTGCTGCTGGAACCCTACCTATCCACGTTGTAGCCTTCATCGTCCCTAGAGTCTAAAGAGACTTGGCTATTTATTTATTTATTTATTTTACTAATCCAGATGGTGTCTATTTATCTTGTTAATAACCGCTCTTTTGAGAGACAGTTCACATTACCATAAAAGTCATCCTTCGAAAAATGTACGATTTAGCATATTTGCTGAGCTGTCCAACCAACACCGCTACATCACCGCAGAACATTTTTTTTTTTAAAGATTTTATTTATTTATTTGACAGAGACAGATCACAAGTAGGCAGAGAGGCAGGCAGAGAGAGAGAGGAGGAAGCAGGCTCGCTGCTGAGCAGAGAGCCCGATGCAGGACTCAATCCCAGGACCCTGAGATCATGACCTGAGCCGAAGGCAGCGGCTTAACCCACTGAGCCACCCAGGCGCCCCCGCAGAACATTTTGATCCCCCCCGCCCCACAAAATAGAAACCCTCTACCATTAGCGATCACTCCCTCTTCTCCCTTCCCCCATCCCCTCCCCACCTCCACCCGCCAACAACTGTTCATCTGCCCTCTGAGCCCACAGATTTAACTACTCTGGGTATTTCATACACATTGAATCCCACAATGTGTCGTTTTGTGCGTCTGACGTCTTGCACTTGGTAGGCTTTCAAGGCTGGTCCGTGCCGTAGCCGGTGTCAGCACTATATTCCTTTTCATGACCTGGGCTTCCATCGTATGAACGTGCCATCTGTCAAATGCGTGTTCATCAGCTGATCAGCGTTTGGCTGCTTTCAAATTTTGGCTGCTGTGAACAGCACCTGAATTCTTCCATTGACCACCCTCGGTGGTATGATCATCTCTGTTTTAGAGACCCCGCACCCAGGCCAGAACGATGGGGACTCCATTCACATCTTGCACCTTCCTCT
The DNA here is from genome assembly GCF_020171115.1 of Neogale vison. Classification (NCBI taxonomy): domain Eukaryota; kingdom Metazoa; phylum Chordata; class Mammalia; order Carnivora; family Mustelidae; genus Neogale; species Neogale vison. The sequence continues at coordinate 150,549,112 of NC_058101.1, read as the reverse complement.
GTCTAGCAGGTCAGGCCAGAGGAAGAGGGAGATGTTAGCTCCTCTGTGAGCCCCAAGCTCTCTACTCCTGAGAGGCCTGTTTGCCAGTCTTTCTCAGCTCTATAAAGCGTGAGGAACAAAAGCACGCGTGTGTCAAGGAGGCAGGACCCTAAGACCCTTTCCCTGGCTTGCGCAGGTTCCACAGTGAGAGGGGCTATGTGGAATCCAGCAGGAGCTCTGCCGTGTTAGCACTGAGAACTCTCCCTGGGGAAGCGGGTCGGAGCCTCAAGCCCCAGCGCAGCCCTGCCTGCCCTCCTTCTGATGTCCAGGGAAAGCCAGACCTTATCCTTGGAAGCCATGGGCCCCTCCCACTCTGCGGTCCTGTCCATGATAAAGCTCGGTTTGTGGTGGCTCCTTCTGATCCCGGCAGGTGAGTGGCTGTCGTCACTAGGACATCACATCACACCTGGGGGCTCTCAGGCAGAATGGGAGAATCTCCGGCAGGGACCTCATGGCAGTCTGCCAAAGCCACAGGGGTGTCGCCTTGAACCTCCCCACTTCAGCAAAAATGGGGGACATGCCTCAAGTGGCAGAGGATTTTGTGGTTAGCATTAGCCAGAAGCTCGTTGGCAAGTGGATGGGAGTGAAGGGCTCCTGGAGACGTGTGAAGCCCTCCTCCCTCTGCTCACCCCACATGGACCAGGTGTCTCCCCCATACGGCTGTCTCTTGGGGCTTCTCAGTTCAAGGTTGCATCTTGTCTCCAGGTCAGGTCCACCCCACTCCTCTGCCTCCCTCTCCAGCACTTCCCCCCCCTTCTTATCTAACAGTCACAGAGTAAGTGCCATTTCTTGAGCTCCAAGCATGCCTCATTTGCTTCATCAAGCTTCACTAGACACTGTTATATTTAATCCTCAGCAGTGTTTAGAGATAGATAGGTTCTGGATAGCGTCCCCATTTTACAGATGAGGAAACCGAGATTGAGTGGCTTTGATTCGACGGGAGAGAAACCCAGGCGCTCACCACCATGGACTCCCGGAGACCCCTGTCTTCCTTCCCGTCCACAGGGTCAGCACAGCGAGCCTCCCCTCCCCAAGCTGAGGACCGCCTCTTCAAACATCTCTTCAGGGGCTACAACCGCTGGGCACGGCCGGTGCCCAACACCTCGGACGTGGTGATCGTGCGCTTTGGGCTGTCGATTGCCCAGCTCATCGATGTGGTGGGCCTGTCCCCCCATGCTTCTCCCCTTTGGGATCAGCCCCCAGACCACAGGTCCCTTTCCCGGGGTCCTTCTTCCCCCCCTTCCCAGCTCCAGCCCTTCTCCTTCCCACTGTGCCAGCCCTGGAGAGCCTCCTGAGAGGACGCTGATCCACAGCAATGGGTTGTTTGGGTGCCCTGTTTGTTCCACTCAACACAAACCCAGAGGACCCAAGCGGCCTCTGTGCTCCTGAAGGATCTATAAGGATGGCGGTGTCAGGAGGGGGTGGAGGGTTGGGCTGGGCTTGGGGTGTCATGTGAGAGGTCCTTCTGGGGCCTAGGGGATACGCATCAGCCCATCCCATTCCTCCACCCTGTTTTGGGGGGTTGGCTCCATCGCTCTATTGTTCTTACTCTTTCCACTGGGCAGGACGAGAAGAACCAAATGATGACCACCAACGTCTGGCTAAAGCAGGTGAGAACCGCTTCCCTGGTTGAGGCAAGAGTCGGGGTGGGAGCCCATGGACCCCAGACCCTCCCAGGACTGTCTCACAAACAGAGGTATTCTGAATTCACATTTCACGTTTCAGGGGAGAGCTGCCACTTGGGATGTTCTCAAAGCTGGCTGATTGCAGATGGCTTCTGGTAGGGAGTGTGCACTGAGACTCTGAGTCTGGCACCCGAGCAGGTCACCTACCAGAACCTAGGCATCCCTTTCCTGGGGGTAGGCGTTTTCTGCATGTCGGCCATGGTTTGCAGATCAGCTCATTCTGAGTAGTCACTGAAAACCCAGGGAAGGTTTCATTCTGCCCATTGAATAGCTAAGGAAAGCCTGAAGCAGAGTGTAGTTCAGCTAGAAAAGGGGGACCCCAGGTGTGTTCAACTTGGAACCCCAGGCTCCTTCTGCAGGAGAATGCTGGGTATTCCATGTCTATGATGCTTAACAAACCACCCCAACACTTAATGGCATAAAGTGACAGTTTATCATATCTCATGGTTTTATGGTGAGGAGTTTGGGCAGTTTCTTCCGCTTTGCATGGCAACTACTGGTGTTACTTGGTGCTATTTAACCTGTGGCTAGTCTGCTCTGGAGGGTCTAAGATAGTGTCAAATATGTCCATTCCTTAGTGGGGATGTCTGGAAGGCTCTGGAAGGTTCTGGAAGCTGGGCCCACTTGGGCCCTTCACCCGCTTCAGGCATACTCCGTGTCTTTCTCCAGCAGGGGAGTTGGTTGCCTCACGTGGAAGCTCAGAGACCCCAGAGCAAGGGTCCCAAGAGATAGGAAATGAAGATGCTGGTTCCTTAAGGTCTGAAAACTGACCCAGCATTACTCCTGGCAAAGAATGTGTGGTCTTTTTTAATGTACCATTTTCAGGGGCAGCACTTGGGGGCATAGGCTTTATTTGAGGCTGAATATATTCCTTTCCGCTTGACCCTCTTCATGCTCTGCCCAGCCTCTCCCTAGGCCCAGAAGTGTAGACGGGTGGGAGAAAATGAGAAAGAGGACCTAGCCCTCTGCCTCCTTGACCCCCTGCTACTCCCTCTTCCTGCCCCACTAGAAAACTGACCATCTCCTATCTCAGAGGCTGGCACTCAGAAACCCACGACAATCGAAACTGGGATTGGCATAACTACTTTGAGTCTTTTGAATGAATGCTTCGCTTTGCGTGACCCCAGGGCTGTATACTGGCCATGGAGTTTATAGTTGAATGCTTAGGAGAGAGCCATGGAGTCCATAGCTCTGACACTGTTCACCCTGCAGCTGCCAGGAGGTCACATGGCTCATCTTTACAGATTTGCAAATCGAGGTCCAGAGCGGTAAGGGACTTGGGAAGCCACACTGTTCTGCAATGCAGGGACCAGCTCTGGGATAGGTTGCTATCCTGCCCCCCACCCCCCAGGGCTGGTGTCCCTGCCTTCAAGGACTGGGATGGAGAGCAGAGGAAGGAGCATGAGAGCCGGAGTCAAGCCAACCAGCAGCCCCTCTGACTAACCTGTGATGTTCTGCAAGTTATTCAGCCTATCAGAGTCTTAGTTCCTCATCTGTTAAATGGGGATAGTGTACTCTGTTGCCTGTATTGGCAACTAATTGCCAATTACTATAACCCATGGGTACAGAGGCCCTCCAAATGTTGGTTGAAGCTTGAGAGATGATGGACTTGGGGGGAAGGGAATACAACGATGAGGCCCAATCCCTTTCAAAATTGTTCGTCAATGTCCTGAGAAGTCCTGACAATTTTACAAAGTTTTAAACCTTCCTTATTTTGCAAGTTGGGGTCCTCTGTGCACCTAAGCCTTCCTCTACAGGTGAGTGGTCAATACCACTGCTGGGCCAGTCTCTCCCCAAGCCTGGTTTAGGTACCAACAGCAGTGTTCCGTGAGATGGTTTTACTTGCCTTGCTGATCCTTTTGTAATCGTCTTACATTTATATTTTAGTGGATATTTCCAAATGCTTTTGATTTTCTAGTGAAGTCCCTGATGTAAAATTTCAAAGTTCAGGTGATCTTAAAAATCATGCACAAATTTGAAGGGAAAAACTGAGTACATGGTGATACAGACAGCACAGGTATATTGTCAAAAATTATGAACCTGGGACTTGGGTGCTTGGAGTTTGGGAACCACACCACTGAGCTAGACTGGTGCTCTTCCTCGCATGCATCTACTTCCTGAATATGCTATTTCCCTTCACTCCTTCCTGGACCCCTACCAGGTTGATGCTTTGTGTAAACGTCACACAATTATCCTTGGAGGGGAAAAGCCTTCTATCGTGGGATCCTATTCAAGGGTGCATTACGGCACTATTTTAGTGAAGATGTGCAAAAGCAAAATGGCCCCTGGAACAAGGGCAGGCTCAGAGTCGGGGGGGCCAGGATTCACGTACCGGTGCTGCCACTTATTAGCAGCGTACCCTCCACACTTCACTCTCTTCATCCTTATCCAGAGGGTTGTTGTGAAGATTGGAAAGAACCATCTAAAGGGCCTATGACAAAACTAGGTATATAGATGCTAGTAGCTATTATTTTAATTATGAAAAGGCCCTGGGTGGCAAAGACAGCCTTGTGGGGCAACCCCAGTCATTATCTGTTGGGTTGGTTGTTTCTTTCAGGTCCAGAAGGGTGGTGGGAAGCCCTCCGTCCCAGAGCTAGAACCAGACAGCTTTAGAGGGAGAAGGCATTGTTTTCATTGCTGAGTTACACGTTTCCTGAACATGTCCCCAGGGCTTGGTGCTAGGGAGCCAGAGTGAACCAGCTGTTGTCCCTGGCTGGTAGAACTTAGAGACGCATTAAATAAATATGTAGGCAAATCCACATTGATCACCACTTGTGGTGATGCCGAGAAGGAACATTTCCGAGAATGAATAATATTATCCTGGTTTTGGGGAGGAAATTCGCTTGGACCTGCTACTGGAACCAAGGCTGGGGCCCAGAGCCTCCCCTTCCTGCTGGGTCTCCCAAAGCCGGGGGGGTGGGTGGCGCTCTGGAACACCGTTTATAAGCACTGTGGACTTCTCGGTCTGGACTCCCCAGTCTCAGCCACATAACCCTGGCTGGGTGTTTTCACTTCTCTGGTCCTCAGTTTCCTTACCTGTTCAAATGGGGAGATACTTCGGCCTGTCTAGCATTCCCTCCCCAGCTTTCCCAGGGAGTCTCTTCGGAGATGGAGGGTGTACAAATCCTTTGTAAACTGTGAGGCATTAAGAAAACGTTGTTCCTACAAATGAGTGAGGTGGCTCTCCAGCATCATCCTGCTAGGGGGGCAGAACGAGGACTGGAGGCGGGACTAGCGGGACCTATTGTCCAGGTGTGCCCAGGACTTTGAGTACCAAAGCTGGGGCAAAACGGGCGTGGTTATCCCAGGCTGGACTCCCGATCCCCAGCTCCGACCCCTGTCCCCGCCTCACGGCCCTTTCTCCTCTGTGGGTATGGGGAGGCCCTTGTGTGTGGGGGGGGGTGCTCCCGAAGGCAGGCGGTGCCAGGTGATGGGACTTCCCCTCCCCACATCTAGGAGTGGAACGACTACAAGCTGCACTGGAACCCTGCTGACTTCGGCAACATCACATCCCTCCGGGTCCCTTCCGAGATGATCTGGATCCCTGACATTGTCCTCTACAACAAGTAGGAAGCCGGTGGAGGCTCCCGGGAGGGGCAGGTGTCGGGAAGCCTGGCTGGGTTGGACGTGGGCAGTCCCCCCTCATGTCTTAGCTTCCTTGCCTCCTTCTCCACTCATCCTCTCACTCATCGTCATCCCCTCCTCCTTTCCTCTTGATTCCTTAGTTTCTTCCATTTTGTTCTCGCACTTGTCCACCAAAATTTACTGAGAACCCAGTCTAAATTAGCACGTGGGGCTGTGTGTATGGGACACATATTTGCCCACACCACGTGGTCTCTGAAAAATCGGGTGGTGTAGACTGTGAAAGCAATGCCGAAGGGTGGGCGTTTTGCAGGATGGTGGTATTGTTGGAACCGGTGAGCAGCATCCCCGGGGAGCACCCTCACGGGGCAAACTCACTTGGCGTGGGTATTTAGTAAAACTCACATTATTTATAGTTGCTTTGCATTCAGGACCCAAAAAGGAGCCATTTTTGAGCACAATGATGAGACACGGATAAAAGGCAGGGGAGTGGAAAGAGAGTCCCAGTGAACACCAACAGCACAATTTAAAAAAAAAAAAAAGATAGAGACCTAGCCTTTCATTTGTCTGTTTGGTGTCAGGTAATTCTTCACTTAGAAAACAAAACCTGAAAAGTACTTGATGTTATGCTTGTCTAACGGAGTTTTCTAATATGGAGCTCTAAGGAGCCCCCATTCTCAGAGATACGAGCAGATACGAAAAACAGTCGTGTGGTCAAATAATTTTGGAAGATATGGACTGTATGCCCATAACTCCTCCACCCCAGGCCCAGTCCTTTGGGAACTGTGAGCACAAGATACCATTTTCAATGTTGTTGGAAGTTGTGCTGCTAAGATACACATGCAGTCTAGGTTTTCTAACTCATTTGACCCGAATTTGGAAGAACTATCTTTAAACAAAAAAATAAAGGGGGACAGATCCATTTTTGAGTTTTGGTGTCTTCAGAGAAAGTCATGACAATGATTCCTTTATACCGCCCAGTCCTGGTCAGGCCCAAAGCCCTTTTTCCTGAGCTGCATCCATAAACACACACATCAGCACGGATTACCAGAAGGTCTAGCTGCAGGTGCCTGGTGTTGGCGGTTGTCACTGGACTAACGGACCCCTTCCTGCATATCTTTATGCGGAGCCATAACCCAGAGCCAGCGCCCAAGATCCTTTTAGTTGTGCTCCCTTTGCACCTGGCAGGAAAGTCCGGACCAAAGTCCTAACATCAGATACAACCTAAAGTTTGGACTGTCAATATAGCTTCGACCAGTGTCCAGTGTCCCTTGATAATAACAGGAGACTCTTTGGCTAGGACAAAAGTCCAAAGCAAATTCTTGCAGACATTTAAAGAAGGGTCTCCTTCATTCAGACATTCCACTCCAGGTTAAACAGGAGGATGGAGGAAATTGCATCTTTCTTTCCTCCACATGGGGCACATGTCGCCATCTAGTGGTAGTTCTGTGTGGTGACCAAAAAAAGGTTAAACTTCGGCCTGACTCCTACCTGTTTGTCCAAGTTCCTGTTTCCAACCTTCTGAGTTTCCCGTTTTCCAATTCCTAATCTGGCACTTCTCCATAGAAAAGAAGTCTGTCTTCCCGTGTGCTCCTCTGGTTCCCTTGACTTTAAGAAATTGGAGGGAGAAGGAAGGCTCCTTGAACACTAGGGCCCAGAGCCCACAGCACCATCCCACCTGGCGGGAATCAGAGACTCAGGCTCTCAGGAAGTCCCCGTGAATGGCCACTGTTCCCCCAGTGCTCCCAGAGCCCTGGTGGGCCCTTGGATGCCTAGCGCCATGATGCCACAGTGTCATCTCCCACCACCCTTTCCTATGACCTGCCCCCTCCCCCGGCCACCCCCAGCCTGAGCACACACTGAGTTTTGTCTCTCCCCTCCTCTGTTCCTTATTCCGTGCCTTTGCTCCACTAGTGTGGCCTCCACCCCATCTCTCCACCCGTCCCACTGGCAACTTTAAGGGTGAGCCTGCTCACTCCAGCCAGAAGGGATGTCCGCCCCCGCCCTGCCCCACCCCAAGTGGACTGCCTTGGGGTGCTATTGCCACCCCCTTGGAGTATAGGTGTTAAGGGCTGCATCTCATTTCCTCGTGGCTCCTTGTGGTTTCTTAAGGGCAGGCCTGTGCCTCACATTCCATCCCCCACAGCTTGTGTAGAGGCCCTAGGGGATGAGGCTGGTGCAGAAATGTCCAGTACACAGATGGAGTCGAGGAACTTGCTTCCTTCCCCAGCAAAGGTGTTATGTCTCTTCTGAGCCAGGAGCTAAGGATCTCAGGTGGGAAAAGACGTGACCCTAGACGAGGGCCTTGCTCCCCATCTGCTGTGGGGAGAAAATATAAATAATCACCTTAAAATATTAAGTGAACACAAACAGGCCATATGACTATCTGTCCCATGTGTTTATAAATATGTAGAAAATTATATATATATGATGTGTGTGGCACTCAAATATGGATGACATATATATGTATAATATCAGAATGTTAGTAGCAACCGCTACTACTAATTTCTAAAATTCTTGCTCTTTTCCTATATTCTTCAAAATTCCTGCTTTTGTCATTAAAAGGACAGTGTTTGAAAGACAACTCAGGTAGCTCTGAGTGTGGGTATGCTGGGAGAGCCTCCCGCACTTGCACAGATTGCGACAACTGAGCCGGGTCCGGCTTTGTTATTCGGGTGCCTGGCACTGGCACGTGGGCTGAGCCGGGCCCCCCAGCTCCTCTCCTCTCCCCAGTGCAGATGGGGAGTTTGCGGTGACCCACATGACCAAGGCTCACGTCTTCTCCACGGGCACTGTGCACTGGGTGCCCCCCGCCATCTACAAGAGCTCCTGCAGCATCGACGTCACCTTCTTCCCCTTCGACCAGCAGAACTGCAAGATGAAGTTTGGGTCCTGGACCTACGACAAGGCCAAGATCGACCTGGAGCAGATGGAGCAGACGGTGGACCTGAAGGACTACTGGGAGAGCGGAGAGTGGGCCATCATCAACGCCACCGGCACCTACAACACCAAGAAGTACGACTGCTGCGCAGAGATCTACCCCGACGTCACCTACTACTTCGTCATCCGGCGCCTGCCGCTCTTCTACACCATCAACCTCATCATCCCCTGCCTGCTCCTCTCCTGCCTCACCGTGCTTGTCTTCTACCTGCCCTCGGACTGCGGCGAGAAGATCACGCTCTGCATCTCCGTGCTGCTCTCGCTCACCGTCTTCCTCCTGCTCATCACCGACATCATCCCCTCCACCTCCCTGGTCATCCCGCTCATTGGCGAGTATCTGCTCTTCACCATGGTCTTCGTCACGCTCTCCATCGTCATCACGGTCTTTGTCCTCAATGTCCACCACCGCTCCCCCAGCACCCACACGATGCCCCACTGGGTGCGGGTGGCCTTTCTGGGCTGTGTGCCCCGGTGGCTGCTAATGAGCCGGCCCCTGCCCTCCTTGGAGCCCCAGCACCCCCCAGATCTGAAGCCCGGCTCCTCTTACCGCTGGCTGGAGACCAACGTGGATGCGGATGAGAGGGAGGAGGAGGAGGAGGAGGAAGACAGATGGGTGTGGGCAGCCCAGTCCTTGCCCCGCCTGGGTGTCCTCTGCAGCCATGGTGGTCGGCACCATGGGGCTTCGGCTCCCAAGGCAGACGCCCAGTGGCAGCAGGGTGGGCTTCTGCTGTCACCTCGCATACAGAAGGCGCTGGAGGGTGTGCGTTATATCGCCGATCACCTGCGATCTGAGGATGCTGACTCTTCGGTGAGTTGGGGCCGGGAGAGGGGCTCTTCCTCTGGGTGGGTTATCCCTCGTCCCAAGGTGTTTAGACCACCCAGTGTCCTCCACGGAGGCTTGTTTCCCTCTGTTGTGGCCCTCAGGAGTCCGGACTAAACTGTGATAAAGGACGTCTAGCTGGCAGGTGGCAGAATGGCAGCCAAGAACACCCCAGCTAAGGCTATCTGGGGAATAACAAGCCAGAGAGGGAGGAATCTCAGAAGCTGAAATTCCCCGTGCCATTCTTGGCACAGTCACCCTATAGGTGGTGGGGGAAGGGGACAGAGGGAGGCGACCAGACGATAAACCAAGTAAGTCAGCCTGCTGCATCCTCAGCTTTCCTCCTTTGTCCTGATGGTTTCCTCCCAATTCTATTCGTTTGTGGGCTCTGGGCATTTTGTAGAAGTCACTATTCACCCACAAAGCCTGAGGAACATTGGTTGTATCTGGTGGGCTCCCCGCCCCAGCCCCTATCAAGCCCAGCGTTAGTAGATAGGTCAGCAGGCACCGCTCGGGATTGCAGACTTCTTCTTACCAACCTAGGGAAGGATGGAAGGCCTGTGGGTGGCCGTGTTGAGTGGTTAGGAAAAATTAATCGTTATCTCACTTGTGAGCAGGGAGATAACCCCACCTGCTTGCTTGGGAGGTGAGGCCAAATTCCACAGAGCCCTGCCCCCTGTGACCCGCCCAGACTTCCCCAGGGCCACACCTATCCCCACCTACCTCCGTGGCTCTCCCTCCTGCAGTGGGTGGGGGATTGGGGGTGGGGTGAGGGAGAGGCGATCTGTGGTGGGGGCACAGTCTCCGCCATTTTGTAGCTGCCAGGGGCTTGAGTTTAAATCGCTGCACCCCCCTGGGAAGGTCCATGCCCTTTGATGGTTCTAGAACATCTGACCTCCCTTATCTGAAATTTGAGAGTCTATGGAAAGGCTCTGGCTCACGTCATAGGGGTGAGATAGGGTAGGGATCACTAGGAGAGGCTTGTTTGGGTCTTGAGACCACCTTCGGTTCCCCAGGACTCAGTGAGGCCACAGCTGCCCCCAGTGTCATCCTTACAGAGACTGTGCATGGGTGGGACACTTCCCTGCCCCCAAGGCCTGGCCTCTGTCACAGTGAGCTCATTTCCACGTGCAGGTAAAGGAAGACTGGAAGTATGTGGCCATGGTCATTGATAGGATATTCCTCTGGTTATTTATCGTCGTCTGCTTCCTGGGGACAGTTGGACTCTTTCTGCCTCCGTACCTGGCTGGAATGATCTGATCTCCTGACCCTTGCTTGGACCCAAAGGTGACACTGCTGACTATCTTTAACCACCACTCCCTCTAGTACAACGTCGGGTTCAAGGCCATCCGACTGCAAGCACCTCTCTGTGGAGTCCCTACACTGGCCCCATCATTGAAGACTCCTTGGGTCAAGTCACTGAACTTATTGTACTATGTGCCGAGAATCTGCCAGGCACAGAGCCCAGTTTCGGATGCTGGGCAACTAGGAAGTGAGAAACTTGCTCTGCAGAAGGTTACAACATGGTGATGATAATGTGAAACCATGTAAGTTTCTCCTACAGGAGCCCTGAAGACGCTGAGTGACAGGAGGACCACGAGGGGCAATCCAGGGGGCAGATGCACAGGCCTCCAGGGATGGGTGCATGGGGAAGAGAGGAGAGGGTGCTTCAGGGGGTGGAAGGACTATGAACAGCATTTTGGATTCAAGAATGAGCCCAAGGTGTCTCGAACAGGCAGGCTGAGATGGGGCTCCAGTGTGGGAGCCGTGGGAGGAGGTTGGAAAGGCAGGTTCGGGTATCTTGAGTCTGATCCTGAAGGTCTAACGTTGGTTGACCCTCCCTGGAAGGAAAGGGGGAAGCAGGGCCCCAGTGGGGTAAAAGGTACAGGTCAGACCTTTTGGGTGGCAGCGGGAGGTGTGGCTGGATGCAAGTAGCTGGGCCATCCCACCTGCTTAGAAGCTCACTTGAACCCCTTGCTTTCCCTCACCTGTAGCAACACCCCCTCAGCTTCCCGCAGCAAACGGGCTCCGCACTAGCTGGCCCCAAGAGGTCTGGCCACTTTGCGGTCCCTGCCATCTGTCCTTGAACGCACATCGACAAACCAGGAAGGTATTCCGGGTCATCCTTGACTCAAGCTTGAAGCTTGCTCCACCCACCCACTCATGGGACAGGTGATGGCCAGCCTGCAGGACTTTTGCTCGGAGTGACTGAAGGGAGTGAGCTGGGCTGCTTTGCACCTCAACTGCTGTGGAAATGCAGAAGCTGCGGGACGGCTTCCCTTCCCAGCCTGGGCTCCCAGTCCTTCCTGAAGTCCCGCAGTGGCTTCTGAGCCGCTCTGGACAGCCCAGGAGTCCTCGCACCTCAGAATCCAGCAATCCACATCCAGCAGCTGCATGTCAGAGCCTGGGGGGAGCTCCTGCCCCCAGGTCAGGCCTCACCCCCACCTGTCCGGTCCTCAGAGAGCAGAACCTCAGCCACTAACAGAAGCAGACACTCTCTGGATGGTGTGCGGACCCCAGATAGGAAGCCAAGTGGGGTGAACTTCTGGTTTCCTTGGGCCTTGAGGTACTCCACTTACTTCTCCTTGACAAACACAGAGAAAACCTGCAACACCCAGGCCAGGCCCCTACTCCTCAGTTCTTCCCAAAACTCCCCTGCTCAGCCGCTATCTGGTTTCCAGCTACCCTCCACCCCCCACCCCCACAACTCCTGCAGGGGCAGTCCCCCAGCCTCCTTTCTGGTCCATCTTGGCTCTCCCAGACCCCATCTCCTGGTGCAGTGTTGTTCCTTCATGCTATTCCATCTCCCACCCACCTTGCATGTGAGTAAAGAGATGAAATAAAGCTAAGGCTGGTGCTCGTTCAGCTGCGGGACCCCTCCTCAGCATTCTCAGGACCATTCAAGCCCCCTGCACTCCAGTGGCTCGCTCGCCAGCTGGGAGAGTGCCATTGGTGTTCCTCACACGGCACAAGAGGGGTCTTCCCTTAGCCCCCACTGGAAAGTCACCCTTGGGTCAGGCGCAGGGGAGAAGGGCCTGGAGCCCACACCTTACCCCACTGCCCCCTGGTGTCACCACGCACCCTAGAGCCTGGCGTCGGCTCTAGACCTGCGCCCAACAGAACACAATCAATTTCTTCCGGGGCAGTGGCCCAAGGTCAACGTCACCCTCCTTCCAAAGAGCAGGTCAAGCAAACAAAACAACCAAACCACAAAGCAAATGGTACAATTTTAATTCATCCACAAGTCAAATAGAAAGAAGGTAGAAGAGTGTTTTGCACAAACACAAGGGAGGGGTGAGGCCCACGGGAAAGTGGGGGGGCGGGGGATGGGGTGGGTGGGGGGATTGGGGTGGGGGAGAGAAGGGGAAGTAAGAAAAGAGGGAGAGAAGGAAGGGGCCAAGTCAGGGAAGAGAGAAAGGGCACAAGGAAGAGAGCAGATTGTGGTCCGAGTCCTGTTTTGGCCCCGTCTCTCCCCTTCCCCCACAACGCTTGGCGTGTAGACCACACAGCGCCTTGTGCCCAGACTCCCAATAGCTTGTTCCTGGACTGGGTCCCAGGTCCCCCCTCGGAGGGGGCACATGGCTGTTAGTCCAGTCCACACTCACATTAAATAAATTCCAATATACACTGTACAAGAAAGCCAGGCCCATCCCTCATCTCGCCAGCCGCCCAACCCCAAAGGAAAGCCCCTCCCCAGCCCCTCAGTCCATCCCAGGACCTCCGTGGGCGGAACAAGAAGGAATAGCTTGGCTCCAATAGACCTGCCATGTCCTTGCAGAAAGCCATCGTGACCACTAGGGGCACCAGTGTGACCACAGCGGAGCAGGTGGGTGTGAGGAGGGAGCGGCCAGCCGCAGCAGGGCTCCCTCTGAGCCCTCTTGGTTACACACCCCTGCCCCGCCCCTCCGGCATCTAGAGCCCTGAGTCCCCTCTGTCCAGCTGCAGCCTGAGCAGCACAGTCTGGGGTTGGGTGGGGGGAGGGGGTCGTGCAAAGTGGCAAGGGGAGGCCTCCCCACAGCCTTCCCCCAGAAGACCCACATTACCAAAGGCAAGGCAGGGACCAGAGGGAGGCAGGGGAGGGAACACTACAGGCAAGGGCAGAAGATGCAGGCAGGTGGAGCCCACCCTCCATCACTCTGCGGGCGGGTGGGCCAGATTGGCCAGAACTTTGGCCTGGTCTACTGCATCCAGCAGGTTCTTGGCGTCCACGGCCAGAGTGTGGGAGGCCGTGAGCATCTGCCGCTTGCACTCCTCACTCAGGGAGGTCACGGCGTTTTGCTGGGCCAGGCGCATCTTATTGATGAGCTCTGCTAGGTCCTTGTTGAGCAGTTTCTGGGTCCCCTCGATCTGTAAGAAAAGAATGCTTGAGAGGCTGGGAGCCTGAGCGGCGGTGACATTTAAGCTTGGAGAGTGGGGAAGCCGTGCAAGTATCCTGTTTGGGCTTGGCCGATGCAGTCACAAGCTTTTTGGGGGACAAGTTTGATCCAAGGCCCTATGTGGCCTGGAGACAGACATTGCAGATGCCCCAGACCCTAGCCCACTCCATCCTAGCTCTGCCTGACGCAGCCCCACAGACTGACCCTTCACTGCTGTACCCCCTCCTGCTGACCCAAGGGTAGAGTGAACGTCGGTCGACAGGTGCCCTTATTCCTTAGTTAGCTGTCTACCTTCAACTCAAGAGCCAGGGGACCGTGCCTTGAGCTGTAGGGTTTGACTTACCACCACATCCCAGTGCCTAGCACACTGCTAAGAGCGCAGATTCAGCACCCAAGGTACTCCCCAGTGCAATGAATGACGGAGCCATCACGTGGAGGGTAAGGACCTCTAACAGGGAATGGACAGCATCAGCTGGGGCTCCTCTATGGGCTGCTACTGTCACCCAGAGGAAGGCTGGGAAATGCCCAGGCCCTCCTGCATCCTGTCTCGGACAGTCACATGTTGTGGGGACAGTGATGTCATGCGGCCATCCCCTGAGCTGTGTCGCTGGAAGTCGGTGGCTCACACAGCCTGGTGGGAGGGCGTGGGCTCTGCTGAGCCCCATGACTGGTTTCCCAGGCAGACAACCAACCCATGTTTCGAGACGCTAGTGTTCAGCTTTTGACTATGTTCAGAGTCTCCTATGGCTGTGGTAACAGCCCATGACCAGTGTGGTGGCTCAAAACAACACAAATTAGTCTCTTCTGCTCCTGGAGGTCAGAAAGCTGGAAATGGGTCCTATGGGGCTAAAGTCAAGGGGATGGCTGGGCCACGCTCCTCCTACACTCAAGGGGAGAATCTGTTCCCTGACATTTCTAGCTTCTAAAGGTAGCTGCCTTCCTTGGCTTGTGGATCCTTCTAGCAGAGATGTTATCCCAACCTTTGCTTCTGTCATTCCATCTCCTTCTTTGACTCTTAAAGGACGTTCACTTCGACACCCTCTTACAAGGACTCTTGGGCCTCATTGCACCCACTTGGATAAGGCAGCATAGTCCAATTGCCCCATTTCAGGATCCTTAAGTTAATCACACCTGCAAAGTGCAGGACCCCAGTTCTGTAGCACACTTAGCCTTAGTGTGGCAGGTGATTAGATAAAGGGTCATGGGAAGGGAAAAGGCAAAGGGAAGGTCTGTCCTCCCTTGCACACCCTCGTGCATTACGGAATCACGGCAACTGTCTAAGACTTAAAGGGGGAGACTCCCCCTAGGAGGCTGGCTGGGTTCCTGGGCACCGGCTCTGCACCCTTCCCCCTCCCTCGCCCTCCCCGTGGTCCAGATTTGCTGTGCAGAGCCACGTGTGCGGAAGGTGGGGAGACAGACAGGAGGCCGCCCCGTGGTCCTCCTGAGTGTTCTGTGTGAAATGCAGCTGGCGCAGGTGAAGGCGAAGGGCAGAAGTGACATCCGACAACGCTGTCTGGGAGAAGTACACCCACCTCTGTCCGAGAGGATGACGGCAAGGAGGGCAGGAGATCATCCACACTCCCAATGAGCTTCCGCAGGGTCAGGCCCACGTTCTGTGGGAGAGAGGGGTGGGGGTACTATCACCTCTTGTTTTCGGAGAAAGCTGTGTTTCCCCAGGGAGGAGCCCTCGCCCGCCCCCCCCCCCCCCCGTCAACTCCCTGGCACTAAATTCCCATCAGCCACTTTGCATTAAAGGGAGACTTTCTGGGAAAGGCACCTGCAGGGCGGACAAAGGAGCCCAGCGCCACCCCCTCCCCTTCAGGGCCAGAAGGGGCAGCCTCCACCCGCCCTGTCCATGGCTGTCACCTTCACCACCACCACATAGCCCTCAGGAGGCAGCTGACAGAGCTCGTTCTTGAGGTCCAGCACAGCCCGCACTAGCTCCATGACATTGAGGTACACCAGATCATCGGTCCGGTCCAGGTTGGCTGTGGGCTGGATGGACTGCGGGGAGGGGAAAGCAAGTGGCCAGAGGGGAGGGTTGTGAGTCTGGGGGACACTGAGATTCTTTCTTGGGCAGACACTATTGGTGCCAACACAGCCACCAGCCCAATCTGAAAAGACTCTTCTCTGAAATAATGATGCCCTGTCCTGGTGGGGGGGGGGTGGTGCATCCCTCCCTTCTGCTTTCAGGGCAGTGGTTCTCAGACAAGTCAGCCAGGAAGCCTTGAAATGGTACCGGTGGCTGGTCTCACCAGACCAAAGAGACCATCACCTGGGTTCCTGAGTTGGGGGGCCAGGCCGGTTTTCGAAGCTTCTTGGATGATTCTAATGGGAGCCCAGGCTCACAACCACTGTTCCAGAGTAAGAAAAGCCAGCACCTGGTCCCAGGCTACTGCAAGAACAGTGTGGGTGCAGGAAGCCAAGGGGACAGCCTGAGACAGGAAGGGAGTCCACACTTCCTGCTCCTAGGGCTGGGTCAGTGAGGTTTTCTCCAGGTCAGGGAGGGGGCACAGGAGATGAGGAGACTGGACTTCCCCTTGCCTTTTCACAAATTCACTATATGCCCTTAAACAAGGTATTTCTCTCTGGGCCTCAGCTATGTATTGTGGGTGCTGGACTGGATTATTTCTTTTTTTTTGGACTGGATTATTTCTTATGGCCTCTGAAATCTTCACAGCCCCTGGCCTTGTGTCTTGGGGAGCCCTGGTTCAAAGTCATTACCAGCTTCGGCCCCGCCAACACATACCTGCGCGCCCAGCCGTGGTGGCTTCTGTGGGGGGCCCGTGAACTCCGCTGCAAGGGGGAGGGAGAGTGAGTGTGGTGGGGAGGTCTGGGCACCCTGGCCCTTCCCTTCCTGCCCGCTGATAACCAAACCAACCCCTTCTCCTAAGTTACCAGGAGACCCAGGGAAACCAAGTTTGAAGGTGTTTCCGGAAAATAACCTCTGGGCTCCCTGCTCCCCCGCCCCCACAGTTAAGCACTGCCGTCCATCTGATAGACAGAAAAAGTCACAGTTGCAGTGGAGATGGGATGATTACAGGAGGTGCTCCAGCTTCTGCAGGGTTCATAGTGGCCCCCAAGCACACACTCTGGCCTTGACACTGGTGAAGGAACTTCACCGGTGCCAGAGCAGCTAAGGGGGCTGATGGTCCACTTGGAGCATCTGGGGGTCCGGGAAGTGAAACAGCAGAGGAGCCACACTATTCACTCCACATTTTGAAAAGCAAAGGCACATGCAAGCCCTGTGGAGTTGCTGGAAGACTGAGCGGGAGTGGAAGCCGGAAGACTGGTTCGACTTTCTAACCTTCTGCCACTAGACAGCCGTGTGACCTGGGGCAGTTCACTTACTCTCCCTGGCCCACCCTTTTCATCTGTTAAACAGCAGGGTTCACTCAGAAGGGACCCTAGAACCAGATGGCCTGGGCTCTAATCACAGCTCTGTTCTTTACCAGCTGTGTGACTTTGAATTAGTTACTTGACCTTTCTGTGCCTTAGTTTCACGTCCTTTGTAAAATGGACATGATTCATTGTATCTACCCGATCAAGTTGCCATGAGGTTGGAGCTGACATTTGCAAGCAACTTGGGCCCATGCTTGTCTAGTGTTCAGTTTCCTATGACTGTTGTCACTGTCACTGGCTGCTGTTCTTGTCATCACTGTCATCATCCCCATCGCCAACATCATCAGCTGCACCCTCCCTACAGGGAGGGTGATGAGCCTGGCTCACCACTGGCTTTTCCTGCTCCCCCTTTAGCAGCAGTTTCTGGAAAGGCCCTGTGGTCTCAGCTGCCCCTGCCTGCCCTCTCTCCCCCATCCCCGGGCGTAGCGTAGGGAAGACAGGCACCAGCTGGGAGAGGCGGGTGGAGCTACTGGTCCCCACAGACGGCCTTCGACAGAGGGAGGGAGGACAGGAAGGAAGAGCCACCAAGGTCTCCAAAGGCAAGAGGAGAGACACTTAGGCAAGGGCTGCAGACCCGGCAAGAGGGAGAGATGAGAGAGTCAGAGGGAGGGAGGGAGGGAGAGGGCGGGGGCGGCGGATGGAGCAGAGGGTCGCTATCCTTTCCCAAAAGGGCCCTCCTTGCACCCTCTGAACTGGAACAGGCAGAGTTTCTGAAAACCGCTAACAGACGCCGTGGCCTCTGCGCTGGGCAGTGAGTGAGCCTCGCAGGAGAGGTCAAGGGGAAGCTCCCGCCAAAAGGGAGGGCACAGACACTTACTGTAGCCGGCCTCCTTCTCTGGGGTCTGGAAGGCAGGAAAGAGAACTTGTCACCAGCCCGCCTCTGGAGGCACCCCGCTCCCCACCCTGACCTGATCCCCGAGTGTTCAGCTGCGCACTTGGAGGTCAGGGGGCCAGTGGGGCGCCCCATCTCAGAGCCTGAAGGGCCCTGTGGCAGAGGGGGCATGCACTATGGGTGGAGATCCAGTGGGAGCTCAGGAACCAGGAGCTCAAAGTAAAGGGAGAAGTCGAGCTCCCCGGGGAGAGGCAAAAAGGGAAGGAATGCGAGGGCAGGTCGCCCAGTGCAGGGGTCCCGCTGTCTCCTACGCCTTCCCAGGCCTTGACTTTAAGGCAGAGGTCTTTCCCGATGACTCACCAGCGGGGACTTGTCATTCATGTACAGCATGGGGTCCTGCAGGGGAGGAAATCGAAGCAAATGTCTTAGGATTCTAGAACTGAAAACCTTAAGGATGCACGGAGAGCATTCCCTCTCATCAGCTGGGGACACAAGAGGACACAGTGGTGTGGACATCTCTCCCATTCAAGTACTTTTACCACACAGTGCCGGGCAGCGCTGCAGAGTGGGGTCCCCTCGTACCCAACGGCTCAGGGCTGCTCACCAAGGATTTCTCCTCCTGCCTCAGCCACTGGTAATCTTCCACCATCTGCTTCTGCTGCTTGTCCAGGATCTGCCGCATCTTGAGCCTCTCGGCCTCCCACAGCTGCTGGGCCTCCTCTCGGCTGCTGGGTCGGATGAAGTCCTCCTCCTGAGAGGACCACGGGGAGAGAGGAGAGGGCACAATGAGTCCAGGGCCCAGATCCTGGTGGGCACTCCTCTAAAGAGGCTGGGGAGCCATGGGCCTCGGCCTCCATGGGCCGCTTGGTTTCTCGCGAGGTTTGTTCCAAAATTCGCAGCCCTGTACACAGATGGTTACGGGGTCCCCCAGCCCCGAGCACGTGGCTATGCCGCAGTGTCGTGTCAAACCCGAGAGCACAGCATTGAACATGCATCGTATTTAAGCCATTCCAGGATCTGCTCCTACAATTTCATTTTCAAATTCCTGCCCTAACAGTATTTTCTCAGTTGGCACGTCATGGTTATGGTCACTTTATACATTTAAAAATGCAAAGCCAGCCCCCTGGAAAGCCTGGGGTGTTTATTGCCACCGGAATCCCGCGGTAGGTTGTCTGGAGTGTTGAGGAGCGCGTGCTCCCTCTAGCCTCCTGGTGTGCCATCCCGCAGAGCTGTCCACAGAGGGACGGGACGCAGGCTGAGGGAAGGGGTGACAGCACGCACCCATGTGATGGAGCCTTTTTATGAAAACGTACTCTTTATTAAGCTAGTAGGAGCGTCCGTGATTGAACCAAAGGCTAAAAGAAATGCACAAGCTAAGAGCAGAGTGAAGAATGAAATTTAAAGCCATATGGATCTATAGATGAGCAGTATACACTCGCCTTCCCTAGCTTTATTTAACTTAACCCTCTTTTTAACTCATTTGAAGGGCTCTGGAGATATAGTTTCCTCTGGGGGTTCTGAAACAGAAGGTGTTACATGTTTTCTTACTCCTCCTTTCCCTTCAGTCTTCCCCAGAGTTCATTTATATCAGTATCTGCTTGTCCCTTCAAACTCTGGCTTTTTTTTCTGCAACACATGATCACCTTGGCCTCCTGGACTCAAGAGGGATGTTGTCATTCTTCAGATGGCATAAAGCCCTGTGTGACCTTTGTCAGGGGCAGGACCCTTCTGTGACATCCAGACCAGCAGCCTCTTCAGATCCTTGCTTTTAAAATGGGCATTTTACATACAAGTCACTAGCACAGAATGCTAAAAATTATTCTCTCTCTACGTTAGCAAGCCATAATCTCTGCCAAGCCTCTAAAAAAGATTTTCCCCACCAAACCCTTTAAAACACACTTGACTATAACAACACCATTCCAAATTAGTTATATTGGGCTGTTTTGCCTAGTGCTCACTGAGCTTCAATCACGGCTCTCAATTTCTAACAATACACCCCACCCCCCCACCCCCCGTTAGATTTCTTGCTGAAATATTCTTTGTTACTCTGTTCAACACCTACTTCTTAGCAGCTACCATGTGGCAGGCATAGGGCTGGATGCTGGGAGGGCACTGATGACAAAATAGGCAATGTCCCTGTTCTCATGGGGTGAAGAAAGCAACAGTTAGACCAGGTTTCTCAGCCTCAGTACCATGAACATGTGGAGCCTGATCATTCTGTATTGGGGGGAGATGTCCTGTAAATTGTAGGATACTCAGCAGCAGGTCCACAAACAGAGGCTTTTAGTATCTCCCTAGTTGTAACAAAATGCCTCCAGACTTCAGCAAATGTCCTCTCCGAGGCAAGATCTTCTCAGCTGAAGGCTACTGAGTTAGATCTTATTTAAAAAAAAAAAAAAGTTGCAGAACATAAGAGTCTTTTACAACCATAGAATTTATGGAACAAGATATATTTCCCAGAGGCTGATGCTCCAAAATGAGGGCATTTGAGGGTTATAAGTATCTGCTGCTGAATGTCGATAACCTCCAAACACAATGGTATGGCTAATCCAGGCTACTGACAAATAGCGACACACGAGAACTAAGGGTCAAATATTCTGAATACCGAGCTAGGAATCTCCAGGTGAGACTAGACTGGACTGAGAAGATTAAACACTGGTGAAGAAGTTATTAGACTCAAGAAAACACTGATATGGGGCACCTGGGTGGCTCAGTCATTAAGCATCTGCCTTCGGCTCAGGTCCTGGCCCCAGGGTCCTGGACTCAAGCCCCGTGTTGGGCTCTTTGCTCGGCAGGAAGCCTGCTACTCCCTCTCCCACTCCCTCCTGCTTGTGTTCCCTCTCTCACTGTCGCGCGCGCTCTCTTTCTCTCTGTGTCAAATAAATAAATAAATAAATAAATAAAATCTTTAAAAAAGAAAAGAAAAGAAAACACTGTATTGTTTTGTAAGTGTTAACGGAAAATTCCCGCTACTCAACTGTCTAGGATGCCCCAGGCCCAATCACCATCTCACCAAATATTTATTTATTTATTTATTTATTTTATTTTTAAAGATTTTTATTTATTTATTTGACAGACAGAGATCACAAGTAGGCAGAGAGGCAAGCAGAGAGAGAAGGGGAAGCAGGCTCCCCGCTGAGCAGAGAGCCCGATGCGGGCCTCGATCCCAGGACCCTGAGATCATGACCTGAGCCGAAGGCAGAGGCTTTAACCCACTGAGCCACCCAGGCGCCCTCACCAAATATTTTAACATGTATTGGGTGGGGAATGTTTTCTTATGTCTTACAATTTCATATTAAAACTCAAGGAGAAATTAAGACTTTAAAAAAATTGATCACTTTAGGGCTTACTTGTCTACAAGTTACCTCAGATATTCTTATCAGGCAATGGATACTTAGATTGTCGGTCACTTTAAAAAGGAATCGACTTTCTGTGGTGTCTTAAAATGACTCTCGCAAGCTGTGACTCCTTCCATAATTTGAGTATCCCGCTCCCATCTTGCCAGCTCTATTTCCACCTCCAAATGCATCCTGCTAGCCAAACAGCTCCTACACTTGCCCTGTGGTTTCCCGTCACTCAGTCTTGGCTCCTACTAATGCCTCTGTCTCTTTTATCCCCTCCACCCCAGTTTCTTCCCGTCCAAATCTTCCCCATCCTTTGAGGCCCTGCTGAAAAAACAGAAGCTAAAAAGAGCTATTCTTCTCTCTGAACTTCCATCGCTCCCTCGCATTACCTCCGTGTGCCACTCACAGCTCTACGGCTTGCACTACAGGTGAGTGTGCACCTGCCCTTTTCCTTCTAGCTGCCTGAAGCTCTCTGAAAACAGAACCTCATTGTTCTCTCTTCAGCACCTAGGACAGTGCCCGGGAAAAGCATTCCTGCACAAGGTCGTTCACTAAATTTTATTATTATTTTAAACCTCAGTTGTGAGGTCTTCAAGAGGGAGATTGCTGTCATCCTGACTCTTGTGTGGAATGCCAGATTCTCAGATGAGTCAGGCAAGAGAGTCAGTCAGTAGAGAAATTGTTTTTGTGGGGAAACCATTTCTGATTTTTGTTAAATGCTTTCAAATGCTTTGTAGGAAGCCTATTATACCTCTCCTCAGCATTTTACCTGAAAGAGATTTTCTCAGTCTTTCTGATGTACATCATAAAATGGATTGTATATTTTTTACCATTTTATTGTTTACTTAAAGAAACATTCATTATATTCTTTTAGGCAGACCTTCCTTATGACAAGTACTTCTAAATCCCTGACACAAAAGATCCTTTTTTCCTGCTGCACAGTATGTCTTTATGGAACTGAACAAAGTCTTATGGTGAAGCAGGGATTAGACAAAGGCAGTGCCACCCTGGAAATGTCCAAAATTGCTTTTTTCTAAAAGGACACATTTTAAAGCAAAACTCACTAAAACTCAATTACGAACAGAGTCAAGGACAGGAAGGTGGAGGAAGTGCATGTTGCCTAAATTATAGTGCGTACTTTAAAATGCAGTTTTATTATTGTTAAGTATATGTTAAGATATAAATTGGTTAAATTAATTTGAAAGAGGAAAATGAACTAGGTTAGGGGAAATTTTAGCCCACAATAGATCTCACCGCCTAGAATTCTAAGTTACCTTACGCATTTCAAAATTTTGATAAATTAAAAATAATGGTACAGAATATATCAACACAACTTTCCCATATCTTTCAAATCTATTATAATAAACCATGGAGTTTTTCCAAAAGCTTTTAGAGTCCTGTATACTGAGCCTGAAATATCATGCATATATACTAGAGTTAGTATATTAGAGTTATATATATTTATATATAAATATATATTATATATTTAGAGTTAGAACTAAAATAATGCCTTTGGTTTGTTTTGGCACATATCAAGACCCAGTTTAGTAAAGTATAGCAGATATTCATGCCAGATGACCACCGCTCCATTGAAAGAGAAGATGGGTGCTGAGAAGTGACAAGTGGGCATCTCTTTTACAAGAAAAGCTGCCTTTTTTCTCCCCCCATAAAACTTGACAATGAGAAGCTAGTCCATGAAGTACTCAGGGCCTCACTGGCAGTTACACAAAGACATGACTGGGAAGAGTGGCTTAGCCCCACACTAGCCCCAAAGCTACTTCCCACACAACATCAGCTTTTACAATAGCAGCAGGAGTCCAGACACAAGGAAACCTTTCCTTTGACTGTGGAGACATTTAGCAACTGAAACAATCAGGCAGGAAGGGCAGAACTGGGCAGAGCCTCCAGGATCTATTATTCTCTGGCACCATCAAGCTTGGATGCCCTCTGCTGATGGGCTGATTGGTGTATTAAAGCATGAAGGGTCCCCCTGAGCTGGAGGATGTGGGGTTCCTGGTGTCCCAGACACCTCCCTCTAGCAGCCTCCTGAGTTCGGGCTAGGACCCAGCATGCAGAGCCCTCTTACCCGCATGCTGTGGCGCTTGAAGACATTGTGCCGGTGGAGAGGTGGGGTGTGCAGCGAATTTACGGGAGATGGATACTCCATAGGGCTGGTGAGCGTAGGTGAGCTGGCACACAGACCCTCAGGGACCTATTCAGGAGAAGCAAAGAAGCACCAGCACAGGGACAAGACAAGAAGGTGGACAATTAGCTGCCACAAACATGAGCACAGAGAAACAATAATGGGCACCACTGGAGACATTGCACTTGCTCTTCAGGAGCTCACAAAGAATGTGATGTGGGTGTTTCATTGGTCTTGTTTGGGAGACACAGCAGAGAGACACACATAACTCTTGGCTGGGAGTCAGAGCAGCCCCTGTAGGGGCCTGTGGGTCCTGTGGCCTCTCATTCATCTGACAGCCAGCCAGATGAAGCTCTGCATACAATGGGGTCCACATATGTTACTGACTCACTGAGTCCATGTCTCCTCCGTCAGGACTCTTCAGAAAGGTGTTCCATGTCATAAGCATGTTGCAAACTGACAGATATGATTAGCCCACAGAAATGTGGGTGTGTTTGTATTTAATCACTGTTTTAAACATCACAGAAAGGTATGATTCTTCTTAGGAATATTGCTTCTATCTTCTGCATCAAGGTTTTCTTCTTCACACACACAAGGATTTAGCTCTTAGTTCTTTATTATCCTTATTTTGGTACTGGAGCACTTCCTTGAGAAATATATGACCATGGGACACCACCTTTCTGTAAGGAGTACCAGATGAACAGACATTGTGTCTGTTGGTTGAGATGCTCCACTGTGAACACTGACTCTGTGCTGAGGGTTGTAAGGGAAAAGAGATGGGCCTTGGCTCCCTATGATTGAGACACAGGACAGAAACACATGACAGAGATGTTCTCAGATAGGACCAACATCTTGGGAAGATCCCATGGTTGGTAACGATGGAGGCACAAGGAAAGCTCTGATGGAAACTTGTTTTCAGCTTCTGGCCAGCTGGGTCCTGCCTAAAGTCTCCATGGGGAGCAGCTCCATTCTTTGGAGAACATCAACTGTCCCCAACTGCCTGAGATTCCTTCTCAGAAAGCTCTGCTCTGGTAGGGGGCCAGGAAGGCCTTTGGCATAGAGAAGTAGCTATAGGCAGGCACACGGAGCAACAAACACTGTGGACAGATGGACTGAGGTTAAGGTGAGTCTTAGCTGAGGACAACCTGGTAGATTAAATTTTGTTTCTTTCGCTCTCTAGGCACTCTGAGTTCAAATTCTCTTGTAGGTACCAAGAAAGAGTCAATGTAGGCCATCTCCATAACCGAAGCAGGCCATTGCTAGTCCTCAAAGGCACAAGAATGGAAATTCAGGAAGGTCTGAGATGAGGAATGGCCCCAAACTTTCCCAGCCCTCTGGTCACATGTTTACCTGGAACTGCAGCTTGGGAGCCAGAAGGTTGGTCTGTGGAGGGGGTCTGTACTTGGGCCGGCTGGGCTGGAGAGAAAACACAGAGATGAGTCAGGCCATGCCTCTCTCCTTGAGTGAGCATAGCTCACCAAGGGAAATCCTTGGTTGGACACAGGTCAGGCTTATTCAGAATGAAGGAGAGATGAGGGGCAAAGTGATCATTGAAATCATTTGCATTCACTTACTGAGCACCCATTATATGCTGAGTGATGAGAAGGTACAAGAAGCCAGTCTCTCTGGCTTCCAGACGGACATCACCAATGGAGGGGTTTACTGATCTTTGGTGTGTAACCTCTTTAGATACGGGAACACCCTCAAATCAGCTGTCAAGAGCCACATACTTCCAGAGGTAACAAGACACCGAGGGCTCAGGCATGTGTAGAGGTTTCGTGGAGGAGGTGAAAACTGAGGTGGGCCCTGACTGAGGGAAGGATCAGGGCATGCCAAGCAAGGAGGGACAGTGAAAAAAGGCCTTGGAGCAGATAGGAATTCGTTATGGACTGTCTGTGTACCCCCAGCTCCCAGATTTGTATGTTGAAGCTCCAACTCTTATTAGTATGATGGCATATGGAGGTAGGACCTTCGCCAGATAATTTGGGTTAGATGAGGTCATGGGGCTGGGGTCCTCATGATGGGATTAGTGTCCTTATAAGAAGAGACACCAGAGCTCTTGCTTTCTCTGCTGTGCTAAGACACAGTTGAAAGGTGGCCATCCGCAAGGCAAGAAGAGAGTCCTCCCAGACAATGAATCTGCCAGTGCCTTGATCTTGGACTTCCCAGCCTCCACACTCAGTCTATGGGATTTTGTTATGGTAGTCTGAGCAGCCTAATATGGATATGGTCCTACCCACCTAATGGCATGGTAGCAGGGCACTGGATTCTGAGTCCAGAGATGCCAGGGAGGGTGTGGACATAGAGGCTGGACATAAGGGATTGTGGGACACTCCCCATTCATGTGCCCTCAGGGACATCTAATTTGTTCGTGAAAAATACCAGAAAGAAAAGTGTTCCAGATCCTCAAGGGAAGAGTTTTCAGGGTGATTCCCTGCCCTAGCTGCCCTCTGAAGGGTCTGCTCTCTTGGGGCCTCAGATCACACCTGCCAGGGCACCCAGGTGATGGGGCCTGAATTTAATGCTGAAGGACAGTTGGGTTGAGGGCCAAGAGGACCACAGGAACACATCCTGCCTATGCTGGAGGAAGAGGGAGGAGTTCCATAGTCAGGCCGGGAGGGGCCACATGGAGGCCCAGCTATGCTTGATTCATAGGATCCTTGAGACCAGGGATTGGCTTACCTTGGGTGGGGGTTCCTGGTAGGCTGTGGGCTCCAAGATTTTGGGAGGTCGGTAGCGAGCATTCCTCTCCTGCTCTATGGCGATGTCCTTCTCCATCTGATAAATGTCACTGCCAAGGAGTCAGGTCAGGAACAAAGTTAAAGATGCTCCTGGAGCCTCTTTTCTGTACTCCTTCCTCTGAAGCCTGGAGAGGCCCAAAGAAGGACCGCTGGGTCCCATTTCTGTCTCCTCAGAAGAGTGGCTGGGGAGACCCCCGTGAGAAGGCTAAAAGATGGACCCTGAGGCTGCTTCCCCAACAGTGAAGTTGGGAGAATCACAGGAATGAATCTATGGTGGGGAAAAAGTCCTTGGAGAGTCAGTCCTACAGGGTAGTGTAAGTGTGTCCCCCACCACCTCCCCATGCATCTTGTCTTTCTGTGCCTGCTATTGGCACCATCCCCCTATGGAGATATCTGAAATCCCAGCCAACTTCATGACCAAGGCGTGTGTTCCGCATCTCCTATTTTTCATTAAACCACCCACCAACACATTCCTCATGTGTACTAATGAGTAATGGTTGTGGATCCAACTCCCGGGTTAGCTATGTATGTGCTTCTTTCCTTTCTTATTCAACCCAATGTTTCCCACCTTGGGAATCACAGACCCTAGAGAACTCTGGAATGATCACAGGGGGTCCCTGAATTCACTTGCTCATAGTCTATATTTATTGTATTCACATGTATTCATTGTCTGTGGACCAAGTATTTTATGCTACCGAACATACGATACTTGTGTTGGATTTTCAAGTGCGCATGAATTACACTGTACATCATATAAAAAAGTCACTATAAAGCTTAATACATTTTGCTAGTCAATAAATTCTGAAAAGTCCCTCTCTCTCTCTCTCTGCCTGCCTCTCTGCCTACTTGTGATTTCTCTCTGTCAAATAAATAAATAAATAAATCTTTAAAAAAAAAAAAAAAAAAGGGGCGCCTGGGTGGCTCAGTGGGTTAAGCCGCTGCCTTCGGCTCAGGTCATGATCTCAGAGTCCTGGGATCGAGTCCCGCATCGGGCTCTCTGCTCAGCAGGGAGCCTGCTTCCCTCTCTCTCTCTCTGCCTGCCTCTCTGCCTACTTGTGATTTCTCTCTGTCAAATAAATAAATAAATAAATCTTTAAAAAAAATTAAATTCTGAAAAGGTAACTATTGTCACAGGGAGGAATTTTCAAAGTTTGATATTTAAAGGGTCCTTCTTATGCCTACATGATTAGGAAATACTCATCAAATCCTGTCTTAGCTCTAATGGAGGACTGCCATGCTGTAGCTTGAGGGGGATATCCTGCGCTCCTTGGGGGTCTTTGGATATCTTTACAATTACACAGAAAGCCTGCTCCTAACTCCATCCATGGTGGGGACTGGTCTGGTCCCTCTAAAGGGGCATCCTTCTCAGCCCACAGACAAGCACCTGTCACAACTCCCCATGTTTCTTAAGCCCCTCTAATGAATTAAGGTCCTCCTCTTCCCCTTAGCACCCCAGAGCTTTGGCCCTTTCAAATTACATCTTTCAAATACTTTTCCTGGAACTCTTTGGCTTCTCAAATTTCCCATACGAAGGACCAAAGATGAGATTAGAGTTAATCGGGGGCCAACAAAGGGATAGACAGGAACAGGGAGGTCTTCTAAGCTGGAAGCCTTGCAGACTGTGTTGGAACCCTGGCTCCACAAGCACATTCAGTATCATTCTCACTGCCCCAGCGTGGTGAGTTCCAGCTTGCCCCTTGGGGTACCTCCCGCAAAGCAGTTGCCAGGGACTCTTTTCTTTCTCTAAAAAAATGCTAACACATTGACTGCAGTGTTTAAAGTCAGTGTTTTTAACATTAAATAAGCACTCGGTTCCCTAATGCAGGGGTCAGTCAACTATTGCCCACAGGCCAAATCCAGCCTCCTGCCTATTTTTATGTGGCTCCAAACTAGGAGTATTTTTTTTTACATTTTCTTAACGATTGAAGAAAATGAAAAGAAGAAATTTCATGACATGCGAACATTATATAAAATTCAAATTCTGTTGTCCCAAATAGTCCTAAATAGTCCTACTGAAACCCAGCAGCACACACATTGGTTGATGCATTGTCTATGGATGTTTCTTAACTTGTAACAGCAGAGTTGAGTCGTTTTAACAAGAGACCATATATGGCTTGCAAAACCCCAGGTATTTACTAGCGGCCCTTTACAGAAAAAGTTTGTTGACTCCTGCCCTAAAGGAGGCCAAAAGAAAGACCACCTGAGGAGGAGCTGTTGGCATGCAAGCCACCAAGGAAACAGGGGGACTGTCTAAAATGTGATCTGACAGCACCCAGGAGAGAACAATGGCTCTTGGATGAAACATCAGAACTTCAGGCTGCCAATGTTTCATTCAGAAGGAAGAGGTGGCCCCTGGGTCGCTGTCTCAGTGGTCAAACATCAATCACCCCTTCCCTGCTATCTGGGAGAAGGATCAAAGAAAGGCGCAGAGGCTCAAGGGTCCTGCTGGGAATTCGGGTCCCATGCCCGAGCTGGCCCTCCTGTAAGGCACACCCCCAATCTCTGTGGAAAGAGCACAGGCACATTGGTGAAAGTCTGCTTTAGACTTTGGGCTCTAACCTGAAAAATATTTCTGGAGTGCATACTAGGAGCAACACCTCAAGCTCTGGGTTGACAGATACCAAGATGGTGAGGCTTACACAGGCTCACTGTATGTTCTTATGTGACAGTGAGCTCGGTCTCAATCCCCTGTCTTCTGACCGAGCCGCTGAGCCTCTGTGATATGCAGGGTACCGTGCTTCTGCTGGGAGGACCAGCCAGTTCCACTGGGACACATGGCTCTGTGTTGGTCAGAGGGGAGGTCCCGGTGCAAGGCCCATCCCCCCACCCTGTCACAGCCACAGCTCTGAGCCTGAATTCTCCCATCGCTATGGTGGCCACGAGGACACCAACTGCATCCCTTTCAGGGACGTACGCTTGTTGTAAGCCCCTAAGAGCAGTGGGAGAAGAGACTTGCTGCCTGGGGTCTTGGTGCCGGCAGCCCCCCACCCCTGCTCCATGGTCACCTGAGGTTGCACACGAGCTCAGTGAAGCGGGGCCGCTCGCTGGGGTCATAGTCCCAACAGCGAGTCATGAGGGTGTAGAGGATAGGTGGGCAGAGGTCGGGCTTGGGCAGCCGGTCCCCCTTCTCGAGCACCCCGATGACGTCCTTGTTCTCCAGCCAGAAGAAGGGCTGCTTGCCAAAGCTCAGGATCTCCCACATGCAGACAGCTGAGGGCAGGAAGAGAGGGCTCAGGACCTTCACTGGGGAGGACACCTGCCTGGAGACGCCAGCCCACCGTCCCCGGTGAAAACCCTGCCAGGGACCTCTCGAGTTCTCCAGCCTTCACCCCTACCATCCCTGGGGACTTGCCCACTTCAGTGGGGGGGGGGTCCACCAAGGGACCCATCACCTGCATCTGCAAGTGAATGGGGGTTCCCCTCCCTAGACCCCTTCCACATGGAGCTGTTAAGTTTTGTGCGATGAGGAGGAGGGGGCTGTCAAAGGCATGTTGTTGGGATCACAGTGCCTTCCCTCAAGAGGGGGTGAAGACCATGGGAAAGCTGGGGTTTGAAGCCTAGCACCAACAACTTGCTGCCTACACAAGCCCCTGGCCTGCCTGAGTCTCAGTGTCCTTATCTGGAAAATGGGCATAATAATAATGAGTTTTTATTGGGCTGGCTGTGGAGAACTGAGGGGTGTAATCTACATGGCTGTGTACTCTATAAGGGGCTGTCCATCTATCACCTGTCATCTATTCCTATGCCTCCTTCTCAGAACCAACCTCAGAGTTCGATCCCCTCTAGGGCGGGGGACCCCACATCAGTCCCCGGGACTGGTTCCTGGAGTGCATGCCCCCCTCAGGAGCCTTTGCCAGGAAGATTAACCAATACTGCCCAGGCAGGCCCTTAGCCCATGTTGTCCCCAACTCACCACCAGCCCCGCTACTTCTGGGACTGCTCAGTGGCTAGAGCAAAACAGAACACTTGCCACCGAGGGGTGGGTTCCAGAATCAGAACCCTTTCCCATGCTCTCGGGAAACTCCACTCACCAAACATCCAGACGTCACTGGCTGTCGTAAAGCGGCGGAAGTTGATGGACTCAGGGGACATCCACTTGATGGGGAGACGGGTCACAGAGGCTTTGGGTGGGCAAAGAGATTTACAGGGGTTATTTAGCAAGGAAAGATCCAAAATTATGCAGAATTACAGCCTATTCTCCAGAGACTTTTGGCCTGGGCTTGAACAACTGTAGTGTTTTCTTCTTTCTTTGTGGGGGTGGGGTGAGGCTGCAGTGACCCCTCCAGGGACAGGTCCTCGGCTGAACATCCCTCACCTTTGTAATACTCCTCATCCTCAATGTACCGGGAAAGGCCAAAGTCCCCCAGCTTCACACACTCAGAGGAGGCTACCAGGATGTTTCGGACAGCGATGTCCCTGGGAGAGAAATGAGAAGGTTCAGAATGTTTTGTTCTGACAGACAAATGGACAGAGAAATAAAGAAGAAGAGTGCTGGCCAGGGCCCCAGGAGGCTGGGCTGGCCGTCCAGGTCTCCCTGCCCCAGGCCCTTGGCCACCTTCTTGCACCTCCCTGGGGAGCTCTATCTCCCATCACCCCTTCTCCAATGTGAAGCCAACTTCAGGTTCCCAAGACTCACTCCACATGCTTGCCCTGTGGGCTGTATCCACCCCTCTGCCAGGCATGCTGTCACCCTGCCGATTCTTCAAGGGACAGCCCCAACAACTTTCCCAGTCACTATTCTCGCCTGCTTCTGCAACTCCACTGGACTGTAGGCTTCTGTCTACGGAAGAGCAACAGCTCCCAGAAACCCTCCAGGGGGCACCAGGATGGAGGGGATCACCCAAATACCTTACACACTCTGCCTTGTGACATGAGAGACCCTCAGACTCCCACAGAAGAGGAGACGGGAGCACAGAGAACTGAAGGAGATTGTCCAGTAGGTTTCCCAGGGGTGGGGGTGGGGGTTGGGGTCAACCCAGGCAGCCTAAATCCAGAGCTGAGCTCTCACTCCTCTCTGGGGAAGTGCTCACTGACTCAGTTTACCTCATGTTCCTGGCATCATTTCTAACCCCAGGCTCGTCAGCTCGCTTCTCACAGGCAGGTTCCATTCCCTATCATTTGTCTTTATTACTGAAAAAGCTGACTTCAGAGCAAGACAGCTTTACCCAAACAGACAAGAGAAACAGATTATCCAACCACCTTCCCCTCATGACTGTTTATATCTCGAATTTTACCCCGATGCTTGAAATAAGCTCCATAAGGAAAGGGAGTTTGGGTCTGTTTTGACTACGACTTGATCCCAGAGCCGAGGACAGCACTTGGAAACACAGGACAGAAGTTCCAGATGTGCTGACTGAGTGACTGGAACGAATGAATGAACATTTATATCCCCACCCACGGCTTTACTAGTATCACCCACAAGGCTACATAACCAACATCCCTGGTGCTGGATGGAAGCATTCACCTGTCACCCCAATATTCTGGGAGCACCCCTTTGTCTCCTCCAGGGGATCCCATCCCTTGTGGCTGGAACCTTCTTTCAAGGAATGGGAACAAAGCCAGGTGGAGAAGGGGCCCACTCCACAGCCAGGGGGAAGAGAGGACTTGAGAGTTCAGGGGTGCTGGGGACCAGTGGGGGGCCAGCTGCTCAGGCCGGGAAGGGCCCAGCTCCCAGGATGTTCCCAGCGCACCCCAGTCCAGTCCCCCAGCCTGGGCTGTGTGCCACCAAATGGGTGAGCCTGAGGAGAGCCAGGTCCGTGAAAGTGGGGGACCCTACTGCGAAGCAGGCTGGACCGCCCTGGGCTACAATCAGATGCCCCGCACTTCGGATTTAGTTTTAATAACAGCGCCGTGAGGTACGTATGGCGAGTCCACCTTTCAGATGAAGCAATGGGCTCCTACCAGGTGCTCGAGTGGTCACAGGAGCCAGGACCAACACTAGGGTCTCAACACTCGTCTGTGCCACTCTGAGACCTGCACGATCCCAGCCTCTGCAGTCAGGGTCAGCTCAAGGAGCCCAGCGTCCTCCCCAGCCCCACCTGTGGACACAGTTGATGCTCTCCAGGTAGGCCATGGCCTTGCAGATCTGCAGCGAGTACAGGACGAGAGTGAGCACCTTCAAGGAGTTCTTGTTTCTCTCCAGGTAGTGGCCCAGCTGCAGGAAGGGGGAAGATGCCTTCAAGACCCTGGCATGGCTCCTGCAGGCAGCTGCCAAGCCCTTCCCAGCAAACCCAAGTTGGCAAGACGTTCCAGAAATCTCCCCCACGACCAATCTCGGGATTGTTTGGGCTGAATACAGGGGGTGGGAAGCTGGGAGTTAAGGGTCCATGCTCTGAAGTCATCCCAGCCAGAGGCCCTGCTCAACCATGGCCTAGCTGCCGCCACGGGGCTCCCCTTCTGCCGTCCCCAGCTCACCTCGCCGTAGGGATACAATTCCATGATGATCCATGTGGGCTCCTCTTCGATGATGCCGATCAGCTTCACGATATGCGGGTGGTCGAGATTCTTCATGATCACTGAAATTCGGGGAAGAGGGATGTGGGCCCGAGTGGCTCTAAGGTCCAACATGGGGGAAACAGGCTGGGCTGTCCCCCGTGGGAGAAACATGGAGGGAAAGCCCTTCTCCTGACGGGGCTCCCTGCGCTGTTGGCACCCTCCCATCCCGGGTTCCAGGCCCCTCTCCCATCTCGGAGGTCCGTGTCGTCCCGGGGGGTCTTCTCCACTCACAGAGGCTGGGTCCCTTCCCAGGGGACACGCACCTGCCTCACTCAGGAACTTCTCCTTGTTGTCGAGAGTGCAGTCCTTCTTACAGGTCTTTACTGCGACATTGAATTTCTCCCCTTTCTGCAACGAAAGTCTGTTCAGAGCCCCTTGGGCCAGCCCGGGGCTCAAAAGAAAGGGTCCCCTGGCTGGCATTGCCACGGTCATCCCACAGGCGTGCCTCACAGCTGAGGGAAGACAGGCAACATCTGGGCCTCCTGGTCTCTACAAGGCACCTTCCGCCCTTTCCTCCTTCCTCCCCCCACTCTTTCTCCACTCCTCTCTGACTCCTGATGTCATTGTTTTTTTTCTTTTTCTTTTAAAAATAAAAGATTTATTTATTTATTTTAGACAGAAAGAGAGAGAGTGTGCATGAGCAGGAGGGGCAGAGGGAGAGCAAGAGAGAATCTCAAGCAGACTCCACGCTGGGTGCACAGCCCAACACAGGCCTTGATCCCATGACCTGGAGACCAGGACTTGAGCCGAAACCAAGAGTTCAGACACTTAACCGACTGTGCCACCCAGGCGCTCCCTGTCTCTATTGCTTCTTGACTGGGGTATGTCAGGACCAGAAGGGACCTTTGAGACGAAAGCCTCTGGCCTTCCAGATCGGAACACTGAGGCTCAGGGCCTGTGCTCTGCCCATTGCTCGTGGACATGGTGGAGAGTGTGCAAAGGCATCCAACGCGGCGTTCTGGTCTCTTTCTCTCTTTTTATTATTGTTCTCCATTTTTATTGTTGGCTTTTACATTTTTGCTGCCTCTTCTCTGGCTCTACCCTTTCTGTGGATCCTGCCCCTACTGGGGCCTCAAACCCCGTCCCTGCCCCAGATCCTGCTTGTCCTCATCTCAGAACTGCATTTTCTCACACTTCTCCACGTTCCTGCCCTCCAAGATTCAGCCAGCCCTTCCCCAGGTCCTGCCTCTATTTTACTCCCTGGGCTTGCTAGCCTTCCGGGCAATAACTCTTGCTTCCATCACTCCCTGGGTATTTCATAAATACCGCAAATGCCAAGTGGGGGAAGAGCCACACATCATGGTGGCTGCTCCAAACCCAGAATATATGAACTCCCCTTTTGTCCTATGGAAAAGCAGGAGAGGAATTTCCGCGAAGAGTCTGGAACTCACGTGATTGGTGTAGACACCTTCATAGACCTCCCCAAAAAAGCCTTCACCAAGAATCCGATTCAGGACCACATCTCCCCGTGCGACGCCATACTGTGGGCCTGGGCAGATGGAGAGAGCGGATAGTCTCAGGGCACAGAAGCCACTGCTGCCCCTGAGCATCTGGGTATTTGCATGCCCCAGTGTTAGGCTCTGCTCCCCTCCTGCCCAGGCACCACCAGACCCCTCAACAACATCTCAGCTAAAATCTAAGTGTTGGCTTGGAGAAGAGGTTCTAGAAGTTTCCATTATCTCAGACCTGGGGGAAAACCATCACCCTGTTCCCTCGGAAGGCCGGGCCTCATATCCAAACTCTTAGGATCCCCCCCCAACACAGGTACACAAAAGGTCCATAGTGTGGGGATAAAAGAATGGTCTCAGCTTTCAAATCAAAGGTGGTTTGCTTCGGTTTGTCCCTGTCTGAGGCACACATGGGAGAGGACGAAGGAAGGAAACAAAGTCTCCCCAGGGTGTCACAGGTGTCCCCACAATGTCACTTCATAGGGCCCTAGCTGTGGCCATCGTGGTGGGGCCAGAGGTCTACCTCCGGGCCTTCGCAGGGTCTCATCAGGAATCTCAGCATAGATGTCTGATTCTGGAATGACAGAAAGAGAACAACCTATGGGTAAGATGCCTCAGTGGGCACTTCTAGGAACTGGGAATGGGGCTCCCAAATGCAGGCCAGCAAAACCAAGCCTGATGTCCTGGGGAGGGGAATGGGGGTGCGGGGGAGCCAGGCAAGAACGGGGCTCCCATCCCACGTTCTGGCGTGACCACAGAGCCTAGGGCACCTTGACTAGAATTCCTGCTCACTACCGCCTGGTTGCATCATTTAGGGCAAGTTCCTTAGTCTCCCTTAACCTCAGTTTTTCATTCTGTGAAGTGAATGTTTCCAGGGAATGTCATAAAGATCAAATAAAAGAATTCCTATTATATATCTGACCCTGCTGTGGACTGAATGTTTGTATCTCCCCCACATTCCTATGTGGAAATCCCAGTCCCTCCCCGCTGGAAGGTATCTCTGGAGGCCTGTCCTCTGGGGGTACGTTGATTAGAGTTAGATGACGTCAGGAGTAGGGCGCCCCCTGGCTGTGGTGTTTGTTAGGGTGGCCCAAGCTCAGATAAACATGGCGCCCAGCATTATAACTGGTGAATACACGTTAGCTATTAGGATTAATGACGCTTTAAGCTGTCACAGCCAAGCCACAGGGGAAATCTGTCTTTGCGTAGCTTTGAGGGCATCCTTGACAACGGCACAAGAGCGGGCAGAAGGGAGACTCTGGACACGGGCAGGCTTACCTATGCTGCAGCTCTCTGAGAGGTGGGGCCGCTGGGCCTCCAGGTTGCTGTAGAAGGAGATGAGAGAGCAGGAGCCTGGTGAACTCAGAACCTGGGAGTGTGGCCCCGAGATGCCTTGGCAGCCCACCCTCTCCCACCCGCCTCTCCCGGAGGCCAGCTGCCCTGGTACCCCTGCCTGCCCCAGGGAGGAGGAGACAGTCCCGATGATACCAGCCTGGGAGCACAGCCCACGCTGCCAGGGGGCAGGGAAGAGGGGACATCAGCCATTCTCCCTAAGATGAGGCCAGATGGCATTAGGACATGGGACTGCCCTTGCAGGAACTGATGGGGTGAAAGTTACTGGTGAGAAATTGCCACTTGTGAAATGCCAGGGTTCCTGTGTTCTCCCCGGGGGGCCTGGAAACCAGGAACCATGGTGGTGGGGTTCCCTATTCATTCTGCCTCCTCCCAGGAAGACATAGGCTGAGTGCAGTCCTTGTTCCCCGTCTTCCCGTTGCACTCACAGCATGGGGATCTGGGGCAGGCTGTTCCGCTTCTCACCATCTGGGGAGAGAGCAGAAAGAGGGGGATCTGGAGCCAGGGGACACAGAGTCCTGGATGGATGGCTGACCTCATACCTCCTGTGAGCCAAAACAAGGGAGACCCCCTTTCCGCTACATATCCTCTGAAATATGAAGTGGAAGCTGGCCTGAATTAGAGTCCTCTTAGTGGAAGAAATTCTCAAGTTTCTTTCTACCACCACCCACATGTTCCAACCTGGACCTCTGCTTCCTGATCCCATCCCCAAACAGACACATGTTAACAGGAAGGACCAGTTGTGTTCTAGCACTAGCTTTGCTCTTCCTGGGGCTACAAACACCACCACTCCAGAAGCCAGCTCCCCCAGCTGCCTTCAGCCAAGGCCTGCAGTGAAGGACCCAGGACAGGTCCCCAAGGAGTACCCAAGAAAGGCTGGGCAAGCACCTGGTCCCACTTCCAGAGCCTCTTCCTTTCCATCTTGGTCAATGGTTTCGCTTCTTCCGCTCAGCCTCTGGGGGCTTGTGCCACATCTGCCCATTGGGACCATGTGCCTTTGAATGGAAACTCACCTTTCTTGGGATGAATGATGAGAGAGCCTTTGTGCTCCCCCTGCAGCCGGCAGTAACCGTCCACCAGGTCAGCCATGTTCTCGGCCTCTGCCAGAGAGGAGGTTTTGATGGACAAGGACTGCAGAGAAGAGACCATCCAAGGATGAGACCCAAGAGCCTTGGCTAGAGTCTGCCCCACAAGACCTGAGAAGAAACTGCCTCAGAAGGGGCTGACATCGCCACCCATCCCCACCCCGGAATCCATCAGCTCCTGTCCTGGGGCTTGGCTTGCCTTCCCCCACGACCACCAGGGGGCGCACTTGTCATCCCTCCCCGCTGGTGACCCTAAACCCTAGGAAGGCCAGTTTCTGCTGGGACTTATTTTGGTCTCTGAGTGTATAGCACAATGCCTTGTACCTCATAGGTGCCCCATAGGTAAGAGCAGAAACTAGGAGAAGAGGCAGTGCTCAGGGGACAGACAGATAAAAGGGGATAGAGACAATCGGTTTGCTGTCTGAGTGCTATCTGATTCTTCCACCTACAAAAAGCTCACCCAGGTCCCCAGAGATCCTGTTACTGAGTCATCATTCACTTGTTCAAAGCTAGACCTCTCCTATGTACCTTGAATTAAGGGCACTTCACTCACCCTAAAAACAGCCCCCAACTTGTTTCTTGACATTTTTAAACAGCTTTGCTTCCTGATGCATTTCCCTCACAATTTTATTGTCAACCTGGTACCTTGTCTGAGAAAGAAATAGGTGCAGTTTTCTTAGCAAGATCCCCAAAGCCAGGCTGACCTAAGCAAGAAAGACTGTCCTTCGGTGGGCTGGCTGTTTCAGAGCTCCCAGGTGCCCAGAGATGCTCACCTGGGGGGCGCCTTCGATGCCTAGCTGCAAAACCGCCTGGCCCTCCTCCAGGGGCAGGCACCGAATGGACCTGATCTGCTTGAATTCGGCCAGGCAGGTGGGCTGTAAGAAAGGAGGGGGCCCTTCAGACATTCCCACTCCTGGGGTGGGGCCGTGAAGATTGGTCAGTCTGGGGTTGCAAGGAAGCACCGACAGCCTCTCCGTGGGATGAAAACAGAATCACAGACAGTGAAGACTGAAAGCATCGTCTGGTCTAAGCTCCTCACTTTGCAGAAGATAAGATGAGTCTAGGAATGGGGACTGGCCCGAAGTCATATACCACAATGGTGACAGAGCCAGGACCCGACCCAGGTCTTCTGACTCCCAGGGGAATGATTGCCCCATCTTGCCATTACAAGAGCAACAATTTTATCTAAGCCAGAAGTGCAGTGATAGTGTCCTTCTGTCTTCTCTCTCCACCCCAACCCCCCAGCCTCTGTGGAGGGGATCATCACAGGAAAGTAAAGAACCATCTGCTCCAGGCTCCAAAAACTCTCTCCACGGCTTCTCATACTAAGGGCCTCTCTGCTCTCAGCAAGGGGCAGGAGCAACTGAAACGCAGGGAAAGGTAGGAGGCAGCAGAGAGGGGAAGACTGCTTAGCCCGGGGCTGGGTGCAGCCTGCCCCCTGCCTCCCTCTACCTTGGCATCTTGACTCGTCAGCTGGCGGATGCCCTTAGGGCCGATGACTAGGTCCACAGTAATGTTCCATCCTTGCTGGAATAAAAGGAGAGAGAAGATTGCTGCTTCAGTTCTGTCTCCCTCCTATTTCAGAAATCTGCAAACCGCTCACTGAGTCAGACACAGGCCAATGTTTCCTGGGTCCTCCAGCTCCTTCAGTCTTAAAACCCTACCAACAGATTACCCTCCTCCCTGCCTACCCTGCCTACTCTGCCCACCTCCAAGATCTGTGGCCAAGATTTCCGCTCCCTGCCTCCGGCAAGTAGGTCAACATTGGTTGTGTTTGATGGTATGTTGGTGAGGCCCAGCTGCCTGAGGAGCTTGGCTTATGTGGGCTGCTACAAGCAAGCACACCCCTCCTTGCCCCCCATGTTGGCCTCATGGGTCCGTTCCCTGAAAGGCCTGGAATTCAGGTCAGGGAGAGAATAAAGAGGACGTGTCATTACAATGAGTTCACAGCGATAGGTCTCCTGGTCGATGTTGGCAAAGCCCGCAAGGGTGTTGAAGAACTTCATGATGCACTCCTCCTCCTTAAGCGAGGCGTACTGCTGGAATGTCTGCTGGATCATCTTCCGGAACTGCTTGGGCTGCGGGAGGGGGGCAGGGATGGCCGGTGATGAGCGGGCCCTGCTCGTCCAGGTTCTGATGCCTTCCCTGATCTCACCAAGAGCCTGTCTGCTGCTAGAGGATGGTCCTCAGGCCTTTGCCATGAGAGCGGCAGTGATCTATGACTAAGACACACACCTACTGTGTCAAGGGAGGATCACCATAGCCCTGGCAGGGAAGCATGGGAAGTAGATCCCCAGGCCACAAAGCTAATTGGCCTCTGATGTGGAAACAGAGCCTGGTTTCCTAATGGCCAGCCACAGAAAGGACCCACTAGGTGCTTTTAGTGGCCCTATGCCCAGATGGTCCAAGACAGCCCAGATACCCTGGCTTTCCCAAGTACCCCCAGTCCGGTGCCATTAGTTAGCTCCAGTTCTGGAGGCCAACAAAAAGGGGGTTGCTCTGGGCCCCTTTTCCAGTGGTTGCCTCACCTTTAAGTTCTCCTGCATCTGCTTTGGGAAAAACAGGTCCAGCCCCACTTCTTTCCTGAAAGAAGGAGGGAAAAGGTGACATCTGACTCCCCCTCACCCCCAACTCAGGACTTTAGTCCAATCAGGAAGAGGCAAGATGGCTTGAAGACCAGGGACATGGGTCCTGCTTGGTCTGGTCTGGGGATGAACAAGGTAGGGAGTGAATAGGAAAAGCAGGGCAGCAAGGAAGGAAGACAAGAGAGGCAAGGGCCAGTGTCATACTTACTCCAAGAGCTCGAAGTTGGACTTTTTGTCAAGTGCATTGTGCGGCATGTCCTTGAAGAACCGCCTGGAGAGAGAGAAGTCATAAATAGGTTGATGGCTGGAGTACAAGGCCATCCAATGCCACACATTGGTCTAGAAGCTCTCTTTCCCCTGCCAAATGTGGTAAGCAATGGGAAGGAGAATATTATGAGAATAAAAAAAATGTTATTTACTAAATCATGAAGAAAAGGAAAACCCACAAATTTCATTCCTAAGAAGGGCTCCTGCCTTATGTTTTGGGAGACCCAGCTCTGGGACTGCCCAGTTTTGGGGCAGAGGAGGAAGATGGCAGTTCTATCTGTGTCCTCTAAAAATAAATGACCCACGGCAGCCAACACTGATTGTTGGAATGTCTAGCATTCAGTGGCTCGGGTATATGGGTATATGGCCCAATTCAGTGGTCCTCAACCAGGAGCAATTTGACACCTCCCTCTCCAGCCTGAAAGCCTTCAGCAATGTCTGGAAATCTTTGGTTGTCACATCTGGTTAGGAGGAGGATGGTCCCACCAGCATCTAGTGTGTAGAGGCCAGGAATGCTGTTAAATATACTATAATTCACAGGATGGCCCCTCAACCAAAGAATTATCCAGCCCCAAGTGTCCCTAGTGCTAAGATGGAGAAATCCTACAAACTTTAAACAAGGAGAGAAATATTTGGCACCTATTTCATTCTGTATTATAAGCAACCGTGGACACACCTGTCACTTCCTGGACCAGACCCAGAAGTCTGAGGGCACCTCTGCATGGCTTGCTAATTCTATACATATTTATCAGTGCTTACTGCCACTGAGGTCATAGCAGTGAACAACACAGATGGAAACCCAACATTAGAATATCTCCCAGGACCTTGCCTAGTGCTCAAAGAAACATTTACTGAATCACTGGAATGGCAGATAGATGGAAGAAACAGGCAGCCTGGAGGCAAGGGCAGTGGCAGCCAAAGGAAGCAGGGGACCCTGACCAGAGATGGGACTGGCCCTTCTATTCTAAGGACAAGACAGTGAGCACTTTACCCTATGTCAGCCACCATTTGTCACCCCACCCCCATGTACCCACTCTTGTTTCCCAAACTGGATGCAAGACAAAGATGGCCAAGAACTCCAGTCCCTGGGGGATCCTTGAGGCCACATACCTGAGCTCCAGACAGCCTAGCTGCAGGGCCATGCCCTCGCTGACCTTGCTGGCATAGCGTTGCATGTAGTCATTCCGTAGCTGGTGAGGGGAAAGGCCAAGGTTGAGAGTCATGCTCTCCTCCCCTGTTTCCCTGAACAGAGGCCCCAGGAGATGGTGGGGGCTTTGAATACAATCCTGCAGTCCCAAGTTGTCACTCTCTCGCTCACATCCCCCCCCACCATGCACAAATGTGTAGTCTCTGCATCCCTCCAGAGCCCTCCAGAATCATGCCCCCACAGGCCAAGGCCTTCTGATTTTTGAAAGCATTTCCAGACACATGCTCTCATGACTTTATGAGGCTGGAGTTCAACTTCTCCTCTCCACTCTTAACTTTAGAGATAAAGAAACTGGGATTCAGGCATGAGCCAATCATTTATTCCACGACTTGTTGGTAAATAGTGACAGATGTCATCCACTCTACAATCAGGGTGTGACTTTGTGTCCAGCAAACCAGGGACCAGATAGACGACGGTGGCAGCAGGCTCACACATCCTCAGTGCTCACTGTGACCCGTCCTGTGCTAGGCACGCTACCTGCATTATTACAGGCAGTGGCATGTTACAGCAGCTCCAAACAGCCCATGAAAGCCAGGTATTAAAGCTTCTGAAGTTTTGCAAGCTGTATGATCATACCGGTAGCTTCAAAATGCCACCCATGGTGGGGCGATATTTATACCATGGAAATTGGCACGTGCTATAAATCAGAGATTCTTTTCTGCAAAGAGATGGTTCACTAGCACCCTGCTAATGATACCATTTGGCCCTCCCCACAACCCTATAAAGTAAAGGTTATTCTTATCACCTCCATTTTCTAGAAAAGGAAACAGCTTCAGGCAGGTAAGTTAAACCCTGGGAGGATCCTGGGTTAGTAGATGGCAGAACTGGCCTAGAAACCAGGTGTGCGAGAGTCTGTGTGCTAAGACTACCCCTTCTCTTTGGACCTACACTATCTGCTCACCACCAGGTCTCCTGGGCAGTAAATAGCGACCAGCAAAGTCCAAAAGGAGCTGTGCACATGGGGAGGGGTGAGCCAGCCCTCAAGGAGCCATGAGAGAACTAGGGTTGGAACTGCTGACCAGGGACCAAGGCATGTATGTCTCCATGAGAAGTTTCCTAGACTGGGACCTCCCAAATCTGTGCTTTGTTCTTCTATCTCCTGAAGAGATGATGAGATAGGACCCTGGGAACAAAAAGATAAAATACTTCTACCTGTTGGTAAAAATAAAGTAGCGTTGTCCTGTCTTCTTTTAGGCTTTCCATGAAGTCCTCTGGCAAGTAGCGGATTTGTAGGTCATACCTGGGACAGGAAGTTCAGACTCTCTGGTTGACACAGGGAAGCTGGTCATGTATGGGTCTGCCCATGAGGCTGATGGCCACCCATTCAGGACTTGCTTCTTCTTTCCCTCCTCTGTGGTTGGGTGGAGGAGCGTGGAGGACCATGGAGCCCAGCAGGTGGTAGTCAACGCTAGTCCTGACTCTCCAACTCTTCCTCCTCGTGGCAATTATTTTCCTTAGGTTTGCAGATCAGCACTTGACCTGGTTCTCTATCCTCCCTGCCCTACTGCTCCTCCTTCTCCATAGTTCCAAGAGCATCCTGCCTGGGGTTGTTCCTGATATCTGCCCGGTAAGTGCTATGAGCCTATGTTAGGCTTTGGCCAATACATGCATTGGAGGCTGCAAGAGGACTAGGCCTAAAATGCCACTCAGATTTTCTAGAAGATTCTTAGAGGTTGGGAAGTGCTCTGAGGAAGGACTTCCCAGGGCCTCCCCACTCCGTACTCCTCTCTCCCCATTTGAGAACCCAGGGCTCTTCTCCTACCTCCATTCGGCTTCCACGTGCAGACACTCGTACTTGTCCTGCACCTCCCCCACTGTCATCTGCGGGTGCAGCCAGTGGATCTCATCTGACTTCATGTGCTTTAGCCTTAGCCCATAGCACTCAGCCAGCTGGATGTTGGGCCCGATCCGTCCGCTCATCAGGATGGAGGCGATGACATCCTGGGGAGGAGAACAGAGAGACATGATTCAGGGATGCCCCCTGCTAGGTTCCCACAGTCCTCATGCAGTCCCCAGAAGAATGATTCTCTAGGGTGGG
The DNA here is from genome assembly GCF_020171115.1 of Neogale vison. Classification (NCBI taxonomy): domain Eukaryota; kingdom Metazoa; phylum Chordata; class Mammalia; order Carnivora; family Mustelidae; genus Neogale; species Neogale vison. Next base: position 150,506,730 of record NC_058101.1, on the reverse strand, counting down.
AGAGAATGCAGCTGAGGCAAAGAGCACAGACTCTGTGCTTCTGCAGCCCACTCCAACCAAACTGATGATTAATTAATGAGTATCTGCCATGTAAAATCGCCCTCAGAATGGCTTCCGATTTAGCCAGCATAATTGAGGGTCTGTGGTAGGTACTCCAGACCTCTTGCGTACATTATTGTTTCATGAAATCCCATACAACACAGGTAAGTAGGTGTTACATCTCCATTTGGCTGATGATCAAACCAATGTGGGTTACACAGCTCATGGAATTAACCTGGGGTTTTGAACCCAGGGCCAGTGGACTCTGAGGATTTCTACCAAGCCAGGCTGCTTCATGGGGTGCTGGGGCTGGGCAAGCCAGAACATGAGACTCCCATTAATGGATTAAGTGGCCCAGTTTACACATAAGAAGCATGGCCACAGGAAACAGAGTGTTGGGAAGAAATTGGGAAGCCTACTATTCTTGCTTTCCTGTTGGTAGAAGTCAGCCTGCCCATAGCCTGAGGCCATCATTTCCTGGCCTCAACACAGAGCTGGATCAAGAAGAGGCCCACTGGGCAGCCGCCTAGAAGCCCATCTATAAGGTCCCGCCTCATTCTGAAATCACATTAGTTTCAGTTTAATTCAGGTTTCTCGTATGGTTGCACATGTAACTGGTGAATTGAGCCCATTCCCAATGGAGCAGAAAGTACCATCAAAGGCAGATTTTTAAAAAAACTCTTCGAATTTTCACTAATAAAATGTTAAACTCATATTTAAATCTTACTGTTTTGAAGGAATGCCAAATTATTAGTCTGCTTGGGCACCCACATGCCTTGGTCCTGCCAGCCCTCTTCAACTTTATGCAGTGGTAAAGCTAAATGACCCCAAGCTAAAAGATCCCTTCCCCATTAGGGAAACAAATGACCATCAGAGCAGTCAGCTCTTACTCTGTGGGATAGATAAGGAAACTGAGTCACAGAAAGCACATGGTAACAGTTGTTACAAGTCAGTGCAGGAATCAGAACTGTGGTCTTGGGATGGGGAAGAAGGCTGTGATCAATGGGACCTATAGCAAGAGAGACACAGGCAAAGAGCTCACAGATGGGAAGCTGACCATTTTGTCATTATTTCCACCCGTTTCTCCTGCCATTCACCCTCTGTACTGCTCTGTCCACTCATACGGTTATATTATCCAGAGCCCCTATGTCATTCCCGAGCCCCACCTGGAGTCCCAACCTCTGGTGTTTTTAAATGTAGAGCCTTCCCTGCCCCACATGAAACTTACTGGCCTATGTCTAATTTCTCCAGGACTGGGAACCCCTGCAATTATTGGAAATTTTAAGTACACTGAAGTTGAAAGAAGAGTATAATAAATCTCAATGTACACAACACCCAGCTTCAACAATTATCAACATTCAACCATTCTTGCTTCATCTATTCCGCTTCTGACACCCAACCGCCACTCAACTATTACCACTTTTTACAGTTCTTTTAAGGTAAAATTTATGGACATTAAAATGCTCACATGTCAATTATACAGTTTGTGTGTAATCCACATGCCGGTAATTAAGATACAGACCTTTCCAAGACACCGAGAAAGTTCCCTCTTATGCCTTCTCAGTCACTCTCATGCCCATGCCCACCCCAATTCCAGGCAACCAATTTTCCTCCAGGTTTTGCCTATTCTAGAACTTCATATGATGGAAACATTTAGTATATATAATTCATTCCCCTGTTTCTAGATACCGGGGCTATTTCTTATTTTTTGCTACTGTGAATGAAAGTGCTATGAACATTATTGTACAGGTTTTTTGGAGTACGTTCGCTGTCATCTCCTCTGGATAAATACCTAGAAGTATAAATTACTGTGTCAAAGGTAGATGTATGTTTAACATTCTAAGAAGCTGCTACGATCATTCTGTTCAATATTTCTACTGGATATATGAGATGTTCATTACACAAAATCCTCACCAACATTTGGTGTTGGATGTCTTTTTAATATTAGTCACCTTGATGGTTATGTATGGTATCTCATTGTTCTTTTAATTTGCATCTCCCTGATGACTAATGATATTGAACACGTTTTCATCAGGCCATTCATGTATCTTCTTTTGTGAAGTGTTTGTTCCAAACCTTTGTCCATTTTTCTGTGTTGTCTTTTTATTATTGAGTTGTAGGTGATTCTTATAGAGTCTACATCAAAGTACTTTGTATGTGTTTCATAAATATTTTTTCCAGGTCTGTACTGTGCCTATTATTAACTTCCTTGTCACTTTCTTTTGGCAAAGTCTTATCAAAATTTTCTTCAATGGTCAGTGCTTTCTGCATATTGTTTAAGAAATCTTTGCTTGCCTCTAATTCATGAAGCTATTCTCCTATTTTCTTTTATGAACTTTATAGTTTTCACTTTTCCTTTTAGGTCTGTGATCCATCTTGAATTAATTTTTATATGTGGTGTGAGGTAGGGGTCAACATTTATTTTTTTCTTAAAGATCTATGATTGTTCAGCAGTGGTTGTTGACTTTCATTTTCCAATCAAATTGTTTTGCTGCCTTTGTCAAAACCAGTTGGCCATATAAGTTTAGATTTATTTCTAGACCCTCACTCCTGATCTACTAATATTTGTTTTTACTCTGCCACTACCAGACTGCCTGCATTACTGTAGCTTTAGAGGATATCTTAAAGTCAAATAGCATAAAACTTTTACAATCTCCTCTACCAGATAATTGTGCTATTCTGGGTCTCTGCACTTCCATATACATTTTTGAATCAGTTTGTCACTTTCTATTTAAAATGCCTGCTGAGGGGTGCTTGGGTGGCTCAAAAGCCTCTGCTTCCGGCTCAGGTCATGATCCCAGGGTTCTGGGATCGAGCCCCACATTGGGCTCTCTGCTCAGCAGGGAGCCTGCTTCCCCCTTCTCTCTCTGCCTGCCTCTCTGTCTACTAGTGAGCTCTCTTTGTCAAATAAATAAATAAATTAAATATTTAAAAAAAATAAAATAAAATGCCTGCTGAATCATGATTGAGATTGTGTTAAATCTATAGCTTAACGGGGAAGAATTGACATCTTAGAGTGGAGTCTTCCAAACCACAAACATATACCTCTCCACTTAATTCTACTCTTCTTTAATTTTTCTCAGCAGCGTTTTGCACTTTTCAGTGTATAGTTTTGCAGGTCTTTTGTTACATTTATTTCTAAATAGTTTGTGTATTTTGATATTTCTGAAAATTTTAAAAATTAAAATTAATTTTCTATTTCAGGGTTCACTCCTTTGGTGGCTCCCTCTTCTCCAGGAATTTCCTACATCTTCTGGTTGCTCAGTCAGCCCTAAATTATATCCTCTGATGCCTCAAGCCCATAAGGATGAAGCTTTCTGCCCTCCCAACCCTCCCAAACTGGAAAGTGCCCTCAGGCAAAAAGCCAGACATTCTGCTCTCAAGAGCAGTCTTCCCTCTAGTCTCAGCTGGTTATGGTCACTCTTCAGGGCTTTCAAGATCATTTCCTTGTTATTTTGTCCAGATTTCATCATTGTCATCTTCAGGAAGATCAGTCCAGTCAAGTGCTTCCACCATTTTTGAAGTATCCGTACAAAATAGTGAATAAATGAATACCATAAAATAAATGAACTTAAAAAATCAAATGAATGAATAAATCTGTATTTTCTGCAAACAAAAGGGAGTTAGGAGGCAGAGAGCTCCGTTTAGACCTCCACTGGTGATTCTGGTGCTTTTGTAAAGACAAAGAAAGCTTTAAAGAACAAAACCCTGATGTCTTCTTCTACTTTTTGTCTCTTTTACTTTTTCCTCCTCTTGGAACACATGGTATGACCAAGGCCAAAGTCAAGAGGCAGAGGGGCTGGCAGTGGCTGCAAAGCCAGGAACAGAGTAAAGGAGGAGGTGGAGCCAGGGGTAGAGATGCTGGTGCGGTGAAGATCATGTTTACCTATAGGGGGATCCAGCAGAAGAGTAAATATATTAAAGATAATGGGAAACGGACTTCTTAATGATGGAGAAAGTACTTCAAATATGGAGAGGAGAAGGCTAAAGTGGACCATTTCATTTGGAATTGAAAGAATTGGTGAGGACTCATGGTTTTAGAGGGCTGGAGATAGAGAGCACGTGAGCATGCACCATTCAGAGTCTTATGTGTACTGAAAGGGCTTGAAGTCAATGACACCCAGATGGTCATTTGCAGACCAAACTTTGAGTCTTAGTTTCCAAATACCCTTCTCCACTACAATGACAGTGAGGGTGTGGGGGCTCTTGGGAGCTCTGTTGGTTAAGCATCTGACTCTGTATCTTGCCTCAGGTCATGATCTCAGGGTCTTGAGCTGGAACCAAGTGTCAAGCTCTGCACTCGGGGGGGGGGGTGTGTGCTCCTCCCCTCTGTGTGCATTTTCTCCTTCCCTCTCTCTCAAATAAATTAATAAATGTTTAAAAAAAATAAAAAGAAGATCCAGGTATCCTTGGAGAAATGGCTGATTCCAGGGCTGAGGCAAAGAAAGTACAAAATAAGCCTGGAATATCTTTTTGTCCTAGAAAAAAGGGAAGTATTTAGAGAACGTTGGGATATTTAATAAGGAAAAACAGTATTAACTTAAAGGGGTTGGCATAGGACAGATCTGGGACACCTAAGTATAAAAATATCTAATGATAGGAATACAAAGGAAACAAACTGAGGACTGTTGGAGGGGAATGGGGTAACTGGGTGATGGATATTAAGGAGGGCATGTGATGTCATGAACACCAGGTGTTATGTAAGATTGACGAATCACTGAACTCTACCTCTGAAACTAATAGTACACTATATGTTAATTAATTGAATTTAAATAAAGAACAGTTAAAAAAAACTAAAACCAAAAATTATAATATAATATAATGATAAGAATGGATTACATCCCACTGAATAAAACAGAATCTGAGACAGACAAATAAATAAATGAGGCAGAAGGGACTATTCTTCATTAAAGTAGAATGCCAACTACTAAAAATGTAGTAGAAGAAAGGATGGAAATGGGAAATCACCATTTGGCAACAAACAGTGTTGGTTGGTTTAGGCATGATTCATTAATGGATGACAGAGCTGGAGGGTGGAGGTCTGATGATGAATAGGATACTGACATAGTCTCAGTGTATCTTCCCTTAGACTCTAGTCATACACACACACACACATATACCTGGAAGATGCAAATGACCAGGTTATCAAGGTTAACATCATCGGTAGGACAGGTAAACAAAGCATGCCTCCCACCCTGATGCACCAAGAAGAGTGCAGAATCATTTCTGAGATTCCTGCCAAGGGTTCCTGGCCAAGTCTAGTTATACGACCCGAGGTGAGGGGTCTTCCCGTCTTCCCAGAGACCTCTAGAATAAAAGGTCTGTATTCTTTTTTTTTTTTTTTTCTGGTAACTGTTACCTTTTTTTTCCTGAGGTGTAATTGACATAACACTATATTAGTTTCAGGCATATAGATGATTCAGTATTTGTTCACACTGCAAATGATCACCACAAAAGTGGTGTTACTACATAAAGTTACCACAATATCACACATCATCAAAATTTTTTTTTCTAGAGATCAGAATTTTTAAGATTTAATCTCTTAGTGACTTTCAAACATACAATACTATATTATGGACTATAATCATCATGCTGTATCTTATATCCTATGACTTATCTATTTTATAGCTGGAAGTTTGTACCTTTTGACCCCCTTCACCCATTCTGCCCACTCCCCACTGCATCTCCCCTCTGGCAACCATCAGTCCGTTCTCTGTATCTATAAGCTTGACCTTTTGTTTTGGTTTGGTTTGTTAGATTTGTTAGATTCTAAATATGAGAGAAACCATATAGTATTTGTCTTTCTCTGACTTATTTCACTCAACCCAATAAACTCCAGGTCCATCCAGGTCATTGCAAATGGCAAGATTTCATTTTTTACAGCTAAGTAATATTCCATTGTATATATATACCACAATATTCTTCATCCATTCATCTATGGACAGACACTTGGGTTGCTTCCCTATCTTGACTATTGTAAATCATGCTGCCATGAACATGGGGATGAATATATCTTTTTGAGTTAGTGTTTTCATTTCCTTCTGATAAATGCCCAGGAGTGGAATTGCTGGATCATAGGGTAGTGTAGTTCTATTTTTAACTTTCTGAGGAAGCTCCATATTGTCTTCTCCAGAATGGCAGCACCGGCTTGCATTCCTGTCAATAGTGCTACGGAGGGCAGGAGGTGGGGGGGTCCCCTTTGTTCCATCCTCTTGAAAAGTCCTGCCATCTTCCAGACCGAGGAACTCTTTGACACTGGAGGAGACCACAGAGACGTGACGACTAAATGCAGTGTGTGCTTCTAGGCTAGGTAGGAAAAATGGACACTGGGAGGACAGGTGGTGAAATCTGAACGGATATTCTGGTGCAAAGGCAAGTATTGCAGCGGTCTTGGCTTTCTCCTTTGGATGGCTGCAGGCTAGTTCTGTGGGAGAGTGTCCTTGTGGGGAAACAAATACTGGATATTTGGGGTAGGTAGTAGTGTTGCTGCAACTTGCTTTCAAATAAATCAGAAAAAGAAAAACGACAATGGACATGTGTGTGTCAGAAAAGTCAGAGCTACTAAATAAGGCATGTGGTAGATCTGAACTGAGAGAGGACTTCCTTCTTTGTGACTCCAAACTTTTTTTTTTCCAATTTATTTATTTTCAGAAAAACAGTATTCATTATTTTTTCACCACACCCAGTGCTCCATGCAAGCTGTGCCCTCTATAATACCCACCACCTGGTACCCCAACCTCCCACCCCCCCGCCACTTCAAACCCCTCAGATTGTTTTTCAGAGTCCATAGTCTCTCATGGTTCATCTCCCCTTCCAATTTACCCAAAAGCACATACCCTCCCCAATGTCCATAACCCTACCCCCTTCTCCCAACCCCCCTCCCTCCAGCAACCCACAGTTTGTTTCGTGAGATTAAGAGTCACTTATGGTTTGTCTCCCTCCCTATCCCATCTTGTTTCATGGATTCTTCTCCTACCCACTTAAGCCCCCATGTTGCATCACCACTTCCTCATATCAGGGAGATCATATGATATTTGTCTTTCTCCGCTTGACTTATTTCGCTAAGCATGATACGCTCTAGTTCCATCCATGTTGTCGCAAATGGCAAGATTTCGTTTCTTTTGATGGCTGCATAGTATTCCATTGTGTATATATACCACATCTTCTTGATCCATTCATCTGTTGATGGACATCTAGGTTCTTTCCATAGTTTGGCTATTGTGGACATTGCTGCTATAAACATTCGGGTGCACGTGCCCCTTTGGATCACTACGTTTGTATCTTTAGGGTAAATTCCCAGTAGTGCAATTGCTGGGTCATAGGGCAGTTCTATTTTCAACATTTTGAGGAACCTCCATGCTGTTTTCCAGAGTGGTTGCACCAGCTTGCATTCCCACCAACAGTGTAGGAGGGTTCCCCTTTCTCCGGATCCTCGCCAGCATCTGTCATTTCCTGACTTGTTGATTTTAGCCATTCTGACTGGTGTGAGGTGATATCTCATTGTGGTTTTGATTTGTATTTCCCTTCATAGATTTTGGACACTAGTCCTTTATCTGATATGTCGTTTGCAAATATCTTCTCCCATTCTGTCAGTTGTCTTTTGGTTTTGTTAACTGTTTCCTTTGCTGTGCAAAAGCTTTTGATTTTGATGAAATCCCAAAAGTTCATTTTTGCCTTTGCTTCGGCCTTTGGCGATGTTCCTAGGAAGATGTTGCTGCGGCTGAGGTCGAAGAGGTTGCTGCCTGTGTTCTCCTCAAGGATTTTGATGGATTCCTTTCTCACATTGAGGTCCTTAATCCATTTTGAATCTATTTTTGTGTGTGGTGTAAGGAAATGGTCCAATTTCATTTTTCTGCACGTGGCTGTCCAATTTTCCCAACACCATTTATTGAAAAGGCTGTCTTTTTTCCATTGGACATTCTTTCCTGCTTTGTCGAAGATTAGTTGACCATAGAGTTGAGGGTCTATTTCTGGGCTCTCTATTCTGTTCCATTGGTCTATGTGTCTGTTTTTGTGCCAGTACCATGCTGTCTTGATGATGACAGCTTTGTAATAAAGCTTGAAGTCCGGAATTGTGATGCCACCAACTTTGGCTTTGTTTTTCAATATCCCTTTGGCTATTCGAGGTCTTTCCTGGTTCCATATAAATTTTAAAATTATTTGTTCCATTTTTTTGAAAAAGATGGATGGTACTTTGATAGGAATTGCATTAAATGTGTAGATTGCTTTAGGTAGCATAGACATTTTCACAATATTTATTCTTCCAATCCAGGAGCATGGAACATTTTTCCATTTCTTTGTGTCTTCCTCAATTTCTTTCATGAGTATTTTATAGTTTTCTGAGTATAAATTCTTAGCCTCTTTGGTTAGGTTTATTCCTAGGTATCTTATGGTTTGGGGTGCAATTGTAAATGGGATTGACTCCTTAATTTCTCTTTCTTCTGTCTTGTTGTTGGTGTAGAGAAATGCAACTGATTTCTGTGCATTGATCTTATATCCTGACACTTTACTGAATTCCTGTATAAGTTCTAGCAGTTTTGGAGTGGAGTCTTTTGGGTTTTCCACATAGAGTATCATATCATCTGCGAAGAGTGATAATTTGACTTCTTCTTTGCCGATTTGGATGCCTTTAATTTCCTTTTGTTGTCTGATTGCTGAGGCTAGGACTTCTAGTACTATGTTGAATAGCAGTGGTGATAATGGACATCCCTGCCGTGTTCCTGACCTTAGTGGAAAAGCTTTCAGTTTTTCTCCATTGAGAATGATATTTGCAGTGGGTTTTTCATAGATGGCTTTCATGATATTGAGGTATGTGCCCTCTATCCCTACACTTTGAAGGGTTTTGATCAGGAAGGGATGCTGTACTTTGTCAAATGCTTTTTCAGCATCTATTGAGACTATCATATGGTTCTTGTTCTTTCTTTTATTGATGTGTTGTATCACATTGACTGATTTGCGGATGTTGAACCAACATTGCAGCCCTGGGATAAATCCCACTTGGTCGTGGTGAATAATCCTTTTAATGTACAGTTGAATCCTATTGGCTAGTATTTTGGTGAGAATTTTTGCATCTGTGTTCATCAAGGCTCTCTTTTTTGATGGGATCCTTGTCTGGTTTTGGGATCAAGGTGATGCTGGCCTCATAAAATGAGTTTGGGAGTTTTCCTTCCATTTCTATTTTTTGGAACAGTTTCAGGAGAATAGGAATTAGTTCTTCTTTAAATGTTTGGTAGAATTCCCCCGGGAAGCCATCTGGCCCTGGGCTTTTGTTTGTTTGGAGATTTTTATTGACTGTTTCAATCTCCTTACTGGTTATGGGTCTGTTCAGGCTTTCTATTTCTTCCTGGTTCAATTTTGGTAGTTTATATGTTTCTAGGAATGCATCCATTTCTTCCAGATTGTCAAATTTGTTGGCGTAGAGTTGCTCATAGTATGTTCTTATAATAGTTTGTATTTCTTTGGTGTTAGTTGTGATCTCTCCTCTTTCATTCATGATTTTATTTATTTGGGTCCTTTCTCTTTTCTTTTTGATAAGTCTGGCCAAGGGTTTATCAATTCTATTAATTCTTTCAAAGAACCAGCTCCTAGTTTGGTTGATTTGTTCTATTGTTTTTTTGGTTTCTATTTCATTGATTTCTGCTCTGATCTTTATGATTTCTCTTCTCCTGCTGGGCTTAGGGTTTCTTTCTTGTTCTTTCTCCAGCTCCTTAAGGTGTAGGGTTAGGTTGTGTACCTGAGACCTTTCTTGTTTCTTGAGAAAAGCTTGTACCGCTATATATTTTCCTCTCAGGACTGCCTTTGTTGTGTCCCACAGATTTTGAACCGTTGTATTTTCATTATCATTTGTTTCCATGATTTTTTTCAATTCTTCTTTAATTTCCCGGTTGACCCATTCATTCTTTAGAAGGATGCTGTTTAGTCTCCATGTATTTGGGTTCTTTCCAAACTTCCTCTTGTGGTTGAGTTCTAGCTTCAGAGCATTGTGGTCTGAAAATATGCAGGGAATGATCCCAATCTTTTGATACTGGTTGAGTCCTGATTTAGGACCGAGGATGTGATCTATTCTGGAGAATGTTCCATGTGCATTAGAGAAGAATGTGTATTCTGTTGCTTTGGGATGAAATGTTCTGAATATATCTGTGATGTCCATCTCATCCAGTGTATCATTTAAGGCCTTTATTTCCCTGTTGATCTTTTGCTTGGATGATCTGTCCATTTCAGTGAGGGGAGTGTTAAAGTCCCCTACTATTATTGTATTATTGTTGATGTGTTTCTTTGATTTTGTTATTAATTGGTTTATATAGTTTGCTGCGCCCACGTTGGGGGCATAGATATTTAAAATTGTTAGATCTTCTTGTTGGACAGACCCTTTGAGTATGATATAGTGTCCTTCCTCATCTCTTATTATAGTCTTTGGCTTAAAATCTAATTGATCTGATATAAGGATTGCCACTCCTGCTTTTTTCTGATGTCCATTAGCTGTGACTCCAAACTTTTTAATTAAGTCCTTCTTCCCAGCTGATCTGGACCCACAGCCCCCCCACCCTACCACAGCATATCTCTTAACTCAGGCAAAAGACTCTGTGGGCAAAGCATTCTTTGATGGGAAGAGAAACTACTTCCCTTAAGCAATAGGACCTGGCCTGAGCCAGCCAGACCCTTAATTGACCCCAAGACAGTGATCCACTTGACCTTCACTGTCCACCTGCACAGTCCCCACTCACCTTGCCCCACATTTTCCTTACATTAACCCCGAAGTATTTTCAGCACTTTGGAGGGCAGTCTGAGAGACGCTAGTCCACTGTCTTCCCAGTGTTGTCCTCCTTGAAATAAAACCCTTCCTCGTTTCGCCACCACTGTTTCTCCGCCTTTGGATACTGTCAGTGGGTGGTGAAGGACCAAACCTGGTCTGTGTGGGGCCCCTGGGGCAGGTGCTCCTGCTGCCAGGCATGCCAGCTACACAACACCTGCAGAAATTTGGGTGAAGGCACTAAGGGAGATCTTTGTACTGTTCTTTCAACATTTTTTAAAGTTTGAAATAATTTCAGACTAAACAGAGAAGTTCTGGTGAGGGCGACCCCCAAGCAGACGAGAAGTAAAGGGACCACATCAAATAAATGAGTAAGATTTCTTTCAGCCCAGACAAGGTCTCACCCCTCCTCTTGCACTTACAGTCGCTGAGAGGGGCCGGACTGAATCCTGCTCTTTGCTCTGTGGTGGGTGAAACTCCCCAGGACACAGCATGTCGAGACATTTGCCTAGCTTGCTTTCTAAAAAGCAGCGAATTTCTGTTTTAAGGGTGGTGGGGTCATTTTAGGTCCTTGGGGTAGAAATTCACTGAGGCTCTGTCCAACAGATTTTCACAGGAATTTAGATTTCATCTTGCGGTAAGGAAGAAGTTGGGTGTTTTCTAAACATAAAGTGCATTATTTGTGAGGCTGCCTGGTGCTGGCAGATTCCTATGGTGGGAGCAGTTTTCCCGGGGGGCAAACCAGAAGGTCCTAGAGAGAGGCACCTCCATCGACCACCACCATCACCTCCTTGGTTACTAATGAAAGTATGTTAGATAACACAGAACTTGGCTGGTCTTTGTCCTTGTTTCTGGAATGGAAGCCTCTAAGCCCTTGGGATTTTCTCAGTGGTAGAGTCTTTGCTGTTCATGGTGGGCCTCTTGGACCACACCTGAGTTTACGCTAATGAGGTGAGTCAAGGGGGGGCGCCTAGATAGTCTCAGGATGGGGACCCACTTTGCTGGAAGGACCAACTATATGATTAGAGGTTTGGAACTTTGAGCCACATGATATCAGCCTAGTTTCCAGGGACAGAAGGAGACCTGGAGAGTCCAATTATGGTTCAACCAATCCATCCATTAACTGACTGCCTACGTAACAAAGTCCCAATAAAAACTCCAGTTCACATGAGCTTCCTGGTTTGTGATGCACATCGACGCGCCCGGAGGGTGACGCTTAATCCTAAGGACATGGAAACTTCATGTTTGGGATCCTCTTACAATCCGTCCCATGAATCTCTTCATTTAGCCGATCCTGGTTTGCATCTTCTATAATAAAGCTGTCATCATCAGGATAGCACTTCCCTGAGTTCTGCAAGTCATTCTAGCAAATTAACAAACCCGGGGCAGGGTGGGAAGCAGGAACCCCCAAGTTGGTAGCCAGTTGGTCCAAAGTGCGGGTGGTCTGGGGAGCCGGGAGCTTGTGACTGGGTTTTGAGGAGGGGTGACGGGTAGGGGCACCGGGCTCTCAACCTGCCAAGTCTGTGCCAGGTCCAGAATTGCCTCGTGTCAAAACCGCACTGCAAAGTGTGCAGATCCGTCAGGCAGGAGAAACACGGCTGCCCACCCTGGGGGCGGGGGACACAGAGCACGCATTCTGAAGTCACAACAACCCGGTTCTGACATACACTTTCGGGAAGGATGACAAGCTCCCTGAGCCGGTCTCCTTCCTGCTTTTCACTACCCTCGTCATATGAAGCCACAGAACGCTTCCTTCATTCAAACCATCAGCAACTTCCTATGACGTACTCACTTTGCAAAGCATTGTGGGGAGCCCCAGTGCACACACAGAGCACCCTCCAACTCCGGACTTAAGGAGCTTGCTTTTCTTTAGGGTAAGAGGAAGAAAGCAGCTTCACTTGAGGGGACCCAGAGTGGGGGTGGGGAATCAGTGTAAAAGAAGAGGAAACTCAAGTTTTGACATGATCTCACACTGGGGGCCTTTATATCAGCCCTGCCCTCCCCTTTACTGCCTCTCCTCTGCCCTTCACATGGCTTCTCCAGCAAACGGTGGGAGCGGCAAAAGCAACCCTCTGCCCACAGCTCATAAATTGCCATTAATGAGTCAGTATTTTTTTCTCTATCAATAAATCACTTTTTAGGAATAAGAGTTTGAGATGTTTGCCTAGTCACTAAATTGCCATATGTAACTTAACAGGAAAAAAAAGCTGTCTTAATTTTATCACTTGTTATTGATGTAAGCCCAGGATGTATTTATACACACACACACACACACACACACATATTTTTTTTGCGATAGAAAAAACATTACCTCTGCTCTTCTGAGTGTGACTGAGAAGCAAGCCCTCGGACCACCGCTGGCTCACACCTTCTTGCACACAGTGGAATTGCTAAGGCTTTTCTTCCCGCCCAGTTGCCATTGACTTATTTGCTTTACCAAATAGGTGTGAAGACCCCAAATCACCTTTGCCTCTCGATTCTCTGGCATTTCCTCTTGTAAGTCATCAACAAAGCAGGGACAGGACTGAATGCTGTCCCCTGTCCAGGAGCATTTATATCCCCAGAGAAAAAGTCACCCAAGCAATCGAGTACTCAGACCACTTTCTCTCTTCTTTTTTGGTCCTTGGTCACAATTTTTTTTTCTATCTGAAACAGATTTTTGTATATAGTGTGAGGTACACAGCTTGAAGTTAACTTGTTTTCACAAGGGTGTCTAATATTAAGTGGTTGTATGTGCTGGGCTGTTTCTTGTGACTTTTTCTGTTCCTTTCATTTAAAGGTCTATCTTTATACCTCAGTCACGGTTTTTATTACTTCTTTAGTAGTCCCATGACTTTCTCGGGTTCACCTTTTTTTTTTTTTTTTACACAAAACACCCACTTTTGTTGTTGTTGTTTGAGCTTATTAAATATATTCATGTTAGTGGCTGGGTTTTTAGAAACAACTGAGCAGACAGCCTGGTGCCCCCATCCAAAGCACCCATACCCCGTCTGGGGTCACAGCCTTTACTAGGGGCAGCCCATATCTGGTGACTGGTCACTTCAGGGACTTCAAGGCCCTGTCTTTTCATCCGAACACCAGAACTCCCTGGATGGTGGCCACCTCGCAGCCCACCCTCTCTCCTTCTGCCCAATCCAGTTTTGGTCACTTCCCCAGGTGAGTTTCACGAGAGCACACACTGACACACCTCCTGCGTGCAAGCGCACAGGGCACACTCGGTTTCACGGGACCCCACCTGGGGCCCTGGCCTCCAAGCTGCTTTCCCACCTTGACCTCACTTATTCTCCTTACTCTTTGTTCTAAGGAAGGCACAATGCTCCTCTTTTTTTTTCCCTAAATATTTTATTTATTATTTGAGAGAGAGAGAGACAGCACAAGCTGGGGGGGCAAAGGGAGAGGGAGAAGCAGACTCCCACTGAGCAGGGAGCCCAACGTGGGGCTCAATCCCAGGACAATGGGATCATGACCTGAGCTGAAGGCAGACGCTTAACCTACTGAGCCTACTGAGCCACCCAGGCTTTCTTAAGGAAGGCACAATGTTCCTCTTTTAAAGATGGCTGAATTTACAGTTTTAATAAATTAAAGCCTTAGTTTGGAAAAATCCTGCTTAAATTCTATTTATAAAGTCTCCACTTTGAGACTGAGGGCAGAGTTTAACAGATGACTTTGGTTTAAAACCAAACTCTTTAGCCTGAGGCATAGAAGTCTCATCTCCCTCCCTCACCCAGGACATGCTGTCAGCTCTAGTCTCCTTTGCCAAGCACAGCACGCTCTTCCTATCTGGAGGACCCCTGGCTCCCCTGTCTCCGTGCTCTCCTCTCGGCGAGCTTTTGGGGACAGCCAGCACTGCGAGGTCTTCCCTGACTTGCATTGATAGGGCTTGTTTCCTTCCCTGGGTCTTCAAAGAACTGTGCACACACAGATACTGTTACGGGTTGAATTGTGTGGCCCCCAAAAGATATGTTGAAATCCTAACCACCATACCTTAGAATGTGACTTTATTTGAAAATAGGGTCTTTACAGACTGATCAAGTTTAAAATGAGGTCATTAGGGTGAGCCCTAATCCAACAGGACTGGTGTCTTTTTTTTTTTTTTTAAAGATTTTATTTATTTATTTGACAGACAGAGATCACAAGTAGGCAGAGAGGCTGGCAGAGAGAGAGAGAGAGAGAGAGGAGGAAGCAGGCTCCCCGCAGAGCAGAGAGCCCGACGTGGGGCTCGATCCCAGGACCCTGGGATCATGACCCGAGCCGAAGGCAGAGGCTTTAAGCCACTGAGCCACCCAGGCGCCCCAGGAATGGTGTCTTTATAAGAAGGTGAATTTTGGACAGAGAGGGAGGCATGCGCACAGGGAGACGGGCCATATGAAGGGGGAGGATTTGAGTGATATGTCTATGGGCCAAGGAATGCCAGAAGATGGTTCACAAACCACTAGAAACTAAAAAGAGGAACATACAAGTTTCCGAGGGAGCATGGCTCTGCCAGCATCTTGACTGTGGACTTCTAGCCTCCAAAACTGTAAGATGATGACTTTTTGATGTTTTAGGTCACCACACTTGTGGGACTTCATTATGGCAGTCCTAAGAAACTGACACCGACACTTACTAGTTACAACTCAAACATTTGTCCATGTTGGCCTTCCTAGCCTTTCAAGTCCAAGGTCAGAAGCCAAATCTGACATGCGATATCATCCCCTGCTCTGAGCCCATTGCTGGGCACAGATAGTTGAAGAAAGGATGGATGAGTAAATGAACAGGAGTCAGCTTTCTGGATAACCACCTGGGGTTACAAAGGACAGTGACCCATGGTCAAAAATGTTTGAGAGATCAGGAGCATGGTCTGGATCAGGCCATGGATCCCGCCATGGCTGTGTGGTCTTAACCAGGTCACCTAACCTCATTTCCTTATCTGTAAAATGGGAAAGTACCCCTTCCATTGTGGGATTTCCGGTGGGACTAGATAAGATAGAAAGTGGTATAAATAAAAAGAGCAGATATTAAATTATAAGCATGCTAACTGTCCCTTCCTTCCTCTTCTAAGGGGTTTCTGTGCATCACCCAACTCTTGCACCTTTGTAGCATAAACTTGGTGATGGGGAGGGTAAAAGTGGAGAGCCAATCCATTTGGATTTGACTTACACTGAAAGAAGCAGAGAATGACTGAAGGAAGAACAAGAACAGATCTTGAAATGAACAACAAAGGGGAGGAAGAGAAGAGCCTACATGGGTCAGAATTCAGGAATCCGAAAATGGAAGTAAAGGTATTTCTGGACAGCAGACAACCAAATGGATATTAAGAAATAAGTGTTAGAATTTTAAGAAATTTTGCTATCTTGAAGTTGAAACCCCAATGATTTTTCTCCTGAAGAGAATAAAATTTTTACTTGATTTTCAATTCTTTTCAGAGGATAGACTAATATTGTTTGGAATGTGACACTGCACTGAGCCTGGTCTCAAGGAAAAAGCAAGCTGGCCAGCTTTATGTGGGTTAAAGAGCTTGGCAGAGCGGTTATCACATAGTAGGTCTTAATAGATGGTGACCATGATCATGATGGGCAGGCAAAGGAGAAGGGAGAGGCTTGGGATCAGAAGAGGCAAGCCAACCTGGAGAGCTGGGCTAATTAACTCAAGAAGTCTGTAACTGAGATATAAATTGGAGAGCCTGAACTGGAGTCCAAAGATGCATGGGCCAGAGGCTCCTCAGATCCCCCCCTGCCTGAATGGGAACTGGGACCTTCGGAAACCCACATCCACGGTAATGGCAGAGGGAAGAGAAGGATGCCATGGTTGCCACTATGCCAACAGTGATTGAGCTCTGTACAAGGAGCACAGGTGACTGAAGAAAGTCATTTCTGGAAAAGGGACCTGATCCTTTTTCCAAGCCAAAGCCAGTATTAGCAGCAGCCAGAGGCTGATGTGTGATAAATGAGCCTTGCAGGATATCAGGTCATGGCCATGAAGAAGTTGGCTGGGAAGAAGTAATACAGAGAAAAATGACTTCCTTCTGTTTGGAGCAAGAAAGCCACGGATGGTTTTACATTTCCAGGGGCAAGAGCTCACTACAGGGGGCTCCTTCCTTTTCCCTGCCTGCTCCATGTAGAGCCGGAAGTAGAGCTCTGGGGAAGTGCACAGAACAGGTCAAAAGGGCAACAAGAGACCTTCTCTTTAAATGACTTGAACAGAACATAAGAGGTGTCTCTGAGCAATGAAAATATTCTGTTAAAAAGAAGACTGTTGGGTCAAATGTTTGGATTTACTAATAAGCCACAAGGCAGGAAGGGCTCTTGGTGCCCAGCTGAGTTCCAGGAGGAGTGAAGAGCGTGACAGGAAAGGACCAGGAGTACTTCACGTACTTCCCCAAAAACATCCCCCTTAAAATGCCTCTTTAAGGAATGATTCACGATTCACGTCTATGGCATGTAGCGTCACGCAGGTCACTTCAGCATGACTGATGACATTTTACTTCTCACACAGGGGGACGGGCCCCAGGCGTTCACGTCACCGTAATGCCTCATAGCTCACATCCGTGAGTCTCAGTGGGCGCAGCTGGCCCTCGGGGCTGGATGGCTCTGGTCGGTGTGGTACCATTCATCACCCGGGGCTGCCTCCCAGGACACGCCTCCCCACCATGGCCCGGACATCCTGACAATGATGACAGTGTGACACTCCAAAAAGGTTTCTGTTCCTGAAAACCCTCATGAATGAGATGAATGCCCTTAAGAGAGACAAAAGGGAGACACGATCTCTCTGTCTCCCTCTGGCATGTAAGGACGCAGCAAGACAGTGGCCTTCTGCAGGTCTGGAAGGGGGCCCTCAGGAGAGCCCAACCACAGGCTTGGACTTCCAGCCTCTAGAACTGTGAGAAAAGAAGTTCCAGTTGTTTAAGCCTCCCAGGCTGTGGTATTTTGTTACTGTAGCTAGAGCAGATCAGGACAAACCAGGTGCTGAAGACATGACTCAAAATACAGAAAAACCCTGTTGCACCAAGAAACTCACTGTGGACATTTTTTAAGTAGCAAAATCCCCCCAGCGAGCAGCCAGTGGAAATAATTTAAAAGAGCTCTGGAAATAACGGGAGGACCACAGAGAGTTTATTTGCTGGTTTTCAAAATTGTCTAAAGAGGGTCACCTGTGTGGCTCAGATGTTAAGCGTCTGCCTTCAGCTCAGGTCATGATCCCAGAGTCCTGGGATCAAGCCCTGTGTGGGGGTCCCTGCTTGGCAGGAAAGCGGCTTATCCCTCTCCCACACCCCCTGCTTGTGTTCCTGCTCTCGCTGTCTCTCTCTCTGTCACATAAATAAATAAAATCTTTAAAAGAATTGTCTAAAGAGCTTGGAGAACTTTTGGAAAATGTTTCCATTGTAATAAAAGGGAGGTTTAAGATATGAAATCACATACAAAGAATGGTAGCAGCTAGAAACTGAAACAAATAAATTCAGAAAGAGGTCCATCAAAATGTGAACAGTGCTGTCTTGGGGTGAGACATATCAGCATGTCCACACGTATGTTTTTATTCTTCCAGGTTTCCTGTGTTTGAACTTTTGTATGCAATGTAGTGGTTCAGAGGATGGCCTTAGGAGTGTCAGAAACTGTTTCATTTCTGACTCGCTTTGCTACTTTGGACAAATTAATTTCTTTGCTCTGGATTCCCATTTGTACAATGTAAACATTTTCCTATCTCTTGGAGTTTTTGTGAGGATTAAACAAGGCAATATATATGAAGAGTTTAGCGTAGTGCCTGTGCCTGGTAGTGTTAAATAAAAAGCTGTTATTAATATTGGATGAATGTGCATTCACTTTATAAATTGTTGGATTCCATCTGCGAACATTTTGTTGAAAGTGTTTGCATTTATGTTCATGAGAGGTGCTGGTCAGTGGCTTTCATTTCATATATATTGTTTGTAAATTCATTATAGAGTTGTAAAAAAAATCTCTTGAAAAATAAATGTTTTAGTTCCACTGTTATAATAGACTTCATTGTGCAGATTAGGCATAACGAAGTCCTACTTAAATGGTGAGAGCAGACATCATCTTCGAGCCTGAGACAAATGCCACAGTGTATACCTATGTGCTTGGCACATGCATTTCCAAGTGGAGACCTCATGCCCTATGTATAAACTCTTGTAAAATATAAAACTCTAAAATTAAAATGCTGGCTAGACAGTAAATGCCACCGAGCCAGACTGAAGAAGAATGACCAAAATTCACTCAGGTCCTGATGAAAATGAATTTGAATAGGTATTTTGGCTTCTAGATCCTAGAAAGCAGACCTCACTGATGTAGCCACAAAAATATAATGTCCAATTATATAGACACTCAAACGTTGAAATGATGATTAAGCTTATAAATCTTACGCTGGAACTCTGCAGCCATAGGCAATTTAGAGATCACTTACTTTGTGTATAAATGAAGAAAGTGAGACATAGAGAGGTCAAGAGACTTGCCCAAGATGATACAGGGAATTCCGTTTTAAGCCAGCTGAAATTCTATTACCCCTCCTACACATTACTATTTACGAATGCCAATCTTCCTTCTAGTCTACTTCCTACTTGGTCTCTACGTCAAGTGATTTGGAAGATTATGGATCTCATTTGAGTACTCTCTAGGCATTAGTTCATTCGTTCCTTCCTTCATTCATTCCACAAACAACTACTTTGTATTAGGCTCTGTTTAGGCACTGGGGATAAAATGGTGAATAAGACATAGTCCCTGCTCTCCAAGAGGCTACCTTTTCTTAGGGATGGACAAGAGGCAGTTACGGTATAGCCTGTCAAGTGTGGATAGAGGAAATGGGTGCTTTGGGGCCACCTCCAACCACCTGATGCACACTCACAGGCTTTCTCTTCTCTTTTGCCCCACCCAGCTGTCTCCTGTCACTCTTTTTCATAGACCCTTCAATACGCTGAGTATCTTATGAATTCTCAAACCCTGTAACATGACCTCATACCCTGGGGCTCACCACCATCCAAGTGATTTTGATAATCCTCCTTTAGGGAATAAGAACAAGATGGGTATTCTGCTGGCAGAGGTCCTCTGAGGCTGTGGCCAGTCCCAGTACCCCAAGATTCTAATTCAGTGAATTTGGGATGGGATTTGGAAAACTGGTACTTAAAAACTCCTTTGTGACTCGGATCATCTCTCACGTAGGAAGATCGTGGTAGTGGTTATATAAACCAGACTTCCCGCCCTATTTACAGGACCCCTTGGGCATTTACTGCCACAGACCAAAGACATTACCCCCTGTAGATACCAGATCAATGAGAAACTCTCTCTCCTCTGCTGGAATTTGGAAGTGAGATGTGGAATTCTAGCCAGTAAATCTCTGTTGGCTTTATAACTGGAATCCATCATCCACCCATCCATCCACCCATCCACCCATCCACCCATCCATCCATCCATCCATTGTTAAACAACTACTCATTAATTAATTCTGTTTGGGGAAACAAAAACAAGTCCCCCTCTCCTGGAGCTTATTTTCTACTGAGGGGGGGCAGTGTTAAACAAAAAATACATATAATAATATCTCAGATTCTACTAAGTGCTAAGAAGACAGACAAAGCAGATACAGGCACCAGAATGAGAGGGGGCTGCTATTTTACGTGGGGATGGCCAGCAAAGTCCTCTTTGATAAAGAGCATTTGAATGATCCCCAAAGGAGATAAGAGAGAGAGAAGGGTGGCCCGAGAAACTGTACCACATGGAGCCCCCTAAGGTGTGCAGCCCCAGAGTGCTTTGCACCTGTGAAGAGGCCAGGAGGCTGGGGTGAAGAGGCCTGAAGAAAGTGACAGGAGGAAAGGCATGAGAGAGCTAGGCCAGGTCTTGGCAAACCTTTTCTGTAAAAGTCCAGGTTGGAAATATTTTAGGCTTGAGGGCTACATGGTCTCTATCGCACCTTCTCAACTCTGCTGTTGTAGCTCAAAAGCCGTAGACACGGGGCACCTGGGTGGCTCAGTTGGTTAAGCAACTGCCTTTGGCTCAGGTCACGGTCCTGGAGTCCCAGGATCGAGTCCCGCATCAGGCTCCCAGCTCTATGGGGAATCTGCTTCTCCCTCTGACCTTCTCGCCTCTCATGCTCTCTCTCACTGTCTCTCAAATTAAAAAAAAAAAAAAAATCTTAAAAAAAAAAAAAAGCCGTAGACACTATGTAAACAAGTGAGTGTGGCTGTGTCCCGATAATACTTAATTTACAAAAATGGGTGGTGGGCCATATTTGGCCTGCAGATCATCACTTGCCAACATCTGTTGTAGGCTGATGTAAGACTATGGATTCTACTGAGTGAGAAGGTAAAATTGGAGAGCCCAGAGACTGGACAGTTTAAAGGAGAGCAGTGAGGGGCACCTGGGTGGCTCAGTTGGTTAAGCACTGGACTCGTGATTTTGACTCAGGTCATGATTTCAGGGTTATGAGATCGATCCCCCATCAGGCTCTGCACTCAGCAGGGAATCTGCTTGAGATTCTCTCCCTCCTGCTCTGGTCTCCCCTCCCCCCACACACGCTTTTACTCTCTTTCTCAAAAATAAACAAATCTTTAAAGGAGAGTGGTGGGAAAAAAATAAAGGAGAGCAGTGAATATGCTCTAACTTAGATCTCAAATATATCTCTCTAGCTGAGCGATGTTTTAAAGACTCCCCGCTGTCACTCTTTGCAGAATGGACCACAACGGGCTAGGGGCAGAAGCAGACAGAAGCCAAGTGTGTCACTCCAGGTGACAGGTGCTGGGAAGGAAGTGGTCAGAACCGGATGTGTTTTGATAGCAGGGTTGACAGGACTTCCTGATGGACTAAATACAGAGGGTGAGAGAAAGAAAGAATTCAAGAATGACTCTGAGATCTACAGCCCGAGACACGGTCAACTAAGAGAACAGAGTAGCAGTTACAGGGGCTGGGAATGACGGGAAGGGAAGCAGAGTTTGAGGAGGAGATTATGAGTGTGAGCCTCCACTTGGGAGTCAGCTGTCTGTGGAGACAGCAAGGAGCCAGGTGGATACTCAAGCTGGAGGCACAGGAGGAGGTCATGGAGCTAGTGCTACAAAGTTGGTCCCCAATTTCAAGTCATGTGACTGGGTGAGATCTGGGCGAGGGACAGACCAGCCTGTGGTGTCACATAGCCTGACAGTGTCACAGAAAATATCCCACCAGGGCACAGGCTGGCCACAGGGTGTCCAGAGATTGAGGACCCCGGACAGCAGTGGGGACAGGTGGCATCAGTCCATGTTCTGTGTCATTTCCCGACAACTAGCCTTGCTTCTGCGTGGGTGTGTGTATGCATGCTAAGTGCTCTCAGTCAACAACGTACTGTACACATGGGTCAGAGGTACCAGTGACAGACATTATGATCCTACCTGATGCACAGGGTTGAATGATGACTCCCCAAAAGATATGTCCCTGCTCTGCTCCCCAGAACCTGTGAATGGAACCTCATTTGGAAAAGAGGGGCTTTGCAGAGGTACTTAAGTTAAGGATCTCAAGAGGAGATCATTCTAGACTCTCTGGGTGGCTCCTAAATTCAATGACAGGTGTCCTTCTAAAAGGCACACAGATGAGAAGCACGTGGAGAAGAGAGCAGAAGGGATAAAGAAGGCCAGGGCAGGCACTGGAGTGCTCTAGCCCCAAGCCAGGGAAGCCTGGAGCCCCAGAATCTCCAACAGGCGAGGGAAGGGTCTGCCTTCCCACCAAACCTTTGATATGGGCCTTCCTGCCTCCAGAGAGAGAACACATTTCTGTTGTTTAAAGCCCCCAGAGTTCGCGGTGATCTGTTGCCTCGGTCCTTGGGAACAAATACAATAGCTCTACAAGTCCCAAGTTCTCAATACACCTAAGGGATAATTTTAAAAGAGGGACTGAAGAACAAAATAACGAAAGTTAGCATTACTTATCACTCTGAGAGCGTTCATTCTGATGCGACAAAAGCCTCTCTCTAACAGGGACATTCAGCAGCACAACTGCAGATTAAAAATAGAAATGTAAGCACAGGCACCTGCCTGCTAATTTGTCGATATAATGAATGTAGGCCTGCGGATAAATACAGAGAGGCTGAGAACTCCGTGTGTTGGCCCGGCGCTCACTTCTGCAGGCGTCTGTGGGTGGTGGGGCGGGCCGCCGGTAGGCCTGCTGCACAGGAAATGGGGAGGGGGTGCAGAGAGGGGGAGGGGCTTGTCCAACTGCCTTCTTTCTTTCTTCCTTTTTTTTTTTAATAAAAGAGGCAAATTTGTTCTTTCTTCTTCTTCTTCTTCTTCTTCTTCTTCTTTTTTAAGATTTTATTTTTTTATTTGACAGAGAGAGAGAGAGCACAAGCAGGGGGAGTAGTAGAGGGAGAGCAAGAAGCAGGCTCCCTGTCGAGCAGGGAGCCAGATATGGGGCTTGATCCTAGGACCCTGGGATCAAGACCTGAACCAAAGGCAGAGGCTTAAGCATCTGAGCCACCCAGGTGTCCCTGCCTTCTTTCTTATAGCACCATGAGTGGCTCTGTGGGAAGCATCTGTGGTCTCCCAGCTGAACTCCTTCCCCTCAGGTTTTCAGGGACAGTCCGCACACGTGACAGGCTCGCCTTGCATGGCTTCGTTCCTTCTTCTTAGGGCAACCTTTCTTTGAGAAACGGCAACTTCCCAGGACAGGTAATCATGCCTTCCCTTCTTCTCTCATGTCAACTTTGTGGTCTTGCCTCTAGAGACATCTGAAGGAGGGCAGCAGGGATTGTTCTGGAAACAAAGACCCGAGACCATGAGCTTCCGGCTGCATGGAGCGGCTGGCTCCGTGTGGTAGTCATTGTGGGCTGATGTCACCGAGTGCTGCAGACCACAGACATTCAGGTCTCACAGTTCCAGGGGCTGGAAGTCCAAGATCAAGGTGTCAGCAGATTTGGTTCTTGGTGAGAGCTCTCTTCCTGGTTCGAAGACGGAGGGCAGGGTCCTCACATGGTGGGCAGAGCTCTGCCCTCTTCCAGTTCTTGAAAGGACACTGATCTCATCCTGGGGCCCCACCTTCCTGACTTCATCTGAACCTAATCACCTCCCCAGGGCCTCATCTCCTAACACCACCCTGCTGGAGGTTAGGGCTTCAACATATGGATGTGTGGAGGGCAGCGGAGCCCAAACATTCAGTCCACAGCACTGCGTGTCTGGTTAAGGGATGGGTTTAAACTTGAAACTAACAAGTGTCAGCGGGGACAATGGGTCTCAATATCTGAAATGTGCCTTTATGGGAATACTCTTGAATGTATCGTATATATGATGACCGCTGTTGGGGTGCCTGGGTGGCTCAGTTGGTTAAGCGTCTGCTCAGGGCATGATCCTAGGGTCCTGGGATCAAGCCCCACAGGGGGTTCCCTGCTCAGTGGGGAGTCTGCTTCTCTCTCTGCCTCTGCCCCTCCTCCCCCTGCTTACGTACACACACATTCTCTCCCTCTCAAATAAATAAAATCTTTAAAAAAAAAATGAGTCCTGTATTTCTAGCGGAGGTCAGTGAGTACAAGTGTGTGCAGAGCAGGCTGCACTTGGGGTTGGATTCTGCCTTGCTCACACACCAGGCAAGAAGCACCACAGGCTGACTCCACAGGCCGGAAGCCTCGATTTGAAGGGATGGGACTCAGCCGGACCAGGTGCAAAGGGCAGGGCAAAGGTTGCCTCAGGCTCTCTCCCTCCTGGGGATGTCAATGTGGATTCTTAGTAGAGGGACATTTCAGGACAGAACAAGGATGAAACTCGAACATGGCTTTTCAGCAGGATGAAGTCCAGCTGAGGAAGAGGGTTTTGGATGTGGGGTTCTCCTCCCCCCAACACTCTTAACCACACCCCATCACAGTCTAGTGCCTAATTCTCTGCTTGATGCCCTCTTGTGTGAGACACAGAAATCCCAGGATGAGTAGATAGCCCATGAACAGAATGGGTCAGCTGACATCAGCCAGAGAGAGAAAAACACCATGAGCCAGCAAGTCAGGATGTCAGGCAAAGAGAGGAGTGAATATGGCACCTAGAAGTAGGTGACCATGTAATTTATCCTCCGAATCATGATGCTCTTAAGATTGGCAGGGGAACTGTCCTTAATCATCTCTGGACAGGGTGTGTAAACCAGGACTATCTGACAAATCAACATGTAAGGTCAACCTACATGGAAAAGAATGAGAGAGGAGGGGACGGAGAATGGGGAAGGGAAGGGGAGAGCAGAGGAGAGAGAGAGAGAGAGGGAGAGGGAGAATGGGAATGAAGGAGAAGCTATTAAGAGTCAAAGAGAGACGCCCTGTGTGGGCACGTCTGGGTGGCACTCTGCTAAGTTGTTTACGAAGTGTTATCTTAAACTCTTTCCCAGACAAGCAAATTAGCATGTTAGAGAAGGATATAATGATATAAGCCTCCACTTGCAACAGAGATTCAGAGCTCCCAAACAAACACAATTTCCTATGAATATCAAACAAAAGGGAAATGGAAAATCAAGAAGAGCAAAATACATTTCTCATCCAGCACTTGCTCAGTTCCCCTTCAACACCTGCCTGATTTCTGTGGGATCCTCGGCCCAAGGGCCAGTGTTGTTTACAGGGCTTTTAAAAGCCTGGAGAACACATCACGAGGCGATTACAGTCTCAGAGAAAGCCGTTGAGAATAAGAAGGAAAACATGAAATCAGCAAGTGCCCATGCAGTAACTCTGTTTGGGAGGGGTGTTACCATCTCTGGACTGTGCCAGAGTGATTCTCCGTTGCTTCTACTGAATCAGACACAGCTAAGTGGGGGTGTCGGCGTTTCAGACGGGCTCTTATGGAAGGACAAGTGCTTGGCTAGCTGAGCACAGGGAGGCTGGTGAAAGAAGGAGCTGGAAGTAGAAAAACCCTTCAAAGCACAAAGCTCCCCTAGGGAAGGAGGGTGCAGGAAGGAGTCGGAGCAGAGGGTAGAGGGGCCCAAGAGTCTCAGGCAGGAAAGCTGGGTCTGGACCTGTATACAGCTGGAAACAGAGTCCACAAACAGGCCTTGAAGAGCAAGGCTGTTCCTGGATGTCTAGACCAAACTGTTCTGTATTTTATGCTCTCCCAGGCCCTCCTTCTTCCTGTCAGAGCACTTGTCTCTTGTAAAGGTTCATTCATTAGTGTGAGTCAATGTTAAGCTTATTCTGTTTTGAGTATGATGATAACCCCAGGCCATACCCAGCATGGTGCCAGGTACATGGGGAACTCCACAAATATTTGTGGACTGGACCGTGACATTATTCGGGATGCTGAATTAATGATCTCACCCATAGCTGGGGCTCCAACCCCCACCCAGAGGCTGACAATACTCAAATGTCCATCTCCAGCCCTGTTCTCTCTTCCAGAATTGTGTATCAAGAAGTCTACTCCATGTTTTCAAGTGAAAATGTTAAAGCATCTCCACTGTACTTGACAGGTCCAAAATTGAACTTGTGAACTACCCCCTCTGCAACTGGTTTTTCCTCAAATATTCTTCATCTTAGGGAGTGAGACCCTGTTCGACTGAACCAGGGCTGCCCAGTTCTTGACACCTCCCTCCTCTTCATTCCTGCATCTCCAGTCCATCAGCAAAACCTTTCATTTACACCTCCCAAATTCTCTGGATTATAATCATTCTGTCCATAGATCATGGTGGTTAGGAGTGCAGGCTCTGAAGGTGGGGTGACTGGGTTTGAATATAGCTTCCACTACGTACTAGCAATTTGCTGAACTACTTGGCACCTTGTTTCCTTAAATACAAGCTGGAGATAATTTAGTATGTGCTTCCTAGAGTTCTTTTGAGAAGTCACTGACATAGTACATGTGATGTGCTTTCAAAAGTTCTAGCTGCTATCACTACCACCATTCATCATCACCACCACCACCATCATCATCATTATCATTATCACCACCATCATCATCATCAGTCCTCTCTGTCACCATCACCCTCACCATTGATACCATCACCACCGTCATCATCAATCCTCCCTGTCACCAGCACCATCACCATCAATAACATCATCACTGTCATCATCAATCCTCACTGTCATCACCACCATCGCCATCAATGCCATCACCACCATCATCATCAGTCCTCACCATCACCACCATCATCACCATCAATATCATCATCACTATCATCATTATCACTATCAACACTACCGTCACCACCACCACTGTCATCATCAATCCTATCATCTCCATTATCATTACCACCACCCTCCTCACCACCACTCTCAGCACCAATACTATTACAAACATCACCACCACTACCAACACTGTCACCACCACCACCACCACCATCATCGTCATCATTACCACCACCGTCATCATCAATCCTCACCATCACCACCACCCTCACCATTGATACCATCACGTTCATCATCAATCTTCACTGTCACCACCACCATCATCATCACTATCAACACTACCATCACCGCCACCACCGTCATCACCAATCCTATCATCTCCATTATCATTGTCACCACCATTATCATCAATCCTCACCCTCACCTCCACTCTCAGCACCAATACTATCACAAACATCACAACCACTACCAACACTACCTTCATCACCACCACCATCATCATTGTCATTACCACCACCGTCATCATCAGTCCTCACCATCACCACCACCGTCGCCATTGATACCATCACCACCACCATCATAAATCCTCACTGTCACCAGCACCATCAATATCACTGTCACTGTCATCACCATCAACACATCATCACTAAGATCATCATTATCATTACCTTCATGTCTAAGACACCATCATCTCTTATCTGGATCACCACAACAGCCACCTAACATCTCTCCACAATCATTCTAGCCTTCTTCTAATCTATTTTCCACTCTGAAGCTCAAGTGATCTTTTAAAAATGCAGTCTCATATCACTCATATGTTTAAACTATGTCACTGGCTTCCCAGAAAAGATGGGATAAAACCAAAAATTTTTAGCTTAGTTTAAATAGCCAACCTTGGCATCTCTTGGTTATCTGCCTATATATTCCTCCGCTGTTCCCTCTGCCGCTAACACTCTTCCTCTTGCCTTCTCTTCTTTCCTTCCCTTTATGATCAAAACCTCTCTGGAGTGTTGGTTATACTCTCCATTTCCACTGTCCAACCAACTTTACAATGACTTCTGTCCCCCTCCCCCATCTTTTCACTGAAATTGTTCAGCAAAAGATCATGGCACCTGTTACTGAAGCCAATGAACCTATTTTTAGCCTTATCTCACTTGACCTTTCTGAGTGTCTGACACTACTAACCACTCTTACCTCAAAATTTCCACTGCCGTTGTGTCCGCTGCCTGTTCTCTTGGTTCTTTTCATCTTTCCCTGGATAGTTCTTCTTTTTCTTTCACCTGCCCCTTTTTCTCTATCAGCCTTTTAGAAGATGCTTTCCCAGGGTTTCCAAACTGCAACTCCTTTTCAGTTGCTCTATTCATGCTTCTATGGGTAATCCCATCCATTCACATGGTATCCATTGCATAATGGCTCCAAATCCTTCTCCCTGGGTCCTTCCTTTCTTCTGAGCTCCAGGCTAATGCGCCTCCAAGGTGGTGTTTCACAAACACTTCAAACACAACACTTGTAAAGCTGAAATCTCACAACGCCCTTCCTGTCTCTGTTGGTATCTCAGTGAGTGGCCCCAATACCCAGTCAGTTACCCCAGCAAAATCTTGAGTCATTCTTGTCTCCTTCCTTTCTCTCCCTCCCTACCTCCAGTTAATCATCAAATTCTCTTAACTCTGCCTCCTTAGATGCACTCAGATGTGTTGACTTGTCTTTGTTCCAATGCCACTCCCTTAGTTCAGGCCCTCATCATTTCCCGCCTGCACTATGGCCACAGCTCCCTAATCCATCTCCTGTCTCCAGCCTTTCCTCTCTCCTGCCCTTTCTGTACAGCTGTCAGAGTTTAGGGAAAACAGAGTCTTGAATGATTTTCCAGAGGACTAGTGGTCCACCTTGCAAAAGAAGGGTTTCTTAGGCAAATAAGAAATGGCTTAGTTCTGAAAACATCCCCTTTGTAGCCCTTTCCTAGTGATCCCCCACACATATCAGCATATTTAAGGCTCTGAGAAGTCTTGTCACAAAGGATATGTATGGAATTGTTTAAGCACGCATTTCCCAAACTCCTTGACCCTAAAACCCATTCTCCTGGACATACTTCTTAATATCTTGCAGAACATTATATACTGTTTGAAAACTCCAGTCTGATCATCTTACTGCTCTATTTGAAAATAGGACAGATATGTGGTTAAACGCTACTGGAAGACAATTTGAACTTTATTCTATGGGCAATGAAAAATCCTTGGAGATTCCTAAGTGGGGAAATGACCCAGCATTCAGGCAATCAATAGATTTCAATGATCCAGCTCCTACGATCAGCTCGGTGCTTCTTACCTCTAACCCTTACAACATGGCTATAGGTGGGCATAATCCCCAAGTGAGGGGACTGAAGCCAGGGTGGTCAAATATTGGTCTTACAGTAATGTAGCCAATGAGGGTGGAACAGTATCCAGCTCAAGGTCTAGGTAACTCTAAAGCCATGGCTGTTTGACTGCAGGACAGATAGGAAGTAGGAAAGTCTAAGGCTTGGACATAAATTCTTAGAAGGCTATCATTTCTTTTTTTGTTCTTCTTCACCTTTGTTCTCATGCCCAGATAATGCCTTGAGTAGAGCCATTCTTCCTAAGCTTGGGTCTCATCGCCTTTTTTGGAGGCCCACTGTATTTTTCCCCCCTTATGCATTGAGCAAGTCATCAGTTCCAGAAAAGCCTCTCCCCTGCTTAAAAACTATGTCTTTCCCAAGTGCCTGTCCAGGGCCAAATTTCTTAACTTAATCTTCTAGGCCTTCTCTTATCTGCCCTCAACGTTCCCTTCTGACCTTGACTTTGAGGCTTCTCTAAATATTACTCATATTACCTCACCTGAACTACTCAGCATTTAGCAGCCTCCCTTCTTTTGTTCCTGCTGTTCCCCCCTCTTGGAAAGGACCTATCCTTTAGGGTCCCTTCACACTGTAATTCTGTTGAACAACTCCTGATCTGGACCAATCGCATGCTCGCAGGTTTTTAGCAGAAGAGGTCAGGGAGGTGCCGCCAAACTTGGAAAGCAGGTTAACTTCTGAAAATGAAACTAGTAAAACCCACAGTGGATGGCATCAGCTATCTGTGAAGATGATACACTCGAAGTCAGTCTCAAGAAGAAGAAGAGAGCTAAGAAGATATGAAAACACCTCCCTGGAAGGGAAGAATAAGGTGTCCAGAGCTCACTCTCAGGGCACAACTCTACCTACACATCTGGAACTAAGATACACAAATAAGATACACAAATAAGACCCTTATCAAATCAGTGACAGGAAACAGAGGGAGTAACCAAACCATGATCAATTGTGATGACTGGCCAAGGTGATGATATAACCAACACTCTGCTCTGGTGCACTCTAATAGATGGAAGACGGCTAAGGAGACAAATGGACAGGTGGAGAGGCTGCTGCCAGCACCAACTAGAAGAGACACTCACTCAGTTTGAGGAATACTGACTTTTGGGACAGGGGAAGGATTGGTGATGAAGGGATTGGAAATGGTTCATCCAGCTTTCTCAAATGTGGTGAGTTTTCCCAAAAATCCCCTCCTTCTTTTGTTCAAATGAAAAAGCCACCCTTTGAAAACCAGTTTGGGTTTCTTGGACATCATCAGAAAGGGGTACTCTGGGCGGTGGAAAAGGATATCCTCATTGTATCTATCTCATGGGGCTGCTGGGAGGAGTCAAGGAGGTAATGTGTGCTGAGGGATGGATCTAGGCTATACAGAGTAATTGTTCAATAAGTGTTTAAAATCAATCGGTATAGCAATGCCTGGGCAGCTCAGTCGGTTAAGTGTCTGCCTTCAGCTCAGGTCATGATTTCAGGGTCCTGGGATTGAGCCCCATGTTGGGCTCCCTGCTCAACAGGGAGTCTGCTTGTCTCTCTCCCTCTGTTCCTCGCTCCCACTCATGCTCTCTCTCTTTCAAATCAACAATAATAAAAATAATCAGTGTATTGTAACTCTGCTTTTAATGACAAGCTCTTACACAACTGCTTAAAGTGAACTGGCTTCCTGGTGTCTGGGGGCTGGGATGATACTGACCACCCAAACCTACAAAACAGTTTCCATAGCCCTGGACGAGAAAAAGCCAATGGAAGTTTTGCCTCATAAAGGACCTGGTGACCATCCACCTGGTCTAGGGCATCGCTAGTTCATTATCATCTTCCCACCTCCTTTCTCTAAGTGCCAAGCACATGTCTTACAGCATTTTTTGTGCTGTTTTCCATGCAATCACTTGTGTATATCTCAAATCCCAATTCTATCAGAGCATATACTCCTTGAGGGTGAAGGCTCTGACATCCCTCGTGGAGCTCCAAATGCCATAAATCTTTAATGAGATGAAATGAATTGAATCCAAGATAAGGCAAATGATCTGGGGTTCACATGAAGCCCCTAAAATATGTCCCTCCCCCCACCCTCTAGGAGGTTGGTTGCAGAGCCCTGGAGAGGAGGCCTGGCCCAGCAGGCTGAGAACGTCTTCCCAGGAGTCCCCAGCCCAGGGAGCGGCTACAGGAGAACCTGCTGGGCTGAAGGAGGGCTGCTCAGCTGCCCAGGAAGGAGAGGGAGAGACAGACGCATGAAGAGAGCAGGTCCTGCCTGCCACACTCACCTGGATCTCTGTCTGCACGGTGCATTTAACCAGTTTAAAGTTCTTCCCAGGATTGAAGCTGTTGCTGTAGAAGCAGACCTTGAGGATCCGCACGTCTTCCTTTTCCACATCTACCGGCACCACCACCATGGGCTCTGGGGGGCCTTCAGGCCGACGTAACGTGCCCACCTTCACTCGGCTCAGGGGCTCGGACACCCCAGACATCCTCTCGGGCAGCAGCTAGGATCGGCACATCGCAGTCCTGTGGAGACAGCAGAGGGATAGCCCAGAAATGAGTCCGAGGAGGCCCACATGCCTCGTGCCCCAGGGACAGCTCCCACTGAGCTCCAGGACCTAGCAAACCACATATCCCCCCATTCTCAAAAACTCCCCTTCAAGGCATCCAGCTTTATGGACTGGGAGAAGCAGAAGCACAAAGGAGCAGTTCATATAAACATCCGGGTCTGAAACCCGGCCCTCGAGCTCCCAGGCTGTGAGCTTTCTCTTCTAGAAGCCCCCTCTCTCCATCACATTTCTCCTCCCACACTGGGCTCCGAGGCAAGAGGCCCACACTTTGCAAAGGCAGCTGTGAGAGGGGGCGGCCGCAGCATGGTTCCAAGGCACAGCTGAGCAGAAAAAGCGAAGAGTTAGACACTAGAAAATAGCAGGAGAGAAACAGGGACAAGGGAAGAAGCAGAAGGGGAGAATGGGTGGCCTGGAGGGAACTGGAAGAGACAAGGCAGGAAAGGGCCCCGGTGGGGGCGGCCAGTCCATCAGCTGATGGCTTTGTCTGCCCCCACCTGCCGCTGCCAGCCCTAACTTTTGGGTAGGAGGCCTCAGTCCCACAGGAACTCATCATACGGCACATTGTTCATGGTGCACAGGAGAATTCGAGAAGAACAACACTCTCACAGCCCAGTTGGGAGGTCTTTCTGCCAGGTGGGAGAGGGCTGGGCTGGGCCCCTAGAACACCCAGCCCAGTTTGGATGACAGTTTGATTGACACTTACATAGACTCTAAGAATCCCAGGAGACTTCAGTTCTCCTTGAGTTTCCACAAATTGGGTCCTGTCTTCTTGATCCAACACAACCCCATTTACTTCCCACTGGTCTGAAGCAGGAGCACCCCAAGGAAACAGCAGGAAGTTTTATCTGATGACTCGTGGTGTCAACCTTGGCTCCACTAGAACCCCTGGGAAGCTTTTAAGAAAGCATAAATCTAGGCCCTGTGCCAAGAGAAGGCCTCTGACTTGGTCTTTGGGGAGGCCAAGTATTGGTATTTTTAAGTTTCCAAGGATTTTTCTAACATACAGCCATGGCCTGGGGGCCACCTTTCTAGGCTAACCTTAACTCTCATTCTGAGTCCATTCTTACAGGAAAATGATCTCCTTTCTAACAAGAGACTCAGATTCTAGGGGCCACTGTTAGACCAGGAGTTGGGAGCAAAAAGGATGGAACTGGCTATTGTAGAGGCAAATATTTGAGAAGTGGAACCAAGGTTACGTTACCCATTCACACTGTGCTGGACACTAGAAGGGAAGATGGAGACAGTCATTGGCCTAAAGGAGCTGTTCCTTTTCAAGAAGCAGTATGTATTACGAGGGCAAGAAGGAAATGCTGTGAGGGCCAGGGAAGGAGCAAGGCCCTTCCATCAGGGGCAGGCAGACAAGGGGCACAGCACCAGTCTGAATCCAGAATTTGGGACAAGACAGATGAAGAAAAGAATATCTGGCTTGCTTTAGTTTAGAGGCAAATATGTATATTCTAGAAGCATCCATGCCATTTTCCCATAAATATCACCTGAACATGTCCTGTACGCCAATACTCTGCTATGTGCTGAGTGTGTACCTCAGTTTCCCCACACCTTCAAGAAGGAGTCTAGAGGAAAGAGCTTGAGAAGCAAGCCTAGGAAGCCCACCGAAGGAGGGGGAGATGTGTGACGGGGAAGGGAAGACAGCCTAAGGAGGGGTATCAATAGACTTATCGCTTGGGCCACGGTAGGGCCATTCTGCTGGGAACTCTGGGAATCAGGATGTGCTGCGTGCTGGGGTATTTACACAGCCCCTCTTACATCCATCATTCCCAGCACTACCAGCCAGTTCCATACAAGGGCAGACTGGACTCGGGAGCCAGAGAAAGTCCTCAGGCACAAAGATGATGATGCTGGTAGGTAGAAATAAGCAGGAGAATATTGGAATGTTAAGGCCCCAAGGGTAATAGATGGGACAATGACAGATCTGCTATAGGATATGAATGAAGATGAGGGTAGGGTGTCTTACTCCTAAATAGTATACACTCCGGTTGTAGAGATAGGCATGCACGCACGCACACACACACACACACACACACACTCGTGTGTGTGTGTGGGCACCGCACCAGTCATACACATAAATTGGTCCCAGATTTAGGAATTGCTGTGTCTATTGAGCCAAGGGTCCATGACCCCTGGGGATCTGTTGGTATAAACTAGTTTTCAGGCAGGGGATTCATGAAACAGTTTTATAAAACAGGTGTTGGGATAGGAAGGAAATGGAGTAGCACATGGCATCTGTCCCCATATACCAGATGGAAGTCACAGGGCCCATCATTCCAAAGGCATGTAGAAACCAGGGGCACAATTGGTGTTGTTATGCTGACTAGCGGGGATGTGGACTCAGAGCTGGGAAGAAGAGCTATGCCCACATCTATAGGTTACACCACATGGCTTCTGGGCATCCATGACGAAGGGGATGGGGTGAAATGCTGCCCACCCAGACCGCGTTCTCATCCGAAGGGTGCTGTGCCAGTGAGCACACACGGGATGCCCCACACACACTGGGGAAGAGTTTGAGAGAGAAGAGTTAAGTAGAAATGACATGTCAGTAAAAGTTAAAAGATCTGGGGTAACCCAAGAACTCCCTTCTGCCCAAATTGTGTGTGCCATTGGCTAAAGTTAGGAGTGAAGCAGGTAAGCCCTTTCTGGCAGGCAGAGCAAGGGACAGAGATAGAGCAGGTGAGTTAAAAATCTTTTCTGGGGACAGAGACCAGGGCCAAGTCTGGCAGGGGGAAAGGGATTATGTCCCCATGGTACTTTCAGCAGCTTCAGCTGGTGGCACCACGAAACGTGGCGCTTTCAGATTTGAGCAGCCAAGAGGATGTAAGCATGTGATGAGGACACGGAGCGAGAGGAACTCTCGTTCATTGTTGGTGCAAACTTTGGAAGACAGTTGGACGGTTTCTTACAAAACGAGACATATTCTTACCATACGATCCAGCAATAGTGCTCCTTCGTATTTACCCAAAGGAGCTGAAAACTTATGTCCACACAAAAACCTACACATGGATGTTTATAGCAGCTTTATTCATAACACCAAAACTTAGAAGCAACCAAGATGTCCTTCAGTAGGTGAATGGGTAAATAATCTGTGGTACATCCAGACGACGGAATATTATTCAGTGCTAAAAAGATATGCTCTATCAAGCCATGAAAAGACGGGGAGGAAACTTAAATGCATCTAACTGAAAGAAGCCAATCTGAAAAGGCAACACACGATATGGTTCCAACTACATGACATTCCGGAAAAACTACAGAGACGGTAGAAATATCAGTGGTTTCCAAGGACTTGGGGGGAAAGAAGTGACAACTAGGCAGAGCACAGAGGACTTTTAGGGCACTGTAATTGCTCCCTATATAATATTATACTGATGGATACCTGTCATTACACATTTGTCCAAATTCGTGGAGGGTATAACATCAAGACTGAACAGTAAATATACCACTCTGATGGGGGGAGGTGTCCCAGTGTGGGGGGGGCATGCATGTGGGTGGGTGGGAGTATATGGGAAAGCTCCAGACTTTCCTCTTGATTTTGCTGTGAACAGAACACTGAGCCAAAAAATAAAATCTATTAAGAAAAAAAAACATAATAAAAAATAATAATTAAAAAAAAAAAGTAATGAGAAACCACAGTGGGATCATCGATCCCCTCTCCAGCCCACTCAGGAACTCAGGAGCCAGCACCCACCTCTACCCTGGGCAAATAAAGCATTCATAGTCTACGTCGGGTGGAGAACAGCCCAGCCAAACTGATGCATTGGCCATTGTCAACATGCCTGGCAGACGCCGGTTTCTTATCTTCATCAGTTTTTCCAGGCCCTTGGTTCAGGGGCCATTATTCCTAGTGGTCAACATGACCGACTCCAGTTGAGATATTTTTGCAAAACCATTTTGCTCACTCAGGATCTACTTTTTTTTTTCTTTTTTAAAGATTTATTTATTTCCTTTAGAGAGAGAGAGAAAAAGTGCATGTGTGGGGGTGGGGGTGGGGGGGAGCAGAAAGAGAGAGAGACTCTTAAGCAGGTTCCATGCTGAGTGTGGAGCCCAACAGAAGGCTCGATCTCACGACCCTGAGATGACAACATGAGTCAAAGCCAATAGTTGGTTGCTTAACGAACTACACCACCCAGGCACCCCAGCTAGACTTCCACCTTCAGCCTGAGGTAAGACCTGTAGATCTGTCTTTAATCCTTTGCAGCAGTAACCTCTGGCTATTTATTCCAAAAACGTAAGTGCTTTGTACCACCATCCTTGGAGATGGGCAGGGATGAGTATGCCCATTATACAGATGAGAAAACAAGGTTTAAGCCATCTGGTCAAGGATTCCTGCTTGTCGAGTAGTCAGCTTGGATCCCAGAGCAGATCTGAATCCAAGTGCCAAGTTTTTCCCACTTTCCCATCTGCCTTCAAAGAAGGTGGTATCTCTTGATACTACTGAGGCTGGCATAGACTCCAAGGAAGGAGGAAAATGTCAACTTGGCATTGACTATCCCCAGTCTGTGAAGAATCCCAAGGTCTTCTGGTTTAGGGAGTGTGACTCTCCCGATGCTAAGACTTGGTCATGGGAGGGAGGGTGCTGATGGGGAGGGATTCATGTGTTTGATTAAAAGATGAGGGCCCACCAAAGACAAGGACCCAGAAAGGTAGGCCGTTGGGTACATAGCAACTTCCTCAAGGGCACTCCTGAACTCCCACCTGTCAGCACTGGTCTGCCATGGACTGCCAAGTGATTCCCCCCCCCCGCCCCCCACCAACTCTCTGGAGCAGAGTAACTGAAAGATGTAATGTAAGGAGTACACAGCCCTTGACCTCACTCACAGGCTTCTCTCACTGCCCCTCTGCCAGCTCATTTTCTGACTAGCTCTAAAACCTTGGGCCAGTTATTTAACCTCTCTTGGCCTCATCTGCCTCACCTATAAAATGGGGGTAATGATACCTGCCCTGTTTTCCTTATAGAAGTTTTGTGAGGATGAAGGGCAAAAATGCAAGTGAAAATTCATTGTAAGCAATAAAGTTGAACACCAATGAAAGGCTTTATCATCATGGTTAGCACTTGCTTATTTTTCAAAATCTTGTCTGACCATCTATAGTGCCCATATCTTGTGCCCCCTGCCAGTGGCCCTCTGGAGGAGGGGGTGGGGCAGGGGAAGGTCGGATTTGCAGCATTTGCCAATTTCTGTGGTGTAAATGTTCCCACTATGGCTGATTTCAAACTCCAACACCCATCACTGAACACAGAGACAGGCGGATAGGAGAACAATCTGCTGCCTCTAGCTCCTCTTTCTGACAACAGAACTTGTCTATTTCTCCATATTTTGCTGAATGACTTGATTTTCTCATCACTGGCTTGTCTCTGTATTTTGATGATCCCTAAATCTTCTGACTCTCAACCTGTGAGTCAAGTGTACTGCCCCTTTTTCCAGTCAAGACCATGACCCCTAGCCCAGGGATCCCTCCCTGCATCCCAGCATGCACCAGCCCCTTCGAACAGTGTCAGAGGAGAGAAGGTCTCACAGTACCAGTGGAAATCCTGGCCCTGAGCCATCATGGGCTCCAGCTTGCTTCCCAATCCAGGTCTGCCCAAGTCCAAATCAAAGAACAACAAACACAAGGAAATGGGCTTAAATTAAAACAGGAAGAGTTTTGATTGGCTATAAGAATGTCTCAGCCAAAACCTGGAAAGGGTAATAAGGGAGGTTGTACAATCTCGGAGTCCCTGAGGTCTTCAGGAAGAAAATAAATGACACTCTTCCTGAATGGCAAGATGTTCACCTGCCGAAAGGAGGGGGTCCTAAAACAGAATTAAGGCCCATTCGGATCTTCTGGGTTACCACTGGGCCTAGGGCTGGGTTCCCGGCAGAGGAAGATTACAGGGTCACGGGCGTCGGCATCACAGAAAAGTACAATCTTGCACTTGAAGACAATGTCGGGTAATGTTATGTCTTAACTGAACACATCCTTTGTGTCAGGAATTTGCGCAAGCAATTGCCAAAGACGAGGCGGCTGGTGATGTGTCCTGCCACCATGCTTAGGGGCTCATGCCGAGTTCTGCCATCAACTGACTCTGAGGCCTGGAGACATCGGGCCAGGCGAGTTAGAGCTCCCGAACAGCGGCTGGTATGTGGATGATGGCGTCTGATATTTTCCAGTGACTGCAGCAAAATGGGAAAAATACAGACGCTACAGGGAATTTGTCATTAAGCTCAATGTATTCTTTTTGAAGGGCAGGCTTTTACTCTAACATTATGTCTTTCGACCTTTGTTGGTTTTCCAGCACTCATTTGTTTATCAAGCGACAATGACTGTCTTTGGCAAATGACCTTGAAGCTGGGCCTCTCAGAGAGTCAGATGTGGAAGCGGAGGTGGGCATCCTGGGCATAAAATACACTGTCTCAAGGGCTGAAAGTTACACCCATGATCTGAGGGAGCCTGGGGAGGGGCCATTACTCAGAGAGGTGGCACTGTCAGGGAGAAGGTGCGCTCACCTGAGTGACGAGGTCAGTCACCTGACTCACAAACCCGGGTTTCAAACTTGTGTCCTCGGGCTGCCCTGTCACGTAAGTCTGGGGCCTGCCCCACCGTGCGCTTCAGGGTCAGGCAACGTGGTGGCCTTCAAGCCTCGGCCGCTGACTGTTCGTGTGACCTGGACAAGTTCACCGTGCTAAGCTTCAGTTTCCTGTCTCAGGAGACTGGGGATAATATTATCTAGCCTGCAGATTTTTCTGGAGAATCAGAGATTACTTCTGTAAACTCCCTGGCACATGTATTTTTTAAGTGCCTGTGACTTGGCAGAAGAAAGAACCAGGAACTCCCTACCAGTCCCTACTTGCCAAGCATTAGACCGGCCCAGTGAGTTCGGGATTGGCTCTTTCCGTCCCCGCTTCTCTGATGCCACCTTTGGGCCCACACCCACCTTCCTCCACCTGCCTGCCCACCAGGAAAGCTCAGCCCTATCTCCCACTCTGGACACACACACACACAGGGCCATGATCTGTCCTGAGAATATCACAGAAGCGTGGAAGGAAGCCTCACGAGAGACAGCCACAACATAAGCCCTTTGGATCTAGCAGAAGCCAGCATGTCACGAGACACATGCTTTATTTCCACTCTGTCTCTGACTCACTTCCTCTTGCCGTTTCCACACCAACGAAATGGGGAACACATGCCTTTCCTCTGCAAAGGCCTGCTGGGAGCAGCCACTTAACTAATTGGCAGTGACCTTGCCATCTCAGGGAGCCAGGCCTGTGTTTCTGGGCGAGCTGTGCCCTGCTGGGGTCACGCGGTGTACCCCACCCCCCCAGCCCAAGCCTTCTCAGCCCCAGTTCCCATAGGGCCAGCATGGTGCCCGCTCCAAGCGCCCCAGTCCATCACTGGGTTAATCCCTTCCCCTCTGCTCCGAGCATCCCTCCCCATTACCTCTGGAAGGAAGGAACCAGAAAGGTGGTGATTATCCCCCAGCCAGAATTCAATGTAATTCAAAAAGCATTTATTGAGACTCTAGCACATTTTCAGCTCGCCACGCCCACACACATCACCCACTCAGGATCATTCTTTTGCCAACACCTACCAACCCGGAGGCCAGCTGACACAGGGCTGGCTGGCGGCGGGGAAAGGGGAGCAACAGAGATGTGTGAGCCCGTCCTTCCTTGTTACTCTTCTCGCTAGTTCAAGGACTTTGATTACTAGAGCTAGGCAGACTTCTTGCGTGCCCTCTGGGCTGCACTGCTCCCCCAACCCTTGAGAAAACCCCCAAAACCTTCCTCCTTATTTGCCAGTTCATGAGTGATTTTTGCTAACCTGCTTTTGCCCCTCCTTCCTCCCTCCTTTCCCAGCTTTCCTTCCTTCCTCCCTCCCCTCTCCTGTTCTTCCCTTCTTCTCCTTCCCGCTCCCCTGCCTTTCTGACTTCCTATGTTTCAAGAGGCATGCCAGACTCCAGAGATATGCAGCTAAACAGAAGAGGGAAGAGGGTTCCTGTCCAGCAGAGACTCATAATTCAGTAAAGAAGAAGAAGATGAGGGGCACCTGGGTGGCTCAGTTGGTTGAGCATCTGTTTTTGGCTCAGGTCATGATCTCTAGGGTCCTGGGATCAAGCCCCACATCAGGCTCCCAGCTCGGCAGGGAGTCTGTTTCTCCCTCTTCCTCTGCCTCTCCCCCTGCTTGTGCTCTCTCTCTCTCTCAAATGGATAAATAAAATCTTAAAAAAAAAAAAAAGAGGAAAAAGATGAACATAATATAGCCACAGCATGGGATGGGATCTAACAGGGGTCCACGCTTGGTGCTTGAGGAGCATGGAAGAGCACTGCCTTAGGGGGCCCCAGAATCTCAGGAGAAGGTGACACAGCAAGATCAGAAACCACATGACGTGGCATGAGGCTGATGAGGAGGGTGCTGAGGGGTGTTGGGAAATGAGAAGACAGTGGCAACACACTAAGGAATTTGAACATCACCCTGTGGGGAAGCAGATTTTCATTTAAAAGATATAATTCGGGGCACCTGGGTGGTTCAGTGGTTGGGCATCTGCCTTCGGCTCAGGTCATGATCCCAGGGTCCTGGGATCGAGCCCCACATCAGGCTTCTTGCTCAGCAGCAAGCCAGCTTCTCCCTCTCCCTACCACTCCCCATGCTTGTGCTTTTTCTCTCTGACAAATAAATAAATAAAATCTTAAAAAAAAAAAAAAAAGATCTACTTCAGGCTAGAAGACAGATCGCAGGTGTGAGCTGGGAGGCTTCGGGGCAGTTCTGATGATGCAGTCCCTGGGCCGTGACCCCCAACTGGTGACGTAGGGGAAGGGGGACCCCATTTGCAGGCTTTGCTAATGTTCCTGGTGTAAATGCTTCCAAGGCTGATTTCAAGCTGCCGATGTGACTTTGCTGAAAGTGCCTTTGGGGGAGAAATGGGTGCCATCAGCTTGTGAGAGCTGGTTGGGCAGGGGCTGGAGGGGGCACATTTCTGAGGACCTGCCTCCAGCCCGGCTCTGACCCGACCCTCAACCCTCCACATCTGACCCTGCAGGCTTCCCCCACCCACATCCAGCACTTGAAGATGGCAACATACAAGGTGCCCAGAAGCCTGGAGTTTTTAAGATGTGCTTCTCCCTCCAAGGAACTTCTGTTATTCTCCAATCTCCTAAAGGTTGTAATTTTCAAAACCACATTCTTTGTCATCTCTAACCCCAAACTAAATTCTTTCCCAGCTTCTCCACTTTTGAGTCATGATCTCAACTCGTTCCTTTTCTCCCAGCCTACGACGCCAGCTAATCTCATTTCCCCGGCTGGGTGCATTACAGAGTTGGTTGTTGAGCAGGGAAATTTGGTGCCGTGACGAATCGATGCTTCAGTTATAGGCATTTGACTGAGTTCTTCCCCATTTTTTTGAGAGGTTAATGAGGGGGGCAGATGACAAGCAGCTGAATTCATAAGCGGTTTCTCCATCAACTGCTTATCGAGTGTCTGTATTCACTTGGGGACTGACTGCTATTTTAATTGGCCTTTATTCACACCTGTTAATTTGGCATTAAAGAGTTTGTGGTTATCAGGTGAGAAGCTCCAAGTGAAGCACAGGATGGGGAGAGACCATGACTACAAATGCTGGCCACAAAAGACTCCTGAAATCTGCAACAGGTTGGTAAGACACGCCAAGTGTAACAAAACACAAGTGGCGAAACGGGATAAACGTGAGGTTCTTTGCGTAGATTAAAAAAAAAAACAAACCAAAAAACTTCCCCAATCTGGGGTGAGGAAGATGTGGTTTAGCAACGGCATGGGTTAAACAAAAATGGGGTTTAAGCTGTCTGTGAACTCATAGTTAGTCACTATGATACATACGGCTGCCAGAAAGATCAATGCAGATTTGGGGCACTAGAAAAATCCCTAAAATAGGGACGGTAATTTTCCCCGGGGCTCTGCATAGACATGACCTCATCAATAGCACTACTGGCCCAGGGACCCTGAGGTTTGACAGGCTGCCACATTCTAGAAGGAGGACATTCAGAGCCCTGGGAGCCTGGGAATTCTGTCTCATGACACAGGAGGGGCAGGGGAGTGGAGTCCTGGGAAGTGAGGACAGGACTGCTGGTTTCAAATGGTTGTAGGGCTGCCAATGCAAAAGAGGGACCCCACTCTTTTATCCAAGTCAAGGATTAAAAAACATGCAACAGAGAGACAGACGCGAAAAGGGTCTTTGTGTGTGCAGAGGACATACTTTCCAGGGTATTTGCACTCTTGCTATCTTGTTGACATCTCGCAAGGCAGAAGTCATTCCCATTCTGAGGATGAGGAAAAGCGACTGGGCAGCTTGCCTCGGCTCACCCTTATTAAGTGGCAAAGGCAGGACCAGATCTCGGATTTCCCATTTTAACCCAACAAATGCAAGTTGGTGCTGACAGCTCCAATCCCACCTGGGGAGCCCACCACCCCCCCAACCCGGCTCTGGCTTTGTCTCCTCACATCCAGGGTATTTCTGTGCCAGAGAGGACAGCTCCGATGAACCCTGCTTTTCTGTGTGACTCCAAACAGAAACTTCCATGTAAGCTTATCACCTTCTAGCCAGGCAGCACCAAAAGGAACATCAGCGTTTGATATATTAATATGTGTAATAATGATGGTGACATCCACTTTTATTTTTAAGTTATCTCTTAGGACCCATTTAATAAACAGGAAAAAAAATCGACCATAAACATCGACAATAAAAAAAATTGACATTGTTTTCCAGTGGGAAAGTACAAAGTCAGTGCTAACAGTTGGCCCCCTCGTCTAGTACCACCTTGAAAACAGCTAAAACATCCTCTTGAAAAAGCTTCCCCGCCTGCCCATCCCCGATCTGCCCCTCTTCGCAAATCTGGGACACAAATTTGCTTTATGTAAACAGATATCAAAGCCATTAAACATGACACGGGCCCCCACGGGCACCCTGCAGCCATCAGCTTTCGTTTTAATGCGGATTGGATGAAACGGCCATTGAGACGCCCCGTCAAGCAAACAGGATGCCACCTGTGTGTGAGGCTCGAGGAAATTAAAAATAGATGGAAAAATCCTCAGCAGTGAAAAACGCTAATGACAACAACTTTGAGGCACCACTACAAATCGTCTATATAAGCCAAGAAGTCAAGAGAAAAAGAATAAAATCTTATGCTTACGGCCTTGAAAGGAAACCGGGACAATTGCCAGGTGATTCAGAACTGGCTTTCTAAAGGCAAGCTGGTTAAAATATAAAGCGAGTCCCATGTATGGACCTGGTCCCCCAACTTGGGGAAACCCCATACCCCCAACGGGGGAAAGCATGGATCATGTGCACAAAGATGTTCACACCTGTACTATTTAGAGCAGGGAGATCTTAAAATCAGAACAAAATCCTCAGAGCGCTGCCTGGGGGGTGCGGGGATTCCAGGCACTATCGATAATGATAAACTCGATTAAAATATGAGCACTGGTAGTAAATGAAAACATTTGTATAAAGATGCAAAGTGACAGGGAAAGAAGTTCACATCCTGATTATAATGACATAAAAACGCATCTACATTTAGAATGACATACAGATGAAGGATCCTAAGTTCTTCGACCTTTCAGTTGGTTAACTATATGAAAAAAATCAGTGACTTCCACAGGACAGGAGCCAGCCCTCTCTCCGTTGTCCACCTCAACCTGCCTTTGCGACACAACCCTCCTTTCTGGGCTCTGCATGTAGCACCGAAGGGGAGGGGCAATCCCTGGCCTCAAAAGCAAGACTAGAGAGAACAAACAGGCCCTGGAAATCCAGATTTCTGGATCTTCTCTACACTCAGGATCAGAGGTGAATAGGGAGGAGAGATAGCCCAGTATAATCTGCAGAGAGCCCCAGGACTAGACAGTTCTCTGTGACTGCAGACAGTCCTCTGAGAAAGCAGAGCGTGGGCTGCACGGCAGGGAGCCCCATGCCCCTGGGACCCTGACTGCGTGTCCTCTTCCTTCCTCCACCGCTGCATGCACACCAAGGGGCTCACTTCCTAGAACTAGTAGCATTTCCTTAGGTTGACCCTAGGCCCAGATCTCACATGCACAGTGAGCCCATTCAGTGCTCATAACACACTGTTATACACTCATAACATACTGTTGTCATCTCTCCCACGGATGAGGAAGGTGAGGCTGAGCCGAGTGACTTCCGGAAGGCCACAGAGCAAGTAGAGAGCAGAGCTGGGGCTCTTTACCCCCACACTCTGCAGGGTTGCAGGGCCCTGGGCTGCCCGTGAAGGCAGCCATGCTCGGCCCACAGACACCTCCTGGTACTGTCCTTTGGGTTCTAGATCCTAATCGTGACAAGGCCAGACCGCTGGACCTACAATACGGTCTCAGACAGCACCTGGTCCCACGGCTGCGTCACCCTGGCTGTGTGCACACGTGTCAGAATACATACTGTACACTGACAGACTCTCTCCTTGACTACGTTTCAGCCGGCTTCCTTTGAGCCCTCCGCTCGACTAGCCCTGAGCTTCGGCTTCCGTCTCTGCCTCATGGAATCCGTCTTCAGCAAGACTCCTGCTAGGTGGCCTTAACCAGAATTCCCCACCTTCCGCAGCTGATTTTTCTTGATGTCTGATTGAATTTCCCACCGCCCCCCTTCCATCCGCATCACCTAGGTAATATCAGATTGCCCTGGCCCGCCTTCAGCAGCAATCCTATTACGTCCCTTCAGAAAAGAAGTACCCTACACTCTTAGCAATTTTTCCATCCATGGATTGCCTACCCTGCTTCTTAGCTATCAATCCCTACTCTTCCTCGTTTTATTTTCATGACTTTCCCCTCCAGCAAAACCCCATTGCTCTATCCTCCTAAATAAAGTCCTCCTTACCATCTTTAACAAGGATCTGAATAAGTTTTTGGTAACAATGTAGACATAAACAGATGGACACATTGCAAGGCTCAGTCCCTAGTGAGTGGAGACCTCTGGGGCTGGATCCAGCCACGTGTACATTTTACTGGCAT
The DNA here is from genome assembly GCF_020171115.1 of Neogale vison. NCBI lineage: Eukaryota > Metazoa > Chordata > Mammalia > Carnivora > Mustelidae > Neogale > Neogale vison. Next base: position 150,462,053 of record NC_058101.1, on the reverse strand, counting down.
CCCAGGTGACTCTGATACTCACCCACAGGCAGCAGAGGTGCAGGTGGGACAGCGGTTTTGGCCCTTGTCTCGGAAGGGAGAACTGAGTTTCAAAGAGGCTGACACAGGAGGACTCTTGGCTGGGACCGTGGTCTCCTGATTCCCTGTCTGGAGGCCTCTCATTACCAGGCCAGGTCCTATCGTTAGAACTCGTTCTCAAACATGCGAACTTCCTGGGTGTCTCTGAGCCCTTACTTCAGAGCACAGGAGCGGTTTCTGTTTCAGTCTCTTGTTACCCAAGCCCATTATTGGGAAATGGACAGAAAGAGAAGAAATAGGCGGTTTTGGTTATTCAGAGCTCAGAAAATTTGAGGGAACCCTGGTCTTTTAAAACTCCAGCCATAGTTGGGAATGCCGAGTGCGGCGGTGAGAAAAAACCCCAGCCTAGAGTCATCTTCCCAAACACTACTCCAACTGGGGGAGGATCTTTTTCTTCCCTGGCTAGAAGAACAAAATAAAACACAAAGGGAAAACCCAACCCCAAATTTTCTGAGCCCAAAGGAAGGCAAAATTACCGTTACCTTTTTAAAAGAGCTATGGAAGGGAAAGGTCTCATGGATCCCGTGTCAGGCATAGAAACTAAGCCAGGTGTCCTGGCTAGGCCAAGAAAGAACTGACCCATAGGGTCTGCTGTGGGACACTGTTTTTGAATAGGAGGCCCTGAGAATGGGGGTTTATGGGCTCAGCAATGTGTCATCAAAAAAAAAAAAAAATAGAGAGACACCTGCTCAGTTGGTTAAGTGTCTGCTGCCTCGGGTTCAGATCATGATCCCAGGGTCCTGGGATGGAGCCCCACATGGGGCTCCCAGCTTGGCGGGAGCCCTCCGCCTGCTGCTCCCCCTGCTTGTGCTCCGTCTCTCTCTCTGACAAATAAATCTTTAAAAAGGAAAAAAAAAAAAAAAGGAATAGAAAGAGAAAAGAAATGCAGGGTGTTTCCCCATAGCTCTGTCCTTCTCAGGGAGGTTCAGAGCTGCACTCATTCATTGATTCCTGTCTGCCCGGAAAGGTAACTGATAAGGAGCCCACTTAGGCTTCTGCAATCAAGGTCGTATTAAAAACTCGAAAGACTATACTCATACCCGCTATACAAACATGCTGCCATGGTTGCAAGGAGGCTGTAGGCAGAAAGGGAGACACGGAGAAAATGCACCAGCTGTTCTGGAAAGGTGATTGAGTTTTCCTTTTTAATGGGTTTGGCCTCAATGATGAATAATTCTTAAAAATCACTTGGGCTATCTGTATAGCTATAAGGGAGCCACGCCTGAAAAGAGTGAGGTGCCCTCCTCCTACTTCCAGCCCCAGGCGACTTCCCTAGCAGCCCGGTGGGGAGCCCAGGGGCTGCAGTCCTGGGCTCTGGTCTGTAAAAATCACAAATCTGGCCCCCCCATCCCCCATGCCAGGGATAAGTCTATGTTTGACATAACAGTCCTTGGCCCTTTCTGCCTTTAGCTCTTATTTCATTGAGGTTTCCGAAGCACACAGGAAGTCAGAAAAAAGAACAGCAACCCACTTCTCCACAGCTTCACCACAGACTTGAGGCGGGAGGGAGAGAGAGCACAGCAGAACCCAGAAAGTGCTCTGTGGCAGGGGGTGAGAGGAGCGAACCCTGGGGCCCTTCCCCTTGTGGCAGCTGTTCTGTCCACACTGAGGTCTTCAAGAGCCTCCAGAGCTCCCCCACCACCCCTCATTCTATTCTTTCCTTCTGTTGACTGAGAATTTTCTCATCCTTTACATGCACACACAAAAAACAATAACGTTAAAGTCTTTTGAATCACATTCAACTTCAGCGCCAGAATGATCCTTTGATAATGTGGCCAACTCACCTCACCTGTGGGGACCTCAGGCTTCTCATCAGAGAAAGTGAAGAGATTAGGGGACAGGAACATGTTTCCAACAAAGTCTAAAGCATGAATATTTCAAACTGTTAAAAGTGATAGCCCGATTCCTGAGACGGTTTAACTCCTCACTGTCTGGCGGAAAATGCTTCAATATTGGCAGAACCCCCAAAATACTTCTCAGGGGCCCTGAACTCCAGGGTAAAGCTGCAGGATCAGATTAGATGCTTCTCAAAGTGCCCTCTTGGATTTAAAATTCTGAGAGCTAAAATCATTAGCTACAGGAAATCTCCTGGGATTTTGCAGGAGAAATGAGAGGCTGAGAAAAAAAAATGTGAGGGGTGGGAAAATAGACAAAAAAAAAAAAAAAAGGAATGACTTGGGATATTGATATCAGGGAAAACAGATCAACTAAAATGATAAAGTCACCAGTGATGAGAATCAGTTCTGAAGGGCCTTATAACTAATTGGGTTTTTACCTCCTTTGTTTTGTAGATGAGGCCAGAGATGTTGAGTGACTTCCCCAAAGACACAGAGCTGGACTCTTGATTGTGGGAACGAGCACAGAGGCCCTCTGAAGGGTAAAACCACAGCCCTGAAACCTTTGTTGGGAGGCCCCTGTCACCGGGGTGAATGCCCTGGCAAGTACAAGAGACCAAGCGATCCCTTACAGACCAGCCATGCAGATGACACCAGCCAGGTCAGGTACAGAGTCACGCAGGGGTAGAAGTTTTGTTCTCTAGAACCTTCCACACCCATACCCAGTACCTCTCTGATGGTTACCTCACCCTGCCCACCATGAGGGAGAAGCTTCTTCCAACCTGAGCCTAGGTGCTTGCCCGCCCAGAATGAGGTAGACAGGGTGTTTAATTTCAAAGGTGACCTTACACAGGGACTCTTTCCTCACACACGGAGGACTGAGGGGCAGTTCACAAAGCACTTGCCCAGTCTCCTTTCTCTTTTCTCTAGAGGGGGTGCTGTTCCCTTTACAGGGCAGGGGATGCTGGCTCCGAAAAGGTGCAGGCCCACACTCAACAGAATGCAGAAAAAGGGTCAGAACAATGGCCTCCCAGCTGGCAGCCAAAGGAAGTTTCCAGGAGGGGCAGGTTTGTGCCACATTAGGGAGCAGAAGAAGCACAACTTCCAGGTCTCCCCCCGCCTAGTCAACACATCTGGAACAAATCCTGTTACCAACCTGAACCTCAGCGAGCTTACCCACCCAAGCTGGATGTGAGAACACGATCTTCCCTAGAACCGTTATGAATATTAACACAAATAACATATAGAACCACACTTGGTGAACCTGGAACCCCTGATGTCAAGGGTTGGTCACAATCACAACTCCTCTGTGTTCCTCTGGTTCAAGCGTCTACGCAAACATTTCGAAGACAGCGACTCAGTCTTGTCAAAGGCAACACGCTGGTTCCAGTTTGGGGCTGTTTTTAGTACCGGAGAGTCCCTTTCTATGATGTGGTCAAGGAATTTTCCTACAGCTGTTCCTGGCAGGTGCCAGCGCTGCCTGGGGAGCTGCCTCACCTGAGCCGCCCCCCCCCCCCGGCTTCTTTGCACGGCCAGTCCTGGTTCTCAACACAGGACTGCAGAGACACATGACAATTTGAGGTGGGGTGGGCTGTTCCTAGATCATTTCATACCAGGACTGCCTGCTGTCCATACACATTTTAATGCCCACCTCAATGGATGAGTTTGGACGAGCCAGGCTGACATCAGTGATGGCAAGCAGACACCCCCAGAGGCCACTCAGTCTTTCGGCAGGGACACTGGGTAGGGGGGCAGTCAAGCTGGCCCAGGTCGGCCCTGAAGTTCCCAGCTCTCTGGCTCTGGTCTCAGGTTCCTCGGACTTTAGAGCTGTACACAGGCTTTGAAGGAGCATCCCCTAAGATGTTCTCCCAGAGTCTTATAATCACCACTGTGCCTCCTGTTTGGCCACTGAGTCTACTCTGACCTCTAGTCCCTGCTCATCCCTGTGCTAAGCTGGCTGGTCCCCATAGCGTGGGCGGAGCAGACTAACATCCCACTCCAGGGTTCTATTCTCAGCTCTCAGCATCACTGCCTTCAGCATTGCCATTGTTTGTCATGTGTCTAATTGCACATGGCCATGTGCCAGGTGAGGGGAATGTACCCCGAACACAGGCTTCCCCGCTCACTGCCATGGCCCACGGCCCTGCTGGGAACCAACAGGTCATATGGGTAGAACACGGCCCTGGATGTGGATGGGCATGGTACACTCAGTAAATGCAGGGCTCACCCACGGTGGGGAGCAGCGCTGAGTGCATCCCATGGAGTGGGGGAGAAGAGGCCCATTAGGGGAGAGGTATGAGGAGCAGAGGAAAGAATGCCGCCCCACAAGGCAGGCTTCCAGGCTTTGCGTGTTCAAGTTCCAACTCCCAAGACAACAGAATTGACTGTTTTTGGAGATAGGACCTTTAAAGAGGTGATTCAGGTCAATGGAGGCCCTAATTCGGGTGAGTCCTAATCCAGGATGACTGGTGTCCTTGTAAAAAGAGGAAATCTGGACTCACAGAGAAACATCAGCTGTCTACAGAGAAAAGACCGGGGTGAGGACACAGTGAGAAGACCGCCATCTGTGCGCCCAGAGAAAGGCCTCTTGAGAAACCAACCCTGTGGACATCTTGATCTTGCACTTCCAGTTTCTGGAACAGTGAGAAACAAAGGTCTGCTGTTGAAGTCACTGAGGTGGTGGTATCTTGTCAGCCTGACACAGGCAGGAGATCTGGCTTCTGGTTCCTCCTCTCCCCTAACTGGTAGCTGTGAACTCCGAGAAGTCATTTCTGCTCCACTGCCTCCCCGGTATGGTGCTCCGAATGGCCCCACAGGGACCAGCCCAGAGGCTCAGGATGGTGTGGGATCTTGCGTTGGAGGGGGTCTAGGAGATCTCCCAGTCTGGTGGTTTCCAAACCCTGGCTGCTTTTCAGGGGTATGCAAATACAGGAGGCCTATTTGAGATCTACCCATCAGAATAAATGATGAGTGTGTTGGGGCAGGGAGGGCACAATGGAACAGGAATCTTCATTCCAGCAGGAAGGGTGTTATATTGCAGTTTGAGAAGGAATGCATCACAGCCAATGAGACTGATGCCAGGAGGGAAATGAGCTGCTCAAGTCCGATGCTCCGTGCCAGGCAGACAAAGCTGGGACTGAGCTGTGGTGTCTTTGTCCAGGTTGCTTCTGGCTCTAAGTCTTCCTTGTGCATCTGGGGCAGGGTACGGGGAACCAGGAGAACTGTCCTGGTAGGGACTGCAGTGCTCCCCTCTTTTCACTATCCCCAATGGGAACCCCAATGATGCAGGCCATGTCACCCTGTCCTGGATGCTCAGAATGAAGACTCAGCCTGCTCCTTCCAGCCCCTTCCGCCTCACAGGACAGCCATGCTCCACTAACCCTGAGACTGTTAACAAATTTGCTCACCTCTCTGAGCTTAGAGTCCCCTATGTACAGACAGAGAGAAAGCCTGGACTCTCAGGGTGTTTCTGGCTGGAGGTGCTGACCATAGCACCTTGGGGCTGGAAGGCCATGGAAACTTCTTCCTGGTGCACCTGAAGAAAAGGATCCCCTCAGGGCTTGTGGGCTGGGCCTTGTCCTAACCATGTTTCCTAGTTTCTGTGCTTGGCGCTTTGACCTCTGGGGCCCTGCTGACTCTGGAAGGATTTGTGCTAGCCAGTTCTCCATAGCATGACTTTCATTCATAAACCAACCAATCTGGAGCTCCACCACGCATCACCTCGTTTATTGGACTCTCACTCCTTGGGCCAAGCCACCTGCTCTAATCACCCCAGGGATAGGTAGCACACAACTAGGGACAGTCCCTGTGCCCCCAGAGCCTGCTGAAATTACTCCAACCAGCTAATAATTCTAGACCTGCTTTCTCTGCTTCACCATCCCTTCCCAAGGAAAACACCTTAGAGGCTCATGGCCACATTTCTCCCCTCTCCCTGTGCCCCCTGACCTACACTAGGGCTTCTCAATGGGATCCCTCTGTTTGGCATACTCTGCCTCCTGTTTCTTGGGACTGGTGAGTATAAGCTTCCTCCAAGAATCATCTCAGTGTCTTCCCGCTGTACCAAACAAACTCTGCTTAAAACAAATCCTGAGTCTCCTCAAATTGGATCTGCCGTGGTCTTTACCTCCAGGCCCGGGGGGCAACCCCTTCTGGGGTTCACATCCCCGGCAGTCTATCTCCCATGTAAGGTACAGATATGTTCATTGTCTGTGTGTACCTCCCACAGGAAAGGTTTGGAACCCCTGACCTGGTCAACTTCCAGTCTGGCAAAGGAATGCCCCTCAAGATCCCCATGGCCCCTTCAGCCCATGGGGTCTTACTGCCTTAGGCACCAGTCTTCTTTGCATCTAAGGAGCTAGAAAAGTCTGTGTTATGCTCACCACAAACCTGACTTCTCTCAGCTATTGGCCCCTGGTTGGAATCTTGGCCTCTGGGGACATTCAAAATGAGCTCAGACCTTCCTTCTTCAATATGACAACCCTTCAGCTATTTTCAAAGCAGTTCTCGATTCCCTTAGGGACATGTCTTCTCCTGTCTAAACACCTCCAGTTCCTTCCTTGTGTCCCAGAAGTCGAGAATTAAGCTTTTTGCAATATCATGGCTCTAGCAGATCTCATTTAAGGCCCATCTCTGACAGTCAAGCTTGAAGAAGATAGGACCTGGACCTAAAAAGATGCCTGAACTCCATGTGACCACTTTTAGTTCTTCAGGAGATTTTGAATTTCAGATAGGTGAAATCTCAGAAAGGTGAGCAGACTTGGTTACAGTCTTGGGGTTAGTGGAGCATGGCTGTCCTGTGAGGGGTAAGGGGCTGGAAGGAGCAGGCTGAGTCTTCATTCTGAGTATCCAGGAAGGGTGACATGGTCTAGGAAGTGCCTCCCTCGCTGGAGGGGAATGAGTTTTCCTACCAGGACTCAAGGCACCTCTGCTGATGGTTGCCATGGAAAAATGGACGCCTGAGCCCCACAGGCCCGCTTCTAGTGTTTCATGAGAAGCTGGATATTCAGATTTCTTATGTGAACTTTTTAATCTTTAAATGTTGGCATAAATTTACAAAACATTGTATAAACTAACAAAAACATGTCTTTGGAATGGCTTGAGCCCCGGGACAACTATCTGCATTCCATCAGGAGGGCCAACCCCAGCCAGGGTTTCTCTCCCCTTCAGGACAGGGTGGTCATTCAGTACCCCGGCAACCCAAGGGCTTTCTCAGCTATAGCATTCTGTAGCCATGGCTCCCTGTGCTGCTTAATTTTATATGTCAGCTAGACTGGGCTATGGGATGTCCATAGGTCAAAGATTATTCTGGGTGTTTCTATAAAGTTTTTGTTTAGATTAACACTTGAGTTAGTACATTGAGTAAAGCAGATTGCTCTCTCTAATGTGGGCCTCATGCAGTCAGGTGAAGGTCTTCTAGAATTTAAAAAGGTTCACCTCCTTCTGAACATGAGAGAGTTCTTTTTTAAAAAAATATTTTATTTTATTTATTTATTTTTAAAAATTTATTTATTTGACAGACAGAGATCACAAGTAGGCAGAGAGGCAGGCAGAGAGAGGAGGAAGCAGGATCCCCGCTGAGCAGAGAGCCCGATGTGGGGCTCGATCCCAGGACCCTGAGACCATGACCTGAGCCGAAGGCAGAGGCTTTAACCCACTGAGCCACCCAGGCACCCCGAAGGAGTTCTTCTTGCCTGCCACCCTTTCAAGTGCGGCATTGAACAGATTCCTGCCTTTTGAACTCAAATGTAAACTTCAGCTCTTCCTGAGTCTTAGGCCTGTTGGCCTTCATTCTGGAACTATCCTGTGGATAGTTCTGGCTCTCCAGCTTGCTGTTGCTGATCCATATATACTATTGGTTCTGTTTCTTCAGGAGAGTAAGACACTCTCTTTAACCAAAACAAAAGACAGCTACAAATCTCAGGAAGAAACTAAACACTGTTATCATATGAATACCACTATTTTTGTTCTTGCTTGATCATTTATACCATATTTCCAGTGTTGAATATAATAACAATAACAACTACCATTTATCAAGCACTTTTTGTGTTTCAAGCATGGTGTTAAGTTTTTTATATATATATATGTATTTATATGTATATGTATAAATACATATATATGAATTTACAGGGGGCCTGGGTGGCTCAGTCTGTTAAGCATCTGCCTTTGGCTCAGGTCATGATCTCAGGGTCCTGGGATCGAGCCCCACTTCTCCCTCTACCTCTGCCTCTCTCACCCCTGTTCCTGCTCTCTCTTTCATTCTGCTCTCTCTCTCTCTCAAATAAAAAAATCTTTTAAAAAAAGAAAAATAGTGTACATAAATTTTTATATATTTTATTTATATTTGTTTATATATTATTTATATATATGAAAATTGTATAAATTTATACGTTCTTATATATAACACAACACAAATATATGTATTAATAAATATGCAACATATATTTATAAATTTTATATATTTATGTATAAGTTCATTAAAATATACTTGAAATTATTTATATTTATATATATATTTAAAAATGTTTTTCCCTACATAATCGATATACCAGAAGACATGAGTGTCATGAGGACAGGGGCGTTCCCACCACTGTAGTTTGTACCAGGTCCAGTGTTTACAAAGAGGAGGTGTTCAGTAATTTATACCTTGAACTAAGGAATGAATTTTTTTTTAAATAGATCTATTAATAGCCCCTTGTTACACATGAGGAAATGGAATCTCCATGGCACTAAATCAGCAGCCCAAGGTCACAGGATGAGGAAATGGTGGAGCTGAGACACAACCCCAAGTTCACTTCAGCTCAAAACCCAAATGCCTGATCCTTGGGCCCCTCTAACTGCACATGGAAGACACAGGTCCCTCTCCAGTGCTTGACTTTGGCCTTCGCACCTACAGCTCCTCTCAACCCACAGGGATGCCCCCGAGGGCAGCTCCTTCATGGCCCAGTACCCCTCACCCAGCCCCACACTGACAGCTCTGCCACCAAGCCATCCACCACGGTTTCTAAAGACTAATTTGAGAGTCTAACCACAGCTTCGTCTTTAAAAATAAAGACAAAAGCAAGAGAGGAAACCCGTTGCAGCAGTCTTGGTCCACCCGGTTTTCCCCAGGGCTGCTTCAGGTAACATGACACACGGGCTGGTCTGGCACCTACGCAGCGAGGCCAGTGGAACAGAGGTGAGGCTGACCGCTCCGCACCCCGGGTAGGAAGAACTTCGCAGGAGACCTGTACAATTTGCAGAGACTACCACCTCCTTAGGGTCTGTCTCTGTAACCCCATGTGGTCAAACCACATAGCGGGCCAACAGATAAATGCAGGTGGTGAAGGAAGCGCTCCAGACAGACCAAAACGAGGCCCGAGCTCGCACAATCATGGGGGCGCTGTCAGACCCACTCGGCTGGAAAGCACAGCAACAGACAATGAGTAACTTGGCCCCGAATGGGGCCACATACACAAGTCTCTTCATCTGCTCCTCAACAACCAGACCCTCCCAAACCCAAGTAACTGGAAAACATCCCTGATTGCTTGCTCCCTCACGGAAGTCATTTCAGTCCAAAAACACACCAGGGAACCCCTACATCTGTTTTGTCCAAAATCAACAATATCTGACTTCTCCTGTCCCTGAAGCACCAAGCTCCCTTGTCAATGACCACAGTACAACACAACCATCCGCACCACAATACATTAAGGTAAGAGAAAGGGTGCACGGTCAGCGTGTTCCAGCTCCTTCCTTGACCCCCAGAATCTCTGAGACCCAGAGCACAGCACATCCCCGCCAAGGACCTCAGTTGCTCCAGCAAAACCCAGAAGGCTGGATCAGCTCTTATGCTCTTTGGCGAAGTCCCTACTCTACGAACTCTGTGTTGCTTGACATTGAGATCTTGGCAGGCCTTACAGCCCCTGAGCCTCACACAGAGACTGGCGAGAACAGGGGCCCCTATGTGCTTGGGAGGGGACACGTGATTACAAGACTGCAGTATGGGAGCTACAGGGCAGGGAGTGAGGGGCAAAGGGTCTTAGGGCAGGGCCTTTGAGAAGAGGGAAGTGCAGGTTGGAAACCACTGAGAAGACGGAGGGCGTAAAGAGAAGTTACTCCTTTCTTCTTTTATCCCAATATCACAGCTCTGTTTATTCTGAGAAGCAACCAGCTGCAGCTCCAAAATAGATATGCTGAGAACCGCCTCTAATGACAGAGAGTGCTTCTGCAGGAACCAAGGTTAGAACAGTCCTTTCCAAGGGAAAAGAGCAGAGCCTAGAAGGGAGACACTCCGGGGGCCTTTCTCTTGCTGCCCTGCTAGCTCCCCTCCTCCCTCCCAGCCAGAGGCAGTAGTGGCTCCTTCCAGAACCCCCAGGACATAATATAGAGCTGACCAGCTGCAGAGCAAAGAGAGGGGTCCCTCAGTCACTTGCAGCCCCAGGGACCGTGTTCAACTCTTTCCTGACAGGGGGTCCCATGGCCAGGGGTGACTGATGGCTCTCTTGTCCCCAGACCTGAACAGCCTTTCCCAGCAGCCTCTCTGAGCACAGGAGAGATAATGAAACAACCCAACAGAACAAATGCAGATTTGTTCCATATGCTCTGTTAAGAGTTTGCATGTAGGGGCGCCTGTGTGGCTCAGTGGGTTAAGCCGCTGCCTTCAGCTCAGGTCATGATCTCAGGGTCCTGGGATCAAGTCCCACATCAGGCTCTCGGCTCAGCAGGGAGTCTGCTTCCCTCTCTCTCTCTCTGCCTGTATCTCTGCCTACTTGTGATCTCTGTCAAATAAATAAATAAAATCTTAAAAAAAAAAAAAGAGAGTTTGCAGGTATACAGGTGCAGTCACAAAGAAAAGCAATGGAGCAGATGTTGCTGACCCAATAAGGAAGACTTTATCCAGGACTACTGCAATGGGGAGAGAGTGTAGACTCATCTCCAGACCTAGCAGGGCCAGCTGGGGATTTATAGCCAAGGGGCAAGGTGAGGGAATCAGTGGATGGAAAGCAAGAGGTTGGTTGGGTGTCAAGGATGGGGGATTCTTGCTGAACGGAGCATGGCAGACCAAGGGCAAAAGGCTAAGAGTGAAGCCTCATTGGGAAGCGGGCTCAGTGGGAAGGGAGCAGAGAGACAAGCAGTTTGGGGAAAAAGCTCTTCCCCTCCATTACCTCCCTTGGAAACAAGTCAACATGGGCATTAGCCCTCAAAAGAACCACCGGAGTGAGACTATGCTCCCCAGCTCCCTAGAACCAGTAATGAGAACAGTGTGAGTTTGGGCCCACAGAAAGGTCAATCCCACCTACAAAGTAGGCCTGACCGGGGCCTGACTCTACCACGTCCCATTCAGTAGGACTTGCTTTTGTCCCCTCTCTCCTTTTGTCCCCTCTCTTCAGAGGAGAACTCAATAAGACTCTGATGAGAGATTCCCCACCAATGCCTACAGCACGTGTCGGCGTGAGTGTCCCTGCCTAGCTAGATCTTTGGCCGGGCAGGGACACCCAGACAAGCCCAGACACTCACAAGGTTGATTTGTCCCGTGCCTCCCCATCTCCACCTTCCAGGGTACATGCTCTGCACTTTGTAACTGCCCAGAATTACGGGACCTCCCCCTGTCTCCCCTTGCTCCCTCCGAAGGGGAGGGGGATCTCTCAGGGAGGGCTGGGCCACTTCCAAAGCCAAGAGGGCCTCTGGGCTCAGGCCACACAGGATAAACAGCCCCTGATATGACTTCCAAATGAGTCCATTCTTGAAGTCCCTCCGTGTGTGCGTGTATGTGTGTGTGTGTGTGCTCGTGCACGCGTGTGTGTCTAAAACTAATAATTAGTGAAGGTAAATACTTAAAATACATCCAGATATTTGTTGCCTTATTTTGATATTTCTTCTCTTTTAACCCAGAGAACCTCCAAAAATGGAAAGGCCCAGATTTTTCTAGAATTTTAGAGAACTTGTTTTCAGCAAACTTCTACCTCTTTGAGCTGAGGCTTCAAATGGCAGTAAGCCCACATCCAGCCTCCCCTTTCCTCTCCTCTGCACCCAGTGTCACTTCTTAGGTTGCCGCCTGCCAGTCCCCTGGGCACAGTCCCTGACCTCCCTTCCTGCCCAGCAGTATCCCTTCCTCTCCACAAACTCAGACCCACAAACACCAAAGCCCCCTGACAGACTAGAGCTGGAGCCCCCAAGCTGGCAAGATCCTCTCCTGGCCTCAGCTCTACAAACTCAGAAGTTTTAAATGGGGACTTCCTGACTGCCCAAGGGACCCGGGCTCAGTCACAAGCTATTTGCATATTGCAAAGGCTGAGCGGCACAGGAACCCCACTCAGGAACTCTCTCCCCAGGAGTGTGATTAGGTAACCGAGGGGAAATGCAGGAGCTAGAAACCTCTGCCTACTCTGATCTTGACCTAGAATGATCTAACGAACCCTGCAGGATTTCTGGCAGATCCTGGTCTAGGCAGCCAAAAGACTTCCTCAGCTTAACTAGGCAAGGACTGGCCCACCACCTTGAGACCCGGGGCACCCAAATCTGGAAGTCGGATGTTGTCTGCAGACTGTTACCTTTACTAGGAAAAAAACTAGATTAGCATAAAACTTGCAAGCTGGGAAGGAGGAGGCATGGGAATTTGTCCAAAGCCCTGGACAAAGCAGACGGCCTCCCCACTGAGGGCAGGTGACTTGCACTGGGGGCACACTGGATTGGTGTTTCAGTCTGGTAGGGATGCGCTAATGAAATCCAACGACTGGGTGGCTTATAAATGACAGACATTTATTTCTCACTGAAGGCTGGAAGTCTGAGATTGGGGTGCCACCACAGTTAGTGAGGGCCCCCTTCCAGGGGTACAGATTTCTTACTGTGTCTTACGTTATGGAGGGGAGCCTGCTCGCCTGTCTATTGGAAGAGCACTGATCCCATTCTCGAGGGTTTGTTATTGTGACCTAGTCACCTCCCAAAGGCCCCCCCCCATCCTAACACCCTCACCCTGGTGGGGGCAGGGTTTCAGCATATGAGTTCATGGGGGTACATATTCAGATTGTGGCAGATGGAGAGATTGATGGGATAGAAGGTGCTGAGAGGGGGCCTGTCCTCAGGCAGAGATAGGATGGAGTACCCCGAGATATTCTAGAATAGGATTCGGGTCATCGTAAGGCTCAAGTACCTAGTCTTGACTTGCCTTTGGGTTCCACATTTTCTGTGGATCACAGGAAGTGGGTATCAGGTGGGTCACTGTTGTATTTGAAAAAGCATTTGAGAAGCTCTGTCAGTAGTCTGGAATGTGGCAGTGTAAGGAAGACGTACGGGAAGTGTTGCTGGGACTGAGGGCCAGACTTCTCATACTTCTGGGGCAGGATCAATGGGAGGTGCTGTAAAAATGGAAGGCATGTTTGGGGTGCTTGTTTGGGATCTGTCTCTCTGGACTCTGCAGTCTCTCATTACCTTTTCCCGTATTTCAACCCTCCAGGGGTTTGTTTGGTGGCCTTGGACAGGAAGGTCGATTTCCAACCACTCTGCCCAACAGTCCCCATCCTGAGCGGCATCTCTGGCCTCCCTCATTCAAAGATGTGTTTCTTGCCTTCGGGGAAGCACAGACTACTACTAGTGATAACTTTAAAATAACAGACATCTATTAGGACTTTTTAATCTGCCAGCCACAAATAGGAACTTAATTCTCAAAACAAAGCAGAAAGGTTGGAACTACTGTCCTCCTGCCGTGTTATATGTGGGGTAACGGAGGCACACATAGGTTACAATCACTCTCTCGATGACATAGAGCTAGGGCACGGCAGCTCCGTCTCCTTCCCAAACCAGTACACCACACCAACTTTCACGGAAACATATAGGACTTCGTTACATTGAGGAGAAATCCACCCAGGCTTCTGCCGGTCCCTGTTCTTGGAAAACTGTTTTATTTCCTTTCCCCCATAGACAGCATGTGCTTTTCCACACCAGGGGCCAGTTCTGTGTGCAGCTGCTTTCCCAGGGTCTCCTCTGGTCTCCCTCGGCCTGGGGCTGGGCCCCAGGGACTGTGATTGTCATCAGTCAGCAAAGATCACGGAGTGCCCGCCGCGTGGGCAGAAGGACAGAGAATAGAAAGGCAAGCGAAGTGTGAGGCAGGAACTTAACGACCTAGTTGGACAGGCAGACGCGTCCATGGATGAATTCCACAGGGTGGAGTGTGGTAAGTGCTACAAGAGAGGCACAGATCAAATCAGACTCGGGAGCGGCCAAAGAGAAAGGGGTACCCTCACCTGACCGGGGAGGGCAGCGTGGGTGTTGGATAGCTCTGTTTGTATGCTTGTTTTAAGACTTTATTTATTTATTTGAGGGAGAGAGAGAGAATGAATCGGCAGGGGGAGGGGGCAGGGGAAGAGGGAGAAGGAGGCTTCCCTCTGTGCAGGGAGCCAGACCCAGGACCCTGGGATCATGACCTGAGCCCCAAGCAGAAGCTTAACAGGATGAGCCACCCAGGCAACAAAGGAGGTGGGCGGGGAGCATGGTCAGCAAAACTCAGAAGGAATGCAGGCGAACAGCTAAAAAGTGAAGGCTTGCTCAGGGTTGAGAGTGCCAAGGTTTATAAAGGCGACTCTACCCAACAGTTGTGCAGAGACAGACCTGGGGGCAGCCACTGGGAGGCTGATGCATCCATTAGGGTAAGAAGAAGTAGAGTCTCGCCCAGGATGGGAAGTAACAATGAAGGGAGATAAAGGGAGATGTCAGAAGCAGAATCCACAGGGAATTGGTAGCCACTGGAAGGGGAACCTGTGTCGCCTGCAACCTTCTCCAGGCAACGGGAGCCTGCTGGGGCTATTCATCTAGTTGGAAGATGAGAAGGTTGGGCTGGAGAGTTCTATTTGGGACTGGGGCCATGCCTGGATGGGTAGAATTAGTGGGAGGGCTAATCACGCTTGCTTAACAATAGCTCAAGAATTTATGGGCTCAATTCCGTTTGATGCTTATGGCATGGAATGCAATGATTCTCATCTCCATGTTCCCCGTGTCTGCCTCTCTGAGGCTCTTTTTTGCAAAGCCCCGTTCCAGTTCCATCTCTGCCATAAAGCTTCCTTCTCATCCCTCAATAGGACGAGCTCTTCCTCCCTGAGGCACATTTTGTTTCTTGTGACCATGCTATGCTCCCTCTTTTGGACTGTAGGTTTCTTGTAGACTGGGAATAGTACCTTATACACTCCCCCCTGCCCCGGGCCCCGGTGTATTTAGCACAGGATTGGACTATAAGGAGTTGACCATCATTCACCCAGGAGCATGGAACTGAAAGGCCATGGGCCAGTCCCTCAGGTTACACACTCTGCAGCTACACAGGGCCCCTCCTTGCATGCCTGTGGGATGTCCCTTGAAGCTCACAGTGGAAGAGCTACAGGATGGCTCTGGCCCTTCCTAGTGTGTCACAGACACCGTTCTCAGCAAAGGAAA
Organism: Neogale vison; assembly: GCF_020171115.1. Classification (NCBI taxonomy): domain Eukaryota; kingdom Metazoa; phylum Chordata; class Mammalia; order Carnivora; family Mustelidae; genus Neogale; species Neogale vison. Next base: position 150,446,745 of record NC_058101.1, on the reverse strand, counting down.
CTGAAGGACTCCACAAAAATCTCCCCTTTGCTCCATTTCCTGCTCCTATTCTTGTTAGGACATGCTCCCCCACTTTATACGTGCCTCATAATGCAAACAGTGTATGTTGTCCTTGTAAGAGAGGACAAGAAGTTAATGATTTCTCTAGGACAGAGAGCATCTAAGGAAGGACCAAGGGAGAATGACCAGAAGAAGTCATCATATACCTGTTCCAGACCACTGGCACAGATGTCTCAACACCAAGACCACCACGCTCCAAGGAATAACCCCTGGGCCCTTGTCTTTGCTCGAACTGGTTCTGGAGGCCTGAGAAGGTGCGGACACCAGACCACAATCCTCAGTAAAAATTCCAGACTCCAAACAAAGATGAGACTCCCTCTGTCCTTTCTGAGTCTCCCGGCCACTCCGTACCTGCGTTCTCTCTCTCTCAGTCAACTCTGCTCTCACCTCCTGCTGGCTCGAGTTTGGTTTCTATCCTTTGCGTAGCCACTGGGAACTCTTGCCTGGTTCTGCGGGAACCCCTGTAGGTCCTTGGACCCAGCCTGCCAGCATTAGTTACAGCGATTCTGCACCTTGGCTTCCTCCTCTGTAAAATGGGACAATGATGGGCAGCTATTTGAGTTGCCTGAAGGATTCAGCTTGAGGCCGCACGTCTGGGGACGTGGGACTGGCTCCCAGACGCTCCATGCCTGGGAATAGGAAGGCAGCCTCTGGGTCTAATCTTTGCCCTGCAGTGGCATGGGTATTTCCTTACTTCCTCCTCCACAGCACGAGGGAGAGTAATCTTGACCTGCAGGACTGGGGGTGGGTGGAGGGACCAGTAAGAGTCCACAGAAACATGTAACAGAAACACTTCCCCGAGTGGCTGTACCAGCTCAGCATGTGGTAGAAGTTTCTGGAACTCCTTTTTTTTTTTTTAAGATTTCAAGTGATCTCTACACCCAACGTGAGTCTCAAACTCACAGTCCCGAGATCAAGAGTCTCACGCTCTTCTGACTGAGCCAGCCAGGCATCCCTTTGGGTGTGTGATGAGAAACGTGAAGATGTGCTCCAGGAACACTGTGGCCTTGGGAGAGAGGGCAGCACTCACTGGGAATCAGAGACTCCACAGGCTTAGTTGGTGTGGGAAGAGCTGTCAGAGGCCAGGGGGGTCCAGATTGAGCAGTGTGCAGGAGAGGCCCTCTCGGCCACTTTCTGCCTGAATTCTTCTAGTGATAAGGCACTCGCTACCTCAGAATGCTAGCAGCCCGCTCCATCGCACAGAGCTCCAATTATAAGAAAGCCTTCTTTTATATTCAGCCCCAATACACTCCTCTGTAATGTTCTGGGACTGCCTTCTGACACACAAATAACAAAATACCTCTCTCTTTCACCTGAGAGCCCCTCAATGTAAGCAAACAGCTTTGCTGCTCCTTCTGTTTTTTTTCCAACTCTAAAGCGTGTCAGCCCTTCAAACAGTTCTCACAAGACAAAATCTTCCGATCTTTCACTCCCTAGATACTTCCAGCAAGGTCTGTCCCACTAGTTCAAGACAGGGTGCTCAGAGTGGGGTCCGAGCCCACAGGAGGACCATGGTCTGACGGGATGAGCTGGCCCTTATCTAGTCCCTACCCCAGCAGGGAGACTCTCCCAGGGCCAGTGTGGTACTCTGTACTTTTCCCCATTTGCCACCACTAGGGGACCAGGAGAGGCTGCTACCTATCCTTGGATGAGTTGCCTCAGCAGCTGATATCACAAAGATTCCCAGCCAAACTCTGGCCATGCGGGCATTGTGGGCGTGTTGTCACAAAGAAGTGGGTTAGTGCCGGCACTTACTGAACCTCATTTCCACCTAGAGGTTCTAGATTTCACAAGGGGATGGCTCTGCTTGCCACTGGTCTGACAGAGAAAGACTGACCTGGATGGCAGTGATGTGGGGCCCTTGCAAAGTGGGTCCCTCCTGCCTCAGCCCAGGGCCCAGCCTCCTCCCACCAGGCTCCCCAGGGAGGAGCAGGCTGCCGCAAAGGGGTGACCCACAAGGCCAAAGCATCCTATGGAAGCATTGATGGTGGGGGAGGGGAGAGGGGAGGGCAGAACAGTTCTGGGGGACAGTGGTGGGGTGGAAAAAAAACAGGACAACACAGGCAGTCCGAGGCTCCAGCTCCTCCCAAATCTCTCTGAAGACACAGACCGCCTCCCACAGGTGATATATCCACCCAACAACAAACCCCTAATGGGATGCTGCGGTGGGCTTGAGGGTCCAACCCTTTCAGTCACACGGCTGAAAGAGGGGGTGCACTGCAAGTCTGGGTCTCCCCAGCATAAGGAAATGACACATACCTACCGTGCTGACAGGGAGCCGGAGGGTGAATCATGCCCAGGAAGTGGAGAGGAGAGATCAGGTGGGCCCAGGGGAGGGTGGAAGAGGGGGAGGAGGGACAAGACCCTGGGAAAGGCAGGCTCTCAGCCCTGCCATGGGCTCTGACTTTTCAACTACATCGGCCCTGCCTCCGGGATGATGAGCTGGGTCAGCGAATCCATAGGAGGCTCAGGGCCTGACCTGGATGAGAACAGGACTGCCAGGCACTGGACAGCAATCCATGTCCATAAAAGGAAGTTCCAAAGAGAGACCAGGGCCTCCCCTTTCCCACCCCCTCCCACCCCGGCAGGTTAGTGAATTTTTGTGAGCAGAGACTGCATTTTCTTGGCACAACTGGGCAGAGCTGGCTACAGAGATGGATGTGAGGAGGAGGAGGAAAATTCCGAGGGAGGGTGCTGGATTCTGGGTATTATCAGTGGCAGGAAGTGGGAGTGGGGGTTGGGGAGGTGAAGAGGGGGCTGCTCCAAAGCCCCAGGAATCTGGGTATAGAGGCCCAAGGGACTGTAGCTCATTGGGAACCCTGGAAATGCAGGGGAGCTGGGGCTTCATCAGCAGCCCATCTCCCCTGGGGAGCCCATTTTAGAGGCCAGAGATAGAAGGGTCCCTTAAAGCAACCTCCTAATTTTACAGAGCAGGGGCCTGTCTACCCCAAGCCCCTTATGCACAGTCCCACTGGGCAATGGGAGACAGAGAGGGCACCCCGGCCCTCCCAGCCCAGGGCTCCTCCCTTAAATAGCCAAATCCTCATCACCCTTCCCTTCATCCTTCCACTGGCTATGAGAACGACCAGAAGTTTTATCTACGGAATAAGCAAGGACCCTTTTTCCTGCTTATCATCTGGAAGAAGAAATCCCCAGCTCTACACCCAGAGGGCAAAAGAAACATAGTTCTGACCTTTTTTTTCTCCCCTCCTTCCTGCTAGTCCAAATATACCAGGCACAACAGTCTTCACAAAAGTTTTTCACATCCTTTTTTTGTCTTTTTTCTTTTTTTCTTGTCGTTCACAGCATATACGGCACAATTTTGAGGTAGTTCCCAGCACTTTAGGACACCTTGCAGGGGAAATCCTGCCCCTACCCCTCCCATTTACCCCCACCTCTGTAGCCTGTACCTGTAGGGTTTAATCACCCTGAGCTCCTGCCACCCATCAGAGAGAAAGTGGACTCCCAGATCACTGGACTGACACAGCAATGGCAGGGCAGGGGGTTTAGGGAGGGCCCTTGGGACAACCTTGCGCCTTGTACTGAACTCCTCCTTAGGCTGTTTTCTGGCCTTTGTGATATCTTGGCTTCTTCTTTCCTTACTGCTGGCAGAGTCAGTCCCCCAGGAGCTTCCACTGACTTAGAACAACGTGCCTGTCCTTAGCAACATCTGCCAGAACTGTGCAGTTCTGGCAGATGTTGCCCCGTGGGACAGATTCCTTAGATCACCTGATTCAAGTCAGCCTAGGTCTTTGGATGCTAAGTTCTGGGAGGGCAGGGAAGATGGAGTTTCTTCACTCAGCCCTATGGCCCTGGAGTCCAGCGGACTTGATGACATCTGCTGATGGATAAAGTGAATGTTGGCTGCCACCTGTGTAGGAAGGTGTGAGCATGTGGTTTACAGTAACTGTGAGAAACAGACGTAATGTGGCCGAGGCCCATCCCACTCCAAATGTGTAGTGATGCTGGATAAAATGTATCAAATGGGATCTCACCAAAGCTGAAAAGAAGAAATTGGCAGGTATCAGAAATAGAAGGGGCTCATGTCCAGAGCATTGAGGGGAAACTGAGGCTGTGGACACCTCGGGAGCTGGGGCGGGGGGGGGTTAATGTTTGCGTGAGTGGTGTCATCACACTGCAGAGGCTGGAAGGTGGGGACTGAGCACAGAGAATGAACAGCTGCCTTAATGATTTGACGATGAGAGGGGCAACAGAAACTGCTCACCAGCCCGCGGACGTGAGAGAGCTTGACTTCTGCCTGGGCCCGGTTAAAAAAAGAAAGAAATGAAAAATCCCCAAACCTGTGCCATTCTACCTAAGTGGGATGCAAAGTCCAATCCAAGGAATTAAACTAAAAACAAAGCCAGAAGTGGTAACAAGTGATTCAGATGTTTCCTCTGAAAAAGCATACCTCTGCAGGACCCTTGCAGAATCAGAAATACACAGGACTCCCTTCCCCACTCACGTAAACACACACACACATACACCCCAAACAGACAAGCTATGCAGGCAGACAACCAACACTGAGGGAGGCTCAGCAGATGCAAATTATGGACTAGACAATCAAGACTGGAGTTAATAGAAAAATTCAGGACTATACAGAGTATACTTGAAATCTTTAAATAGGAAAAAAAATATTATGACAAGTCCAAGTGAATGAGTCTAATGGCCACATCGGGAAGGAGAACATTGAAAAGCTGGAAACACGAAAACATGAGTTAACAGTAGTTTGGAAAATGGAAGGAAAAAGATTATAGTCAGAGCCTCATAAGGTCTTTCCACTTTGGGGAGAAGGGCAGCAATATTGGCCAATGGGAGATTTTCAAGTCATGTGCCCAAAGTGAGCAAAACAATTAGGATAATAGAATTGTAATATGTAACTTCTAAATCAGGAGGGTGAAAAAGAAGGAAATAAAAGAAACACTGTCAATCTTCTGAGAGGTAATAAGGTAAAAAAAAAAAAAAGCAAATGTGAAATAATACAGCAGAAATGTCTTAGTAAACAGAGCTCTTAACAAATTTTAAAAAGCCTGAATTGACTCTTAAAAGACAAAGACCTTCAGACTCCATTAAAAAAAAAAAATCCAGCTCTACGTAGTTCACAAAAGACAAATCTAAAACATTAAGACACAGAACAGTTGAAAATAAGGGGGTAGAAAAGTATCAACCAGACAATCACTAAATGAAAGTGAGTTGATGCAGAGATAGAAAACAAACTCAATTTGAAAAAAATAAATAAATAAATAAAATTATAGGGAAATGACTTTAAAAAGGAAAAATTAACCCAAATGGAAAGAATTCAAAATATAAAGCAAAAGATTAACAGAAGCAAGCAAGAAGTTTCTCTTTCCCAACTTCACTTGGCCTGCACTCCACAGAACTGCAGAGTAAATTCAATTCAACTGAAACTACAAGACTGAGCTATGCCTACAGTCCTAGGAGGGCCTGGTGGGACTCAGTCCCTATAGAATGTGAGCAAAGAGGGAGAACAGTGAGAACTAATGCAAAAACTGAAAGTCCACTACATTAAGGTCTTGTGCTATGCACTTACACACATCTTATGCAACCTCGCAGAAATCCAAAGAGGTTGGATTAGTAATGCAATCTACAGAGAAAAACTCAAAATTCAGACACATTTAGGAATTTTTCAGAGGTCACAAGACTAGTGAGTGATAGAGATTGAGTTCAGACCATTGATATAATCTCTGTGAAGCCAGGGAACCTTCTTCACCCTGTCAACCCAATACATCAAACCAGGCCTAGCATAGATTGGGTACTTGATAAATGTACTCTAGACTGAATGTTTGAGTTCCCTCCCAACCAATTCATGCATTGAAATCATAACCCCCAATGTGAAGGTATTATGAGGTGGGGCCTTTGGGAATGATTGGGTCACAAAGGTGGAGCCCTCATGAATGGGGTTAGTGCTCTTATAGAGAAGACCCCAGAGAGCTCCCTCAGCCCTTCTACCCCATGAGGATGCAGCCAAATAAGACTGTCTATGAACCAGGAAGTAGGCTCTTCCCAGACACAGAATTTTCTGGAGGCTTGTTCTTGGACTTCCAGTCTCCAGCACTGTGAGAGATAAATGTCTGTTGTTTAAGCCATATGTCTGGTATTTTGGTTATAGCAGCCTGAAGAGACAAAGACACATGCTGACTGAGTGAATGAATTCAGATACTCCTGGCCTATGTGTTCCGAATTATGGCCAGAGCACCTACTCTACCAATCCCCTTAATCTTGGCGATCTCTCTTCACTCCACCCTGAAATCCCCTCCAAAAAAGCCTCCTCCTTTCTCCAGCCTGTTCACTGGCCAGCTCCCCCTTTCTCATCCAGAGTTGGCAAAAGAGAGAAAAGAAAGCCAGGCCCTCACAACATATCCAGATTGTCTCACAAACATGGACAATTTCCTCACAGGCTGGTGGTTGGGAAGTGATGTTCCTGACAGTTGCTGAGGGAGAAGTCAGGCACAGGGTGGTCCAAGGCACTGGAGATTTGGGGGAGAATCATCTGCTGTCAGTGACTTGCTTTACCTCCCTATGCCACGTGGCCACTAGCAGGTGTCTAGAATGCTGGGGACAACTGAAGTCTTCAAACACCAATTGAAGTTGACCTGGAACTATTGAATGGTGAAAAAATTCTTGGGGACAAAAAAGTGTCATCAGGCAGAGGAATTTTTGTCTGTGGCTATTTTAACTTCTTATTTTGAAATAATTATAAGCTCATAGGAAGTTGCGAAAATAGCACACAGAGTGCCCTGTGCTCTTGACCCACCATTCCCTAGTGGTACCGTGTAATATCAAAACCAGGAAACCGACATCCCTATAATACTGGGACGAGATGACACACCTAAGTCCATTTTCACCATCTTTTACATGGACGTGTGTGTGTGTGTGTGTGTGTAGTCCTATGCCATCTTATCTCATGTATATGGTTGTGTAACTACCTCCACATTTAAGATACAGAATACTTCCATCACAACGAAAGAAGCCTTTGATAGTCACAAAGATAGTCACGAAGACCCCCACCTCTGCAACCACTAATGTGTTCCTCATCTCTGTAGTTTGGCTTTATGAATATTAGTTTTTAATTTTTAAATTATTAACATATAATGTATTATTTGTTTCAGGGTACAGGTCTGTGAATCATCAGTCTTACACAATTCACAGCACTCACCATAGCACATACCCTCCCCAATGTCCATAACCCAACCACCCTATCCCTACCCCCTACCCCTCAGCAGCCCTCAGTTTATTTTGTGAGATTAAGAGTCTCTTATGGTTTGTCTTCCTCCTGATCCCATCTTGTTTCATTTTTTCCTTCACTATCCCCCAAGCTCCCCACCCTGCCTCTCAGATTCCTCATATCAGAGAGATCATATGATAATTGTCTTTCTCTGATTCACTTATTTCGCTTAGCATAGTACCCTCAAGTTCCATCCATGTCTTTGCAAATGGCAAGATTTCATTTCTTTCATTACTAGCTGCATAGTATTCCATTGTGTGTGTGTGTGTATATATCTATCTATCTATATATATCTCACATCTTCTTTATCCATTCATCTGTTGATAGACATCCAGGTTCTTTCCATAGTTTGGCTATCGTGGACATTGCTGCTATAAACATTCGGGTGCACCTGCCCCTTTGGATCACTACGTTTGTATCTTTAGGGTACATACCCAGTAGTGCGATTTCTGGGTCGCAGGGTAGCTCTATTTTCAACTTTTTGAGGAACTGCCATGCTGTTTTCCAGAGTGGCTGCACCAGCTTGCATTCCCACCAACAGTGTAGGTGGATTCTCCTTTCTCCGCATCCTCGCCAACATCTGTCATTTCCTGACTTGTTAATTTTAGCCTAAGAATGTTATTTAATAGATGGAAACCTTCTGAGACTGACTTTTTTCACGACGCATAATGCCCTTGAGAACCATCCATCCATAGTCTGTTCCTTTTTATTGCCGAGTAATATTTCATTGTATGGATATACCAGTCCCTCACTGCAGGACATCTGGGTTGTTTCCAGTTCTTGGCTGTTGATTATAGGTCTTTCACAAGAGGGTGGCTAGACCTTCAGAATTCCTGGTGAGCAGCCAGGCTCTACCTCCACTTTCAGTGATGTGCCTGCTCAGATTGGGGGAAAAGCTGCATTCCATGAATTGGTTCTTCTGCCATGGCTCATTCCTACTGATCCTTCAAGTTTTAAGTGGAACATCACCTTTTCTGAGAAGTTTTTGTGTTGAAAACCATTTCCTGGGCCAGGCTCCTGCAGCTCTCCAAAAGCCCTTATGTGTCCTTTGCCTCTGTACCCTCAGCTGTGGCTCAGGACCAGCATGCTCAAAGAGCATTGTTGAATCAGTAGATTGACTGCAAGGCTATCACCATGGTCTGTTCCTTCCTTCCTTCCTTCCTCCCTCCCTTTTCTCCCTTTCCTTCTTTCTTTTTTCTTTTTGTCTTTCTTCACAACTATGGTCATTTTCTAACACAGGCCAGCCCTTCTTGTGATTGCAACATATTCCTGAAACTACAACACAAAGGAGGATGGTCATCACCAGGTGGGCCGTATTCTTTACTCAAACACTGTTGGAACCGTATTAAAGATAAGGTCACCAGAAGGGCCCTCAGGTAGTTCCAAGGTTTAGCTACTAGATGTAATGGACATCTTAATATGTAAGGACATTTCTGCATATCTGATCATTTCATCAGAGACAATCCTAAAAGTAGAATGGCTGAGTCAGAAGGCATCAACTCTTTTCTATTTCTCAGTGCATGCTGCCAAATTGCTTTCCAGAAAGGTAGTTGTGTTAAGTTCCCTATTGCTGCTGTAACAAATGACCAGAGACTTAGTGGCTTAAAATAACACAAATATATCCTATAATTCAGGAGTCAGAAGACTTAGTGGCTTAAAATAACACAAATGTATCCTATAGTTCAGGAGGTCAGAAGGCCTAAGGTATGAGCAGGGCTATGTTCCTTCGGGAGGCGCTAGGGAAGAATACTTTTCCTTGTCTTTTCCAGCTTCTAGAAACTGCATTCATCAGCTCCTGGTCTCTTCTTCCACCTTCAAAGTGAGCAGCATAGCCCTTTCAACTCTTTTTCTCTTTCTGACTTCTTCTTCTCTGGACACATTTCCTTCTGTTGTCACATCACCTCTCCAGATAATCTAGGCATCTCCCTCTCTCAAGATCCTTACCTTAATCACATTGGCAATGTCTTCTTAGCCCTGTAAGTTAACAGAGTCACAGCTTTTTGGACTAAGACAGGTACATCTCTGGGAGGCCATTACTACGTACCCACCTGCCGAGTATTAAAGCACTGAGACTCTTTTTGAGCAAAAGGATCACCTATAAAGTGAAGAGGCAGAATAAAAAATAGCCATCTACTCTAACACCATTTACTCAAGACTGAAGGGTAAGGTGGGCTTTCAATTTTAGCACACACCGTACAAGAGAAATATCATTCTTGAAAATCAGGGATGATTCTGTGAGAAGATTGCCACTGATGCTGACTTTGCACTCAAGCCCAGGAAAGAAAGAACAACCAGTAACCTCATGAACTGGTCTGTTAAATCCTATAGACAGGGCAACATGACCAGGAAGTCCAGCTCAGTTATCTCTTTCATGTAATAACTGTTGTCAAACAGTCCAGCAGTACAAAAATGATTTACTGACATGTAATTCATGACCTCGCCACTTCCTCTTTCTACAAAGTTTTTTTCGTCCTAGCCATAACAAATTATGCCCTGTCAACTCCCAAGCACTATGGATATCACCATTTCCCTCTGTTTCTCAAGTTAAATGGTCCTCCCCAAAGCACACCTGCTAGCCACAGAGCATAAGCTGGTACAGGACCAAACCTTGCAAACTGTTTGGTCTACCTGCAATGTCTCTTACCCCTTCTTCAGAGAATTTCACTCACCATCTTTCCAAGGAACTATTCCTTCTTCCACAGCAACTGAATAATTCTAGTGGGGGCTGCCCAGCATGGTAGACCATCTCTTCTATCTTTTCCCCCTGCTCTGGACCACAACATGGAACCCATTATCCAAGCTGGGGCAAACATGGTGCCCTGCCCTCTTGGCCTGGGTCGGTGGGGATTGGTCCAAAAATGGACACGAGGTCTTAGCCAAACCAATCTGAGTTCTTTGGCATTTTTTAAATGTTAGCCTAAGGAAACAGGCTTTCTCCTGTGGGTAAGAAGGCTGTAGGTGAGAGCCTGGACGCCATTAGTAGCTAAGTCCCCTGACTTTTGAAGAAGTTGTTCTGAAAGAATGAAGCCAATGTGCAGTGAGAGCCTGAAAGGCAGAAGGGCAGACCCAGAGACACTCGGCCGTGTCTGAGTTCCCAGTTCTGGTTGTTCCTGAGTTCAGCTGCTTCCTGATTCTTCCTTACCATGCCTATGTGAGCCAGTGCATCCCCTCCTTGACTTTCTGTCGCCCACAATGACAAGAGCACTAGGACAAGAACAGGTGGGTGACCCCTTCTCAACTATAGGCTCTCTTCTGCTGCTGCTGCTGCCTTCTCCCGCTCTGGAGAAACATCTTCCAGAGCCACACTTAGTTGGGCGTAAGTGACTGAAGATTTGATGAATGGGCACTTCCAGGCTATTCTTCATTAGGCAGCTGCCGAGTGGGAAGCCACGCCCCCCCCAGCAGCCTCCCCTCCCCTCAGAACAATCCCATCACTACGGTGCCTCGTTTGTTTCAGCACTGGTCTTGGTCTGATCTGCCATCATACAAGGGCATGTGTTGTGGCAACCAAAGTATGATCGTGTGTGTGTGTGTGTGTGTGTGTGCGCGTGTGCATGTGTGTGTTTATGTTCATGTGGCAGGAGATGGGGAGAATGAGGGAGAGGGGGCGTTTGTGAGTGAATGAGTTAGGAGCTCTGTCACTCATATGCATAGGTCAACATGTACAGCTAGGTCAAACTGGGTCCTTCTATCCCATGAGAGGAAAGGAGAAGGAGGGAGAAAAATCCTATAGCAGGTTGGCAAGCAATAGGCATTGCATCTGAGGTGTCTTGGCAAAAGCACCACCTTCTTGGATGGGGCGTACCACCCTCTAAACTAAGGGTGACTCACTGGCTTGACGTGGTGACTTTCCATCTGCCCCACTGCGTTTATCTTCGGCATCTTCTAGAACACAGCCTCCAACATTAACGATCCCACTGATGTGTAGCCCATAGCAAATTTGTGCTCTAGACCTCTAGGCCTCTTCTGTAGTGCTCAGTAAGTATTTCTGGAATCCAATCCTACTTAATCCTGAGACTAGATCGGTAATCCCAGGAGCATACAGTTCTCTGCTTCTCCATCTCCTTGAGGTGGCTGTGGCTTCTGTTGGCTTAGGGGAAGGAGACTCCATGCTTCTTATTCAATACTTTCTGTTGTTCTTGTTATAGAAAACGCTGGGGTCATTTTATTATCTCTTTGAATAATGTGCATCCAAAGAAATCCAAGCTCCCATCTTGATGTTTAAGCCAAAACTGGTTCACAAGTGTGGGCTGGCCCAGACGATCCATCCCTTGTACACAGGAAGTATACAATATTCTTGCTCTACCAAGCATTTATTTAAAAGATTTTATTTATCTGACAGAGAGACACCCAGTGAGAGAGGGAACACAAGCAGAGGGAGTGAGAGAGGAAGAAGCAGGCTCCCCGCTGAGCAGAAAGCCTAATGCAGGGCTTGATCTCAGAACCCTGGAATCATGACCTGAGCCAAAGGCAGACACTTAACAACTGAGCCACCCAGGCACCCCTCCAACAAGCATTTAGAGGAGGAGAGGCCTTTCCTGTCTTTTGTTTTTGTTGTTCACGGGGAGCACATTCTGACCTTTAGGTGGCCTTCTGTGCTTCATGCCTATGCGGAGACCACAAATTCTATGGATGAGTGGGTGGGTAAAAAGAGCTCTTCGGCAGTTTGTCAAGATAAGTGTATGGCACTTCTTTAAAAAGAATGGGGCAGTGGGAAGCCACCACCCATATTCATTGCAAGCTGGGAAGGGTCAGGGATCTCAGTCTCAGAAAAGCAGAGGGAGCATAGTCAGCCAAGGGGAGACAGGCGGCTGGACCAATCAGGGCCCAAGCAGGTCCCCTGAGTCACCCATGATGGGCACAGCTCAGCGCTGCTGTCAGCTCCCTGCCCAGGGGAAGTGGGGCCCAAACAGCACACTGAGTCATATTTATTGAAGAGACCACAGGAACAAAAGCTGTACACAGGAACCTCTGCGGGGGATGACATTCACACTGCTTTTACCACTCCATTAACAGCGTTTCTCTTTCCTCTAGTGCATGGGCTACGTGGGATGTGGGTTAAGAAAATCAAACACGGGTTCCATTTTCACATTATCCTTCAGCGGGCGGTTTTAACTCTGTAGCACCAGGTGTGTTTTGAGAGACTGGCTTACAACTGACATTTTATTTTTAGCATTCCCCAGAGAATAGGTCTAGGTTTAATTAAGAGAATAGTGTTCATGAAATCATCCTGGAAATTGTAAAATACTGATCCTTTAGAGTTAAGTGTTAAATGGTGAAGACTGATAAGCAGCATGATTGCATTCTTACTGCAAGAGATCTTTTCCAAAACCTGGTCCTAGCCTCGGATACCATGTCCGGGGGACAAGCAGAGGACAAAGAACCAATGGATCTGGCAACGAGGCAAGTTCTGTCTCTGAGCGGCTTCAGGACCTTAGGCAAGTCACGTTCCTGTTTTCTTATGGCATATTTTTACTTGAAAAGGAAAAGAAACAATCAAGAAAATAACAAACACCTGCATGTCCACAATTCCAAATCAACCCCTGTTAACAGGCTGCAGATTGTTTTCTCATTTGTTAACCAACTGGTTCGACTGGGCGATAGCTGAGGTCCCTCTGGCTTAACATTCTCTGATTCTGTGACTAGCTAGTCCATGGGTCCAGACATACCGTAGATCAAATCTGCCTCCCAGTGTTCCCCCACCAAACGGCTATGTTTTTAAGAAGTTGGTGATGTGCTTAACCATGGACACTTGTCTTAGAGCTGACCTCTTGCAACTTCATTGTGAAGCAGGAATTTCCAACTTTTTAACAGATAATAAAAGGCTCTATTCATCTTTCCCTGGAATTCACGGGATTGGAGGATGGGTAACAGCGGACTGAAGGTGCACCCTTCTCCCCACAGGACTCGGAAATAGATCTTCTAAGCAAAGCCAGAGCCTTGAGAGCTACATCGGCCATCTTTCCTGTTGGCATCCCCTTTGGAGGGAGACCTTCTAATGGCCTAGAGTTGTCTCACTGAAAGCAGTGCCAATGTGTATGCACGGTTTCACAACTGTAACAGTAACATCCGAACTTTATTTGTTGGTCACACTTGCATTTAGTGTACTTGTGAAGTCCAAACGTTATACACTCCAATAGCTCTTGCTTCAGCTATCCTCTGTTTGCAAATCCAGCTCTTTTCCAGGCCACTATTAAACACACAGGCACCCATGACATAAAGTTCAAACACCTACACCAGTGATTGCTTCCCCAGCACCTCTATCACGCCTTGGGCAAGTTCTGACTCATTTGTTTTCTTTACTGAAAGGACAGAGCTATGTACATTCCCAACCCAGAACTAGAAGAAGGCTCTAGAACATTCCTGGGCTGGGGTTTTTGACAAGGTGATGAGCAGCCATCTTGGTCATAGGGCCCCAGGGATAAGGGAGTGGCAATATTAGGGCAATGTATTCTTACAACCACAAGACACATAGTCTCTCTGAAAAAGAATTCCGTTCTGTCCACTAAGAACTTTGGAGGGCAAGTGACTGTCATATTTCAGTTTGCTACAATTTTAGGACATCAAGGGGGTTTTAGACATTTTGAAATTGAACTCCTTCATTTTATAGGGGAAGAAATAGAAACAATTTTGTCCAAGATAATTCTCTCTCTTTTTTTTTAAGATTTTATTTATCTGTTTGACAGAGAGAGACACAGCGAGAGAGGGAACTTAAGCAAGGGGAGTAGTAGAGGGAGAAGCAGGTTCCCCTCAGGGGGCTTGATCCCAGGACTCTGGGATCATGACCTGAGCTGAAGGCAGACACTTAACCAAATGAGCCACCTAGGCACCCCCAAGGTAATTTTTATGCCTATGATTTGTAAACCACCTTGAAATGTGTAAAAGATACTGACACATAGTTTCTACTTTGAGCTTTACCACAACTCTGTGCTTTAGACAGAGCAGGGGTTCCTAGCTCTATTTTATAGGTGAACAAAAGAAACTTTAGGTCTGTGGAGTGCAGGACCCAAGATCAGAGGTACTGAGTGCCTAGTCTTCTTGTCACTGCAGGCCACTGCTTCTTGAGAATCTAACGGGCACACTGGTTCTCACTTGAGGAAGAAGCAGGTCCAGAAGGAAGAATGAAGTTAGACTGTAGACCTAGAAGGCTCCTAGAAGCATTCCATCTACATGTTACGCATCTCATTGGGTTCTTTCTATTGGTTATTCATGTAATTGCCATAATTGCACAGTGAGGCAAATGTTCTAGTCCCCATAGGAAATACTTAAATGAAAGAAACTTTCCCTAGATCCCATAAAATATATATATATATATATATGGATCTGGGATATATGACTTCAGACTACAGACTTTCTCACCTTCTCTACCGTTTCATGTTCCGTGACACCCAGGGATTCCAAGTCACAATCATACAGTTTCTGATCAGGACACCAGTTGAGAGCAGGAGGTGGGCCCCAGTCCACTTGTGTGGCCTGTGGCCCAGTGGTCTGTGGCTGGGATGGAAGGAATGGAAAGGACTGAGGTGAGGCAGAGACATGGCCGATCTGAGGAGCTGGCGCTGTCCAGCAGCACAGAGGAGCATCTAAAAGGCCCAGGGCCCAGGAACTGGAAGAACAAGAGGGCAAAGTGGGGAGGGGTGGGCAGGACAGTGCCAGAACACCAAAGAACAACCCTCAAATGGAAGAGACTGCAGGGAAGGTAGTGGCTGGGAGGATGCAGGCTTGGTGCAAGGCAGGGCTGCGTGGGAGCAGAGAGGATTCTGCAAGCTGCCCTGCCTGCATCACAGGCATCCTGAGAACAAGTGCAAGCAGAGAGATCCGGCCCTTCCAGAACCACCTACCCAGCCGCCCCCACGAAGACATTACCCAATGCCAAGTAAAAGCTAAGCAGCAACCAATTTGGGCCCCCAGATGATGAGCCAATATCTCTGCAGCATCATGCTGGCCACCTCTGACAGTTACCTTCCTCGGTGGCAGAAAGAAGCCAGGGAACTGTTTGTATTGTCTACAGTGCTCCACGGACAGTGCTGGGAGGTGTGATCACACTTCCCTTCCCGGTTGCTAAGCAACAGCATTAAGCCAATGTACGAGGCTGAAGCTCTGGGAGGTGTGTGTGGCGGAGTGTGTGCGTGGCGCACTTGCAAAGAGCTGTAGAGTGGAGTGGAAAGAAACGCAGCTTTGTTGATTTTGTTTGGACTGAGACACCTCAGCAGGTGAGGTTAAGAAGAACCCCGTCCTGCAGAGGGAACAAGGAGGAGACAGCAGTATTCCCAAACTGTGGGGAGAAACGGAGGAAACAGCTGAGTATTTACAACAGCGGAAGAGGATCAAGTTCGGTTTCAAACTGTTCCCCAGGTACCTGAGAGTACACAGGTTTCAGGCATCTATCTAGTTTCACTAGTTTCCAACTTCCAGGATATTGCGGGTTCCCCCTCCCCCTTATGCTACTCAGGGCTCATTTTATCTAGAGATAATTTGATTTATCTGGAGATCATTTTATCTGAAATGAAAGGAAAAACGCCTTCGGTGTGTGTGTGTGACACCTGAGGCCTTTCTAGGTCCACATTGCTAGGTGGAATGCTATCGAAGCAAGCAGAAGGGGCTCGCTTGGGAGAAAGGAAGTTCTCCATCTCTGTGGGGGTCTAAACTGGACTGGACAACAAGGCAGCAAGAAAGCTTCCTGGAAGAATGACCTCAAAAGAGGAGGAGGATGAAGCAGGGCAAGAGGCAGGGGGAACAAAGGCATGAAAGATGAAAGTAAAGGGAGGGTTCTGAGAAGATGAGGTAAAATCAGCTTTACTACATGAAGATATGGTAGAATGTTATGGGCTGAGGGGTGTTCCCCCCAAATCCATATGCTGATGTCCTAACTCCCACTACCTCAAAATGTGACTGGATTTGGAGGCACATAAAGTAAGGTTATTAGGGTGAACCCCAGTCCAATATGACTAGTGACCTTACAAGGAGAGGAAATGAGCACAGACATGAACAGAGCACATGAGAACACAGAGAGAAGAGGGCCATCTACAAGCCAAGGAGAGAGGCCTTCGAAGAGGCCAACCTCGTCCACACTTTGATCTTGGACTTCCGGCCTCCAGAACTGTGAGAAAAATAAATGTCTGCTGTTGAAGTCACCAGTCGGTGGTATCTGTTACAGCAGCCTGAGCGGACAAATACAAGAAGAATGAGAACCAAGGCAGGGGGTTGGGGGGAGACCAGAGACACAGTGCAGAGGAATCCTAGGACTACAAGGGCCAGGCTGAGGAATTCAAACTTCAAGGCATCTGTAGATGGGTTTTACATAGTAATTTTGACTAGCAAAATCTTTCTCAACACAAGGCCCATCTGGAGAGGGGAAAGATAGGAGCCCATGGTGATGAAGAAGGTAGGGACCGCAGCTGAGAGGCCTAGTTTCTTGTGGAATGTTATGTCTACTGCTGGCCGTGACATTTGAAGATGGTGACAAAAGCCACTGATGGAGAAGTAGAGGGCCAGAGGGGCAGAGTACCTGAAAACCATGTCACGCAAGGAAGAGGGAACACTGGTCATTATGTTGAGCCGGGATCAGAAAATAATGCTTAGGTGGTCCCTCTCTCAGGGCTATCATACTGAAAACCAGTCATTATTCTGGGCTGTTCCAGAAGGCATTTCTAGCATCAGTGGATGAGTTTCTGACAGGATTCAAAGCTCAGCTCAGGGAAAGGAAGAACCTTTTGGCAATTAAAGTTTTCCAACAATGATGAGTTCTCTGTGCAAGACATGGTTCACAGGTGCCCAAAGAAGACCTTTCTCCATAGGAGTTTGGACTAGATCACTTCAGGTGTCCACTCTATCCTCCTCCCCCAAGTCATTCTCTGTTCATGAGGTGTATCTGGTCCTTTGGGACACTCCACTTTTCTGTGACTCACGGAGACTCCCCATTCACTCTTCCGTTACTCAAGCAGCAAGGTCAGTAGAGAGCAAGTAGTTCTATGAGAATAGAATAAAAATAAGGATCCACAGAACTTCTTTCTTGGGTTCTTTCTTCCCCGTCTGCAAATGCAAACGACCTGCAGCACCTGCCACAGTCTGGAACAGCCACACTTGTTGCTGAACTGAGTTCTCCTCTGCTTCTGGACTGTAGTGAACTGTCCTTAATGGAACGTTTAATAGATTTTTAAAGATGACTTACCACATGCCAGAGACCGCCTGCGCCACTGGCTAGGGTTGAGAGCGGGGAAGACTATCTCACAGGGCTCATGGAGAGGTGGAAGGAGGAGGGCGCCCACTGTCACCCACGTGGTATACTGGGACAGCAGCAAGAACAGGAGCCCTCACCCCCACTACAGGCAAGAGCGGATCAGGAAGGCCTCACAAAGGTTGAGCACTGAATGCCGAGGAGGGTATCAGGGGAAGAACAAAAACATGAAGAGGCAAGAGGGAAGGAAGAACCTCTGAGTGGAAAAACACAGCTCTCTTGGCAAAGGTGTGAGAGGCGAACCTCATTTTCGGGGGAGAGGAGTCTGGACACCTTTGGCATGTGACAGACCGGTCACGTTGCAGCCATTGGTATGAGCCTCTCCTGGTTCTCCAACTTGGTTCCTGGAACCCGGACCCCTCACTGTGCCCCCAGGCTCACGAGCTCCCAGTCTCCTCCACGGGAGCAGGGGATGGGTTTCCACTTGACTCATCTTCCCACATGTGTGTCAACCCTGTCATAGGTTCTGATTGTTTTTCACGGCTAAAGCTACTGCGTGTGATAGAATCTGTCCACCTCTCCTGGTTGGGTCAGAAAGTGAGGTCTGCAGTTTGGAAAGCAATGGATTCCCTTACAAGCAGTAAGAAACCCAGCCCTGGCACAGTTTGCCTTTGCAGGGAAATGGGTGTCTGTTCCCATAGACCTTGTATTCCAAGCCATCCAAACCCTCATGCAGAACAGCCTCAGTCCCCTCGGCGGTGGGCAGCTCTCCACTTTCTCCACATTGCTCAATTTCAGGCTTACCCTGATATCAACACGGGCAATCCTATCCCCAAGAGGGAGCCTCTTTCCTGAAACACGTGTGGAAGATGATGGGGTTTCTATTCCCTTAGGAGAGGGTAACAGAATTCCTCCAGGAAGAACACTGTATTTGGTTAGGACTATGTCTGCTATGTTCTGAATGTATGTGTTCTTCCCCAAATTCATGTGTGGAAATACTAAGCCCCAAGGGGATGGTATTAGGAGGTGGGCCCTGAGGAGGTGATTCAGTCATGACGGCGGAGCTCTTATGAATGGGGTTACTATCCTATAAAAGAGATCCCCCCTTCAGAGTCCCTCTCTCCTTCTACCATATGAGGACACAGCTCGAGAAGACTGGCCATGAACCAGGAAGTGAGTCCTCACCAGACACTGAATCTGCCGGTGCCTGGATCTTGGACTTCCGGCCGCCAGAACCGTGAGGAATACAATTCTGTTGTTTTTAAGTCACCCAGTCTCTAGTATTTGGTCAGCATAGCCCAAGTGAGCCAAGCTAATACTCTGGTGACAGGCGATGAGGCTCCAGGAGCCCAGGAAGGTCTTTGCTCATTGTTTTGGAAAAGGAAGGGGAAAAGGACAGGAGGGAGGGTGGGGAGGAGACCAGAGGAAAAGCGGAATGCTGCAGGATTGGGCTCTCTTCATAACACTCTTCTTCCTCCCTCCATTTCTGCCATGAACGTTCTGTGGGGTTAGACTTCTCAGGGTAGTTGGTGAAGGAGCTGAGTTGTGTGCCTTGGGGTGATGTGATCAAGCAAGATCTGGCAGCACAAGGAAGGGAGTCTAGAACCTGGCCCGGCAGAGAGCTTGGCACAGGATCTTGGGCCACTTGCCACGGGCTGTGGAGTGGGGTCCTGGCCAAGCCTGACTAGAAGACAAGGGGGCAGGGGCCCCATGTGAAATTGCAGTTAACATATACTTCTGTCCTGATAATAGCTGGTGAATGTACTGAGTGCTCATTATGTGCGAGGCACCAATGCCAAGTGCTTTATATACATGAATATACGATCTCTTTGTAATCGTGACGGTGTCTCTTTAAGGAAGGACTTCTCTTTAAGGAAGGCGCTAGGGTTACTGCCATTTGGCACGCGGTGGAGGGGTTAAGAATGTGCTCAAGGCCAGGAGGCTGGGAAGTAAGGAGCCACACCTTGAGTTTCAGTGCCGGCTCCCAAACATTAGGAACACTGCCCGCTGATAGCTTGTGAGGTGAGTTGTTTGTGTGCAGGCCAGATGTTCCTCTGCCTCCACCAGGAGACTGGACTGCTCCGTCGTCAAAGGAGCAATCGTATCAGGCCCAAGCTTGTGAAGGGGGGAGAGAAGTGGGTGAAGGAAGGATAAGGAGTTGGGGGACGGCACCTGAAAAAGCTGAGGTGGTCGCCATTTTCCTGGAAAGTGAAAGCTGGGATCAAGAACTGAGTCCTGAGGTCCTCTCTCCAACCTTAGGGATCATCCTTTGGTAATAGGACTCAGGGGAACACATACACACAAGGAAGAGAGCTAGAAGGCAGGCAAGATTCATGATTATGGTAAGGGCTAGAGAAGGGTTATCAAGAACACTTTGGGGAAGATAAGTTGTGACCTGTTCAAGGCCCATCAGGGAGCTGCAGCTCTCCTCCAGGGTGAACCTGTCATTAAATAGCTATAAATAAATGGCAAAGGACGGGAGTTCCCAGTACCTGGGTCCCTTGGGGTTTCTATGAGAACACCATCAGCCTGGTGGTTTCACTGGACAGATATGAGGTTAAAAGCAAGAACTAAAAGACAGTCTTGGGGCGGGGAGAAGAAACTACATTTGGAAATTATTTGAGTGTTGAAGAGGGTAGAATCCAAGCTTAGCTGCGCATCAGCTGAGAGGTCTGGGAGGAACCAAATCTGGAAGAAGTACAGGAAGAAGAAGAAGTATAGGAAGAAGAAGAAGAAGAAGAAGGAGGAGGAGGAGGAGGAGGGGGAGGGGGAGGGGGAGGGGGAGAAGAAGGAGGGAGGAGGAGGAGGAGGAGGAGGAGGGGGAGGAGGAGGAGGAGGGGGAGGAGGAGGGGGAGGGGGGGAGGAGGAGAAAGGGGAATCATCATAAAATGAAATTCCCGAGTCCAACTTGGATGCCAAAGGCAGCACATTTTCTGCCTGAGGAAAACATTCTTAATACAGCTCTGGGGGTGGTAGTTCCCTGAGTGATACAGATTAGTAATCAAATTATTTTCAAGGCTGAGGAGCCCATGACAGCTCTGGCACCTTGCCACATCACCCCGTGGATGGGGTTTAGCAAATGCCTTTTCCTCTTCAGCTCCTCGGCCTTTGTACACACGTTTCAAGAACTGGAGGCTGGGAAGGGCCAAAGGTTTTGGTTTGTTTTGATTTTTCATACCTTCACTGATCCTGTAGACCCTGATTGAATACCTCCCCCACAACACCCACTGAGGGGGGACTCAGTGACCTCCAAGATGATAATAGGACAATAGGACGATGTCTAGAGAAAGGGCCTTTATGGAGGTAATTAGGCTTAGATGAGGTCATAGTGGACCTGACCCGATAGATTATAGTGTCCTTATGAGAAAAGAAGAGCAACCAGAGCTCTCTTTCTCTCCTTGCATACACACGTCGAGGAAAGGCCATGAGGGGACACAACAAGATCACGGCAGTCTACAAACCAGGAAGAGGACCCTCACCAGTAACGCACTATGCTGGCACCCTGGTCTAAGAATTCCAGCCTCCAAGACCTGATAGAAAGTAAGTATCTGTCGTGTGAGCTCCCCAGGCTATGGTATTTTGTTATGGCAGTCTGCACTGATGAAGGCAGAGGGCACACATATAATCAATGAGAGCGCAAGGCAGAAGGAAAGTCAGCAAGAGGGTTGTGGGAACAGACAAGGAGGAAGGTAAAGCCAGACTGAGGGCCCTGGGGAGAAGGGCCTGGCAGGGGTGGTACTCAGGTTGGAGCCCAGGAGATGGGAGTTCGGCAAGGCCAGGAGAGGCAGTCCTGACTGAAAGAACACGACAGACAAAAGTTAGAGACTGGCAAAGTCCGCCAAGCTCTCAAGGAGCCTTGGGCACATGAAAGGGCGGGCTCTTGGTGGAGCCCATGGAGACATGATGGGTATTTCCTCCAGGATGAGCATGAAACCATTTTTGTACTGTTAAGAACAAAGCAAAGCAAAACCTAAAGAGGAAGAAACGGTGGCCCGACTTTGACTGCGGACAGAAGCTGGTGCTAACAGACGCCCCTCGGTGACAAAAGGGGCATCACACTAGTGGTTGTCGAAGTGGGGTCCCTGGGCCCCCAGCATTGATGGCGCTTGTGAGACTGTCCGAACCGCAAATTCTTGGGCCCCACCCCAGGCATGCTGCATCAGAGACTGTAGAGCTGGAGCCTCGTGGTCTGCATTTTCAAAAGCCCTCCAGGGGATTCTGATGACAGGGGTACTCGAGGAGCACAACTCTGTGCAGCCCGGAGGAGCGAGGCTGTTTCTTCTTGGAGTGTTCTCCAAAGCGTGTTTGTTCTGGGATCAGGAAGTCCTCTGCCCACTCATCTCGAAGCAGCTGCTGAGATTTTGACCATTTTGCTTTCATTTGAATCCCTCTGCTGCCCCTCATCTCCACAGTTTTTGGACAGCATCTCTAAATTAGCAATTTTTCTTCCAAAACCCACTCAGATCCGAACAAATGTTTCCTGCGTACAGGTTTCACATCCTGGCTCTTGCTGGAATGTGACCGGAGACAGAGCCCCAAGACAAGGTCTCTGCCTTCCACCATTCCATTAGCGAGGCATGTACTTGTGAAAAATAAATTTATCTCGAGATAACATGTGCCTGGCAGACACGGATGGTACAGCCAAGAACTCCGGAGGAGGGGTGCCCAGGGAGGGTGGAATGCGAACTTCTGTCCTATGCCCAATTCCTTTCCCTCCATCAGCCTTTTCTAGTCCTGAGTATCCTACCTGCTCCATAATTCCTGTGAAATACCCTTTCTATGCCATTGGGGCAAAAACCTATGTCTGTCTGCACCGTTGCCTTCCAAGCGGGTGTCCTCTCTACAGATTCCCCATTCTTGCAGACTGAGCACCACCTCATCTGCTGAACCCCACCCCCCCCAGGCTAAGTTGGTTCCTGCTCATCTGGCCAAGCCTCTCTCTATCCTCAGTGCCCCACTCATTCTCCGCACCGAGAAGTAAGGAGAAGCAAGTGGGAAGTGGGCTGTTCCTGAGGGCCAGCCCTCCCAGCACCCACTCCAGCCACCAGCAGTGTGGACAGATGTGACAGCCAAGCCTACAGCAGGAACTCTAGGCCATGTCACCATGTCAACACCTCCCTTCACTGTCCTTCACTTCCCGACCCCAATTCCAACCACACTCACTTCAGAGTAAGTATCATAGGGATCTGCTTTTCTGTGGCTGCCATGGAGGTCCTCTTTTTTTTTTTTTAAAGTTTTTATTTATTTATTAGAGAGAGAGTGTGTATGGGTAGGAGATGGAGCAGAGGGAGAGGGACTAGCAGGCTCCTCACTGAGCAGGGAGCCTGACCGGGGCTCGATCTCAGACTCTGAGATGATCATGACCTGAGTTGAAACCAAGAGTTAGATGCTCAACCGACTGTGCCACCCAAGTGTCCCCATGAAGGTCTTTCTAAAGAGCAATATCATCTGTAACTTACTTCCCCTCTGCAGGGTCTGAGTCTTTAAAAGCCATCTCTCCAGGCTTCATCCATCTCCGTCACTTCTTCATAGGTCTGGCCACAACGTCCATTCTGTTCTTGTTCTGCTGGCTGCTGTTCTTCCTCTTTCCACGCCTCACACTTACCCCAAACTCCAGAGTAGTCCTTTCCAGTTCACACTTTCTTCTCGAGAGGGGACCAAAGGGGAAGGATGGAAGGGGCAGTCCCTCTCTGTGGAATTAGCTGGTGAATCACTGGGGAGTGTGGTTCATGGTCGGTTCCATCCCGGAGACTGGACGAGGCACAAAGCTTCCAGGGTCAGGCCCATGCCTGAGGCCACAGCAACCCTGAGGCCTCATGCTGGTGGGAAGGGCAGTGGAGAACTCCAGAACCGAAGAAATCCTGCCATATACAATCACCTCCCTAAAGGTACTGCTCCAGTGACTTATGGCCCCGAATCACATCCTGTAGTCACTTTACAAGATCTTTGGGGTTCTCAACCACGTCCAGGACACTGGGCAGACTCAGGTTCTCCCATCGTAAAGGATGTCGATAAAGACATTCCAGGCAACAGAAAATACAGTGTCTTCTTTCCAGCTTGTAACTGCAAGCCTGTTTTTTCCACTTATTTTATATATGGTTCTAGGTAGTATAAATTAAAGACCAGTGCTGGTTTTCTCAGCAGAAATTAAGTGAGGATAAAGAGGGACGGATTGGTGTGGCTGCTTGATCACTAGTGTACTGTCCTTCTTTTGTCCATTCGTTCATTCTTTTTTTAAAAAAATATTTTATTTATTTATTTGACAGACAGAGATCACAAGTAGGCAGAGAGGCAGACAGAGAGAGAGAGAGGAAGTGAAGCAGGCTCCCTGCTGAGCAGAGAGCCCGATGCGGGGCTCAGTCCCAGGACCCTGGGATCATGACCTGAGCCAAAGGCAGAGGCTTTAACCCACTGAGCCACCCAGGTGCCCCCCATTAATTCATTCTTAAGGTCATTGTTCATCCATCCATCCATTTTTATACATCTATTTTCATATATTGTACAGGATTGAATATAAGGTAAAGCTCTTCCCTTCCCCAAATTATCTGTCAGAAAAGAGGAAGTATATATTCTAGCCCTTAGAGAATTTTTCATAGTATGGACTGCTCTCTCAGTTACCCTATTTTAGACAAAAATACACTGTTTGGGAAAAAGTAGTAGCCTGTTACCATTTCAATCAGTGCCTCCAAAAGGAGGCTTACAAAGGTCACCTGATAGATGTTTTCTTCAGTAATTGCAGTATCAAAATATAGATTTGGTAACTTTTCTTGAGGGTACAGCCCCACCTTACAAGAGCTGAATTTTGCTATTAAAAAAAATTTTAAAGATCTTTTTTAAAAAGCAATACAGGAAATGGTTTTATCGTGAACATCAAAAACAAACAAAAACCTTCTAAAAGATTTGATTAAACTTTTCTCCAAAGAAGGCACACAAATCACCAATACGTACATGAAAAGATGCTCAACACCATTAGCCATTAAGGAAACACAAATGAAAACCACGAGACACCACTTCACACCCACTAGAAGAGCTAACATCAAAATTACAGACAGTAACAAGTGTTGATGAGAATCAGGAGAAATTAGAGTCATTATATGTTCCTGATGGGAAAGTAAGACAGTCGAGCTGCTGTGGAAATCTGGCAGTTCCTCATAGATTATATGATTCAGGATTCCACACCTAGATAACTAAGACAAATAAAAACACATCCACACAAAAACCTGTACACGTATGTTCCATAGCAGCATTACTTCCAATGACCAAAAAATGGAGACAACTCAGATGTCTAACAACTAATGAATGGATAGGGACTCCTGAGTGACTCAGTCATTAAGCATCTGCCTTCCACTCAGGTCATGATCCCAGGTTCCTGGGATCGAGCCCTGAATAGGGCTTGCTCCTCAGCCAGAGCCTGCTTCTCCCTCACCCACGCCCCCTGCTTATGTTCCCTCTCTCATTGTGTCTCTGTCAAATAAATAAATAAAATCTTAACAAAAAAACAACTAATGAAGGGATAAACAAAATGCAGCATATCCATACACTGGAATATTATTTGGCAGCAAAAAAAGGAATGAAGGACTCATGCATGCTACAACCTAGATGAGCCTTGAAAACACGATGCTATGTGAAAGGAACCAGTAAAGTAGGTCATGGTGTTGCATGATTCTGTTTAGACGAAATGTCCAGAATAGGTAAATTCATAAAAACAGAGAGCAGATTAGTGGTTGCCGGGCCTGGGGGCAGAGAAGAAGGAGGAATGACTGCTGATGGTATGAGCTTTCTTATGGGGTGATATAAATGTTTTATAATTAGGGGCACCTGGGTGGCTCAATGGGTTAAGTGTCTGCCTTTGGCTCAGGTCATGATCTCAGGGTCCTGGGATCAAGCCTCCCTTAGAGGACATATTCCCTTCTCATTGGGGAATCTGCTTCTCCCTATCCCTCTGCCCCTCCCCTGCTCATGCGTGCTCACTTTCTCTCTCAAATAAATAAATACAATCTTTAAAAAAAAATGTTTTGCAATTAGATAGGGGTGTCTGTTGTACAAGTTGTGAATATACTAAGGTCATCAAATGTATATTTTAAAAGGATGAATTTTATGGTACGTGAATTAGGTCTCAAGAAAGGTACTATTCAAAAATAAATATTAAAAAGAACTAACCACCTCTCTTTAGACTGTAGGGACAATGATAAAGGCTAGAATGTGGGTAGGGGTTCCAGTGGCAAAAGGACACTGATGTCAAAGATGGGAGTGAAGCATTGAATGTTTTGTAACGGGGGTGGGGTGGGGGGAGTTGGGGAAAAAAAATTATTTTAATTTAATGTGTTATTTTATATAGTATGTCATTTGAAACATGTCACTAACATACTATATTAAATATTACCCTAAAACATTCACATATTCCCATCACCTTTTTTTTTTAAAAAAAAACAACCTTCCTTGGTGGGACACACACATATGGTCAGTTTCAGGCACACATCGTGCGTATCAAATGCCGACTGTGTGTCAGGCACCAGCTGCGTCCTCGTCCTCAGGAGAGAGCCCCGACTCTCAGTGCTGACATGGTTCTGACCTCAACAGAGCTTCTGGCCTCGTTCATTCGAATTAAAATGGAGCTCAATTTTGATGTAATTTCTATGAAAAGTTTGTAAAACTCATTATAAAAACTTGTGGGTCATTCCTAATATTTTGGGGTGCCATCAGTTCCTGAGACCTAGATGAAAATTCTGTACTTTTTCCCCATAATCATGTGCATTTGCTCAGAGGGGACAATTCTGCACCTTGTCTCAGGCTGTTCACGCATACCGTACCCTGCCACCCCGCGCACACACATGCGACGCTCCAGGCTGGATTCCTTACTTTGAGATCATTCTGTATAGAACCTACTTGAATCTGTACCCATTCTCTGGGCGCTAAAACACATAAAAATCAGGACCTCAAAAACTGGAGGCCTGGAAAGGATCCAAGATGATCCGAGCTCCAAGAAATGCAGGGAGGGCCCCAGGACCGCTGTGCAAGAGGGTTGAGGAAGCAACAGGCACTTGCCTCCCTACTTTGACCCCAGAGGGTCTACTTTTACCTGGTTTAACACAGGGCTTCTGCCTGAGATCCATTTTGAAGAAAGCTCTTCAGCAGATAATAAGTCCCCAAATCTCATTATTGTATGAGCAAATGAGAAGCCTCAAACTCTTCAGGTTGGCCCAGGTGACTCACCCAGGATCATGTGGCTAGACCAGGCAGACAGGGACCAGACCCAGGTCTCCCCATCCCAGGGCAAGGCTCCCTCTGTCGTCCCTCATGACTCTCCCAGGGAGGGAACACAGGCTGGGAGGGGTTTTCTACACAGGGAGTCAGGTAGAGAAAGAGCAGAGGGCTCAGAGGTACACCCAGACCAATGGAGGGAGGGTCAGTCTCTGGAGATAAAGGAGCCGGTGTGTACTAAGTGTTTTCCAATCTTGGGACTGCAGGATTCAGAAAGCTCTGAGAGCAGTTACCATGGCAAGCCCTATGCCGGTGCACAGCGAGGTCAAAGTCCGGGTTCCTAAAAATTGCCAACCTCTGCCTTGCAAATCTCTCTTCCAGATTCCCACAACAATTTTTCCCTTGACCAAGGCTCCCTGCCTTTTCCCCCACACCTTGTCTTCTCCTGTCGTTCAGTCTGGCCTACAGGAGCTCAATACACAGGAGGATAAGGAAGAAAGGAAAGGCAAGGATCCACGGATTAGAGAGACATGGGAGCAGCTTATAAAGAGATTACTGAGCTCCTGATCTAAATCCCGGGATTCCCCTCCCTAGGCTCTAGGAAACCTCCATATTCAGAAGAGGCTAGGAGCGCATCCTGACCCCTGGGGAGAATGCGGTTCCTGCTGCTAAAACTGACTATCGTGATGCCAGCACAGGGAATAAGGAAGACCCCACCTGGCCCAGAGAGCCTGGCATGGGTGTGCAGGGAAGGAGGGAAATGGAATCTCCTATCATGGGCATCTGAGGTAGTTAAGAAGAACAAAAGGCAAAGCACCTCCCTGCCCCAGCATTTCACGCTGGGATGAGTTGATAAATTCTAGAGGATCAGGGAGTGCAAAGAAGCACTGAGACAGCGAAGGGGGTGGTGGGGGAGCAACAGGTTTCCCGAGGGCTGGGTTGAGCATGGAGCTTCTGGGAGGACTTGGGCTGGGGAAGGTGGACAGGACCACGGGCAGGAACACAGGAACTAAGCAAAGGTTCGATGGGGTCCAGTGAGCAAATCATGCCAGCGAGGGTGAAGGGCTTACTTGGAAAGTACACGGAGGTTGATTTAGAAGGGTAGACAGAGGTCAGATTATAGATGGCATCAAAATTGAAGGGACTGGGGTTTGTCTAGAGGCATGGGAGCTTCCAAAGGAACTGGAGTAAGGGAGAGGCTTCTAGGTAATATTAGAGGGTATCAGGAGGGTATCTGGAGGCTTCTAGATAACATTGGAGGGTATCAGGAGGGTATCTGGAGGCTGCTAGGTAACATTGGAGGATATCAGGAGGGTATCTGGAGGCTTCTAGGTAACATTGGAGGGTATCAGGAGGGTATCTGGAGGCTTCTAGGTAATATTAGAGGTCTGATTATTATAATATTATAATATTAGAGATATTATATAATAATATATATATAATATTAATAAGATATATAATATTATAATATTAGAGAAGCTGATTAGCTTCACCTGGGCTTGAGTGAACCCTCGGGAGAAGGGAAGAGAGGAATGAGAGGCATGAAGGAGTCTGTAGGACTAGTGATAAGTAAGATATGAGCAGAGAAAAGCAGAGAAGAGGAGAAAGGGAAGAGAACATCAGGGTTTCTGGCCCGGGTGTCTAGGAGAATGACAACCGCGTGAACGAAAGGGTTGCCTGGAGGAAGAGATGGTTTGGTGTGAGAAATTGATGAATTTGGTTTTTAACATGTAGCACGTAAGGTGAATTACTCAAGTGGAAATGTCTGATAGACTCTTGGAAGTGGGGGGCTGAAGGGAGGAGGTTCTGGCTGGAGGCAGAGACCAGGTCATGGGAAGTGATGAGGGCGGAGGGGGACAGAAGATCTAAGGGCATGCTGCCCCGATTCTGCAGGGGGCTGCCGTCTAGAGCGTGTCATTAGGCCTGGAGACAGGCTAACATTTAGTGCATACCTAGCAAAGAAAGTCTGCGGGTGGGGGTGAGGGTGGGGGGGTCAGCTTATCTCTGAATCAGTGACCCGGAGAAAGGAGAGGATTAAGGAGAATGGCAAATTATAGATATTCCCATAAACCCTACATCTACCATCTACTTTTTTTTTTTTTGTAGATTTATTTACTTATTTCAGAGGGAGAGAGAGAGAGCACGAGCACAAGGGGCAGAGGGAGAGAGAATCTCAAGCAGACTCCATGTGCAGCAAAGAGCCCGACACCCGGCTTGATCTCACGACCCGGAGATCACCACCTGAGCCGAAACCAAGAGCCGGACGCTTACCTGACTGCACCACAACCCTACATCTTTTCAATTCAGCTAAAGACCAATCTCCACTCAGAATGGAGAAGCCTCCTGTGAACTAGCAGATATCTCTAGGATCCCCAAATCATCCTGAATTACATAATGTATCCAAACTCTCAAGACACGAACCGTTATAACATGTCCTACCGGCTCCTCCTGAAATGTCAAGCCCTCTTTTCTCGGATCCACTTTACTTGCTGCTGCCCAAATTTGATCAGCGCCCCCACCCCTTCCTTCTCCCCATCTCTCTGCAGCCTTCAGAATAAAGTCCAAACTCTTCAGCGGCCAGGTCAAGCCTTATCCTACTTTCTTCCCTTTATCTTTATGGTCCTTCGACACCCTCAGCTCCACCCAAAATGATTCATTCGAATGAGGCCTTCCCATCTCCCTGCTTTTATTTACACTCTCCTCTGACCACAAGCACCATCCCAAGTATCGACGGTCATCCCTACCCAGACCTTTTCCAAATGCCACTTCCTCCAGGAAGCATCCCCAGACTCCCCAGACAGAAATACCCTCTCCATCCTCTGACATCATCACACTTGACGGGTGTGTCTTTTATGGCACTGCAAGTCCCCATCTCATCTTACCGTTCAGTATGTTTACTTATTACCTCCCCAACCAGGCTGTGGACTTACTGAGAACAGATAAAAAGTCCTTCTCACGTAAAGAAAGACTGACCCCGAGAGTGAAGGAGGTGAAGAGGGGAGAAAGCACACACAAATCTCCAGAACAAGTTACAAATGAGAAAACTAGGGCTCTGAGGGGCAACGTCACCCAGATAGAAAGTGACCGAGTCAAGGCTCAAACCCACATCTCTTTAACCTGCCACTCCTCATCTCTCCAGGAATGGTGCCTGGGGTGCTTTCCGGGACATTTTCACATATGTCCAGGATTTCTCTCAAGGACATCATCAGGGATGCTGTCCTTTTTCTTCATTTTCAAGTGAGAAAAAAGAGGTCTGGAAGAGTCGAGCAATCTGTCCAAATCACACCGCTACCAAGTGGCAGCATCTATACTGGGGCCATGTCTTCTGATTCCTGATAGTGTTTCCACTAACCCAGGCTCCCAATGTGCCTGCACTGGGGGCTTCAGAACCCAAGCCCAGGACAGCCCCTCAGGATTGCCTAGAGGGGCATCACTGTACATCAGTGCCCCAAGTTCCTGTAAATAGTGGAGGGAAGGTGACCGGCTGCTAGTAAGGGCATCTTCTGAGTGTCAGATCTCCGGGAACCTGCCTGGAGCAGGAGCCAGGGGTGGGAAGAGTAGAAACCTGCATAAGAGAGAGGAGCTAGGGTCCCACTGCAAACGCATCTCCGTTCTCCAGGTGCATTTGCGGTGGAACTGCTTGAGGCTGGGGAGGAAGTAGGGGGCGGGGTCAACTAGATGATTTAGAAACCAGGTAAAGACGTGATGTGTCGGGGGCCAGGACCAGAGGAGGGGCTGTTTTCTTACAGGTGGGAAATGGATTCCTGCCCCTCGACGTCCCCCAGGAGCAAAGCCCAAACTCAGAGCAGAACTCCCAGAAGGACTTCGAGGAGGCGCCTGGACCCTCGGGTGTCCCAGTAAGGATGCAGCAGCTGGGGGAGTCTGAGAGAGCCAGGTGGTGGGCAGACCCTCAGAGAAAGAAGGGGCACAGGGAGGGGTCGGTCCTATGCCCTCAAAGTTGTTGAGAGAATCAACCTAACCAAAAGGGAGACAACAATCAAACCCAGTGCCAAGTTCTAAACAATGGGTATGGTGTGTTCCTGTGAACCCCCCCAGCTAGTGAGCGATGTGGCCAGATTCTTTGCAATGGATTTTGAGAAAGAAAAGGCAAGAAGGGCACTGCAGAGGAGGAAAATGTTGGTGAACTTGATGCCGAGAGAGGAA
The DNA here is from genome assembly GCF_020171115.1 of Neogale vison. Classification (NCBI taxonomy): domain Eukaryota; kingdom Metazoa; phylum Chordata; class Mammalia; order Carnivora; family Mustelidae; genus Neogale; species Neogale vison. Next base: position 150,415,897 of record NC_058101.1, on the reverse strand, counting down.
AGTGGGGAAGGATCAGCCTTCCGTGGATGTTGGCAGTGGTTTATCTTAGCTTTAATCATGTTGCCCAGCTGCCTTATGAAAGCAGCAGTTCCCTTAGTGCTGGGCAAAGGGAAGGGCTGGGTGAGAAGGTCTTGGGAAGCAGAGGACAGTCCTTTCCTGCCGCCCACCCATAACCTACCTGGAAAACAAATCCTACATTCCCACCCACCTGCCATCATGTCTAGGTAAAAAGGACATTGGAATTTGCAGCCTCCAGCCTGCTCTCTTAATCAAACTGTCATCGTGAGTAATAATTATCCCTTGGGAAACAGCACAGTGACTCAAAAAGTAGTCCCCTCCCCTATCGCCACCCCCTCGCACAGCTCAGAGCTTTGTTTAGGGTGCCGAGAACCCCAGAGAGCAAAGCCACCAGCTCGTGAAACCTGTCCCGTTAAGTGATCATTCAGACTCCAGGGATGGGCAGTCGCACCAAGTCTCTTCGGCCAAAGAGCTCATTAGGGCTGGCTGCTGATCAAATCCAGTAGACGTGGGTGCGGTGCGGGGCAAGAAGCAAATACTGCTGGAGACCTGATGCCTGTCAGTGAGACAGAAGCTGGGAGGGCCACTCCTCACAGGATGGCCTCTTTCCTCAGGGGCTTCCTCCCCACCCACTCAGATTAATCCTAAGCATAAAAATACAACGATAAGGAGAGCCACACTTACTCAACGCCGACCAAGTGCCTGTTGTTGAAGGACCAAATTTTGGGGCACAGTCAAGGATATTAGGAAGCTGGTGCATAAGGCCATCTGGGACGTTAAAACAGTGAAACAGGCCATGCGGGTTGGGTACAGGCCTGTCATCGGGCCCCTGCCTGTCTGCCTCCTCTGTCACCTTTGCCTTCTGGATGAGGACGACCAGGCCAAGGGACTTGCCTCACGTCAAGCAGTAAGTGTGAGAGCTGGAGTTGGAACCCTGGCTGACTGACTCCAAGCTTTTGTACTTGACCACCAGCCTACTAGCCCTGTTCATGTTCCAGGCCACTGCCCCCTTCCCTGCTCTTCCCGCTTTATCCTAGAACCCATGCAGAGTCTAAGAGAAACCCTCAGTCACCAAGCCAGCAAGAACTTCTCTTAATTATCATATGTGCATAATTACCATATGACAGCCCTTGGGTATCTCCAGCCACCGGTGTGTGACCACCTCAGAGCTCCATTCATCCAGGAGGCCAGGGCCATGTGGTCCAGAGCCCATGACTCCTGGGCAGGGGGAAAGCTAGGGGTTGATAGAGACCTACCACTCAAGATCTACCCTAGAGCACGCTCTCTCCCTTTCCTTCCCTCACCATCAGTGTGCTTGCCTTAGCAGTACTAAGGACACATGGAGCAATGGCTATCACCATGGATGGCCACTTGCTAAGAGATATCCTCTTCCCAGGCTTTTCTGACCTATGAGAAATGGGCGTAAGCTGCTACGGGAAGGTTTTGGCTGACATGGGTAGGGGTTTTTGTCCATGGGGGAGGTGTGATGCTGGGACAGCCGTGCACCAGCACTCAGTTCCCAGAAATCCTCTGTAAGTTGGACACTGCTGAGTCTAGGATCAATTAGATCTCTCCTGGTTAGAGTTAGGGAATGAACAATGTCCTCTGAAAGACCTGCTTGGTCCCAGAACTGTGCCCACATCAACAGTCACTAGATAGGAAATGCTATTTCCTTTGAGACAATAATAGGTTCCCCAACAGCAGCTCCCCCACCCTTCCAGGGTTCTAGGGTCAAATTCACAGAATGCTAGAAGACCCAGGGATACAGAAGTTTTTTCTGCAAGACCTTGACTGAGCAAAGATACGTGACAACTCTCCGAGAGCCAGCTCATCTGAACATTTCTCCAAGGGAACATCCATAACTCTCTCATGGCATAGAGTTTCTCTGAACACTGTTTGGCAAATGCTGGTCTAAAGAGCTGGGAACAAAACACTCACCACTGGGGAGGAGGAAAGGGACCCCATTGGAAAGGGACCATTTTAAACTCCATGGTCCATACAAGGGAACACAATTTCCATTTCCTCTTTCTCTTAACTAATTCTTAACTCCCTCCAGTTCCCTCTTAGGAGGTCCCTAAACTGCTCTCACCAATGCTCTCATTAAAGTCATAACATGGTTCCCAAGGCACCCCTACTTCATCTATCCCTGCAATGAGTTTATGTGTCTACGTGTCTACGTGTCTATGTGTTTTTAAGAGTCTAAGGTACTTGTAAAAACAGGAATGACGGCAGTCCAAATTTTGCAGTGCACTTGTTTATGCCAGATACCATGCTAGCTGTTTTATGTGGGTTCTCTCTTGTAATTCATTCACATTTTCTTTCCGTTAATTCTGCCCTGAGCCACCACTTCTCTCCCACCCATCCTCCTCCAAGAGGAGAGCTGGGGATCTCCTCCCCTGGAAGCAGGTGATCTGCAAAAGGAAGGGTAGATCTGAGAAAAACAATTCAGGCTCTCCCTTCTTTGCTCAGGAGCCAGCACACTTTCTTGCTAGAAGCTGGACACCTACCACATTATTTCCCTGGGGAACCTCTGAGTCCTCACTAAATATAAACAGAAATCAATGAGCCCCAAGCACTTTGTGGATGCTACTTTGGTCACCCTGGCGAAGGGGTCACAAAAATTAATATCTGCCACTTTTTTTTTTTTTAGTATATGTGCTGCCGAAGCGAGCACGAATATCTGCCACTTTTTCTTGAGCACTCACTAGAGAACCTATGTGCATTATCATAGATCCTTCCAACAACATGTTATTCCTGTACTCGTTCAGTAAAGAGATTCGGGGGCTCCCAGGAGCCTCACGGTGGGAAAGGGGCCAAGCGGGGATTTGAATCCAGGTCCATTAGCCTCCAAAGCCCAATCTCTTTCTGAGGTATCACAATCCTCAGCTTGTAGATAAACATGAAAACAAAGGAATTTTTTTTTTTTTTTAAAGAAATAACATGGTCAGTCAGTGAAGGAGTCCCAAGCTGGCATCCAGGAGAATTGGTGACAAGATAAATATGCCCTGAAGACTGTTCTCCTGGCACAGGAGCATGGTCCATCTTTCATTTCCCAGCCTGGGAGCATCTTCACCTTCCTTCTAGAAGAATGTTGCCAGATAAAATACCAGATACGTGTTAAATTTGAATTTCACATAAACAATACATAATGTCTTAGTATAAGTATGTCCCAAATACTGCAGGGCTATACTTATACTTGAAAAATAGTCATGGCTTATCTGAAATTCAAATCGGAGTGTCCTGTGTTTTTATTCGCTAAATCTGGCAACCCCACCCTAGACTCAGAGGCATGCTGGGAAGTCTCCTGCCTGGCTCTAGGTCCCAAGTGTTGCTCCAACGGGAGTTGCCATGGCAGCCTAAGCAGGCCCTTCTGGAGCTGTCTCTACTTACCTCCCCAGCTTCACCTCGCCCCTGCACTCTCCATGCTCCAACCATGCTGCGCTACTTTCAGTTTCCTCAATGTGTCATGCTGCTTCTGGCCTCAGGTCTCAGCACTTGCTGTGTTTTGTGCCTGCCTCTGTCCCTCTCTCCCACTCTCTGGCCGCTTTCTATTGATCCTCAGGGTCTCCTGTTGGAGTCACTTCTGCCAGGAAGTCTTACCTGACACCCTGATCCCTGCCCCTTCCCACTGCAGCCCTCAGCATCCGATGTCCACCATCCCGCTCCAGAGAGCAGGGGTGGGGCACAAACATCCTTGTGTCCCCACACGAAGAACCAGCACATAGCCTCAGGTAGGAAGCAGCAGATGCTTATTGAATGAATGAATGGATGGATGGAGACTATCCAGGCAGAGCCGCATCTCTTGAATGTGACTACTTCCTTCCTCCCATCCTTACTCACTTTTTCATCTCTGCCTCCTCTCCCTCTCTCAGAGTTGTGAGAGGCTGGGGCTCAGGTCCTCAAAGGCATGTCCTGGCCTGGACTCTGGTGAGGAGAGAGCAGTCAAGACATGGAGAGGTCTCCTTGTGCCCCTTACCAGGTCATGCCATATCAGCTGTCCCTGGGGGCTCAAATTGAGCTACAGGTCAGCGGAAACTTCTCCTTGGCTTCCAAATCCTCCTGGCACATGCCCCCTCTGGGGACAAACTCTGCTCCCCTTCTCCCCCTGGCCCCTTCAAGGGAACCTAATTGGTCTGAGCCCCAGGTTTGGGGTGTAGGGAGATGCCAGTGTCAGATGGCTGAGGGTTAGGGCAGGTGGTGGGGCTCGGTGGGCTCAGAACATCACCCATATGTTCCCTGTTCACCCACCCAAGGCTTTGCCCACGCACAGCCTGACAGCAAGAGAAGGCAGCACAGAACTTAACCCTTTCCTGCAACTGAGAAGGTAGTTTCACAAAGAACCAGTGAGCAGCCAGTGTTAACTTTAACCCCAAACAGACAGACAGACAGACACACACACCCTGGAGTTCTGCCTCTATGGCCCTCGCAGAGCCGTGCTTGCTTCCAGTCCAGGCTTGATTTAGAAAATGCCCTCTGGGGTGCAGGCAGTCCTTGCCAGAGCAGTGGGGTGTGCTGGGAACATGACCAGGGTGGGGGTGCTGAAGGGCACGGGGAGAGAGGAAGGGGGGAGGGCAGGGAGCGGCTCCGAGGCAGCGCCCGAAGTTGCATTCTGAAAGACCTGGTCTGTCGCTCTCTGATCCGACCTTTGGAAGCAGGTGGCGATTTTGTGCGTTCTCATCATCCCCCAGCTTCCCCTCCCAGAATACGTTCAGAGGACAAAGAGGGAGAAACACCCCTCAGTCTCAAATTAACTCCCAAAATAGACTCTGCTCTGCCCCCGGGGGGGGGGGGGGGAAGCGAGCCAGCCAGGCTTGCAGCGCCCCCGCGGCTCCGACACCGGAGTCCCTTTTCCAGGAACTCCCGCTCTTGTCCAGGTACCGGCAGTCTCGGAATCACCCCTTTCCCACCCCTACCACCCCGGCCTGCCTCCAACTTGTGGCTGGGCGCTCCGCCCGGATGGCGGGAGGGGACTCACTCGGAGAGAAGCGCCGACTCCGACGGCTCCTTGGCTCAGCCAGGTGAGGCGCGGGCTGCGCGGCCGGCAGGTACAGGTGGGTCCGGGGGGCTGCGGCAGGTAAGGAGTGCGCGGCCGCTCCCGAGGCCTCTGCTGAGTAACAAGGCTGACAGGTTTGTGTTTTCCCCTCTCCTCCTCCTAGTTAACCACACCCCTGCTGCTCTCCTCCTCACTTCCTTAAAGGGTGGGGTGTGTTGTCTGTGGCGCTGAGTGTGTGCCCGCTCCAGCCTCTTACCATAAACCCTGAAATAGACGCCGCCACCAATTCCCTGAGCCGCACGTGCCCACCTACGGACCCATCTCCCGAGCCCCAACGGGGTCTCCTGCCCTGGTGGTCCCTGGGAGCGGCTGACCTCGCCCAACTCCTCCTACCCCTCCCTCCTCCTCCCACTCCGATTGCAGACTTCTGGAGGCTAGGCTTAGAGGTTGGTGTTTCCTCTCTAGCCTCAAGGTAGGGCTCAGAGTGGGAGCCAGTTATCCGGCTCCCAGAATCTCAGCATCTGGGTCCCTCCAGGTCTCTTTCTGTCCTAAAGTAGCCCCAAGCCCTTGATGGGACACTAGAGATCAGGTGAATATCACTAGGGGCTCTGGTAGAACCGATCCAGGTGCTTGTGCTATGATAGGGCAGGCCCAGAGGGTGACAAAGAATTGTCACCAAAGCCCAGCAGCCTTTACTCAGCCTCATCTCCATGTCAAATCACTTTGCTGACCAAACAAAGAGGCTGGTTCACCTCTTTACTCAGGTGAGCAGGGCCTGAAATTCAAAGCAGTGACTCAAGGGAACCTAGAAACCCTTTTCCCCCTTCTGCTAGAAAGATTCCAGACTTTCCCCCTAAGTAGGAGGAGATGAACAGGACTTAGCATAAGGTCAGAAAGCTGGTATGTCCTCAATGTCCCTGCACATCCTCAAAGTTCCTCTCTAGAGCCCCTGGCCCAGATTTCTTCATTCTGGGTCCTGTGAAGGGTTGGGACCTCCCACGGTTCTAGAACATGCTGGTCTCTGAGGGTGGCGCCCCCTGGACTTGTGCTGCCATACATGACCACCCAGCATACATGATGCCACCCCCCCCCCCCAGTACCACTGCACCCACTAACCCCGAACTCCATGGCGAACAACAGGAAATATAGCATTTGATGAGTATGCCTAAATGCCAACCACTATTGCTAAGAAAGCATTCAGTTGACAGCATTTCATTTAATTTCCCCCATTTTCTGAAAAGAAAACCAAGACTTAAGATTCCTTAATTTGTCCACAAAGTCAGAAATTCTATGTTTCTCAAATTGTGACCAGAGGACGGATGACCTGTAGCTTTTAAAACACAGATACCTGGATGGCACTGCGGGTCTACTGACAGTCAGAATGTCTGAGCCTGGGGCCCACCTGTCCAACCAAGGCAGCTGACAACCCATTGGGTGGGCACTCATAACCACACCCGCAGGAGCTCCCCCTGGTTTACCCCATTCATCTGTTCATGATGTCCCCAGCACCAGGTAATGTTGGCAGCCTGAGAGCAGTCAGGTGTCAGGGGAGACTGTGGGTAGGGCTTGGGGTGATCAGGCAAGAGTGACAGGTAAACTGGAATTCACAGGCTAACTATGGGGGAAGACTAACAGACCAACTGACAGCCCCACAAGGATATCATCAGAGGGCTTCTGAAAATGGGGGCCCCTTCTGTGTTCTTGTGCACAGAAATGAGGAGATGAATGTTGAGCAGTTGAAGGTTAGATACTTACATTAGCTGTTGAGGGTCTGTGTTGGGCTAGAGGCAGTGGGAACTAAGGAGCAAAATGAATCCAACAGGTTTAAGGAAAGGTGAGTTTGTGTATGCTGCCTCCCTGTGGCCAAATCCATAAACTACAATATCACCCGGCCCTAATTGGAGCAAGGTTTCCAGATTTTCCAAAATTTTCAAGGATGTTGAATCCTTCAGAGATGTTTCTTTAAAGCTCTGAAACCTAGCACCTAGCATCATAGGATAATATGTCTCTCTCAAGACCTGGGAAAACTCCCTGCGATGGATACTCTCTGCCTGTAGGTCTCCCTATGTTCTGTCCAGTATGGGTCATGAAAAATTCAGGTGACACATGTCAGCCTGTTATCTGTCTTTTAAAAATCCTATCAGAAATGCTTCCAGGATCCTAGGATTCTATGTGAATGGTCTTTAAAAAATCTGTCGATGGGGGCGCCTGGGTGGCTCAGTGGGTTAAGCCGCTGCCTTTGGCTCAGGTCATGATCTCAGGGTCCTGGGATCGAGTCCCGCATCGGGCTCTCTGCTCGGCAGGGAGCCTGCTTCCTCCTCTCTCTCTGCCTGCCTCTCTGCCTACTTGTAATCTTTCTCTGTCAAATAAATAAATAAAATCTAAAAAAAAAAATCTGTCGATGGCTCATTGTGTGTTCTAAGCTTTGTTTAAGATGGTAGCCAGTGGAGTGGGTTTAGATGCACATGGGAAGGAGCCATTCAAGAGGGAAGATGTGACCTTGGGCAAGCAAATCCATCTAGAGCCCCTGGGTTTGCATTTCCTAATCTAGGAGAGTAGAGGAATAAGTACTACCTTCCCTACCTATTTCACAGGGTATCGTGATGACCCAATTAATTGTAGGTATGAAAATATTCACACTATGGCAATTATTATGGTATTGTGCTATATAACATGCTATGATTTAAGTTTTAGAAATAATAGGAATTAGGGGTACCTGGCTGGCTCGGTTGGTAGGACACACGACTCTTGATCTCAGGATCATGAGGTGAAGCCCCACTTTGGCTGTGGAGCCTACTTAAAAAGAAAGAGGAAAGAAAGAAAGAAAGAGAGAGAGAAAGAAAGAAAGAATTAAATAGGGTGGGTTTAGTGGGGGAGAGATTATATAGATTATCTGTTAATCAGATACAATCTATCAGGTGTTCACTGTATGAATGGAATTTTCACCTATCACTTAATGGGTCTTCACAACAATTTATTGAAGTAAATAATAATATTCTTATTTTGTAGAAAGGGAAAGGAGGCTTGGAAAAGATAAATAATTTGTCCACAGTCACCCAGGTGGGAAAGAGCATGGCTGAATATAAACCCATTATTGTTACATAATGATACATCTTTGGAGTCTATTATGGGATAATGGAATGAAATCACATATTGTTATTAGAATATATTCCACTTTTGGGCACCTGCATGGCTCAGTTGGCTAAGCATCTGACTCTTGATCTCAGCTCAGGTCATGATCTCACGGTTGTGAGTTCAAGCCCCACATTGGGCTCTGTGCTGGGCATGGAGCCTACTTAAAAAATAAGAAAAATCAGAATACATTTCATTTTAAAAGAATAATATAGTTATAAGTGTTCTGAGCAAAAAAAAAAAAAAGAAATGAACAAAGAAAAAAGTCATGGGCACAAGGATTAAATAACTGAAATCCTTCATCACCAAAGGACATCTACCTCTAAATAAACCAGGTACCACTGGGTTTGCTAAATGGACCACAGTTGAAGCCAACCCCCCCAAAACAACAAAAGAACCCCCAAACTTCAAAACTATGTCCTTGACTTCAAAAGGGCTCTATTCCATTCAGGAAGGCACAGCTGGTTGTCCTTTCTTCCCTTATAATAGAATCCCTGATTTTTAGTTGGTCCTAGGCTGCCCCAAATAAAGACTGCACATCCCAGTCTCCTTTGCAGGTATGGCCAGTGACTATGTTCTGGGCAGTGTTTGGTGAGTGAGCTTTAGGATCATGCCCATCAAGGCAATGGGCAAGCCTCCAACATTTCCTTTTCCTCTTGCACCGAATGATGGAAACTGGAGCCGCCATCCTGGTCTATGGTGTTGAGAAATGAAGTCTGGATCCCTAGTGCCATCAAGCCACAATGCTAGCCCTAGATATGGCCTGGGCCAACTTGAACATTTACATGAGAAATTTGCTTAAATTTTTCAGGTTGCTACACTCGGGGCTTCTCTGTCATCATAGCTTCAAGTGTATCCTAACTAATATACTCATATATAATATAGTCAGTCTATGTTCTTTTGTTTATAAATTAAGGCAGAACCTCAATTTCCTCATCTGTAAAATGGGAATAACTTACCATTGGGTTGTCAGAAGGACTAGAAATAATACATGTAAATTTCCCTGCCAGCACCATGGCTCATAGCTGGCAATAAATGGAAGGTATTTTATCCTGTTGCAACTTTTAAAAATATGTTCCTGAAATAAAAATAATGGTTACTTTAAAATATTCCATCACTGGGACACCTGGGTGGCTCAGTCAGTTGAGTGTACAACTCTTGATTTCAGTTCAGGCCATGATTTCAAGGTCATGAGATCGAGCTCTGTGTTGGGCTCCACGCTGGGTGTGGAGCCTACTTCAAAAAAGGTAGGGGAGGATTTACCTAATGTATTTATTTTATATTATTTACCTAAAATACTTCACCATATCCAACCCTCCAAATTGGAGGGGAAAGGTGATACAAAAAAGAAAATTTGATTATTGATGTAAGCTGAATGATGGGTAGGTGAGGGTTAATTAAACTGTTCTCTCTCATCTTGTGTTTGAAAATGTGAAAAAGTTAAAATAAATAAAATCTTTCCATTGAGGAAAAAAAATGGATTCCTGGACGTAATCCCAAGTGAATCTCTTTGGGAAAAAAAACCATATTAAATCCATTGAGAAATTAATTTGGGGACTCAAGAGGGAGGGCCGATGGAGAAGTCAGTAGAATGTTTTCACTTCCCTTTTAAAAACAATAGGCAGAGTCTCAGTGCCACAAAGGCCTGGCAACTTCCACAGCTCTGGGCACCGCTGTCTGGCCTTGGGTGTCTCCCCAAGATGGCTGCAGGACAGTGGGTGGCAGGGTGCCCATGCAGAGTGCCTGTGTGGTAATGGAGCCCACCTGCTGCCCGGCCCACTTTGAGTCAGCTCCATGACTCCTGTGACTTTGGCCTTCTTGGCTCTCCATCCCTCATCCACCATGTGAGTGAGCTCGCCAGGTCCCCACACCCTATGGATAAGCTTTGAAGCAATGGCAAGGCCCTATGAACCTTGTCTTGCCATTAATGACATCTGCAATTCTAACAAATGTGGCTGGCTCTCTGTTCCTAGCCCACACTAGAAGTATCAAGAGGCATTGCAAGCAGGCTGCTATAGGCAGAATGGTTGTTAACAGCAAGAAGCACCCCTAAAAAAAGAAAGAAACACCAAGTTCCTAGCAAATGGAAGAACCTTTAAAACATAGGCATCTGTGGCCACTTACAAGGCCGAGACAGACAACCTTACGTAGTGCATGAACTCCTGAGGGCACTTTATGATCCAGTGCAGCACAGTAATTATTGTCTAAGTCAGGAAGGAAAGTTCACATTATGTTCTGCATTCTGTATTAAAATACAGAATTGGGATTTTTCCCCCTCTTAAAATACAGAAAAAATATATATATATACACACATACACATATATATATTAAAGTCTATTCAAAATATTTGGAATAAAATAATTTGGAGCTTAGAGAGAAATATCAGGAACATGGAAAATCCACTTAGATTTCATTTTGTCAAGTACCAAGTTGCCTGTCTGTCTTGGAGTATCTTACCACCCTACCTCCTTCACAGTAAGAGCAGCGGTGTGTAACCCTTACCGGGCACATCCAAGCAAAGGGCTGAAAGCCTGGAGGTCCACAGAGGCAAGGCAGGGGAGGTGAGGGAAGCTAGCTGGATGGTGTCTGGGACAAACTGGAGAACAAATGTCCCTTCTACAGGAAGCACCTGCTATTCAGCTCAAAAGTCTACTGTTGTACGGAAGAGGAAGCTTCCTATAGCAATGCAGCAAGAGCTTTCTTTTTCTAAAAGCAAACACAGACACTGAACTATCCAAAAAGGAAATTAAGAAAATAACTCCATTTGCAATAGTATCCAGAAGAATAAAATACTTGGGAATGAACTTAATGATGGAGGCAAAAGATCTGGGCCGCTGAACACTATAAAACATGGCTGGAGGAATCACAGGATGCAAGTAAATGGAAAGATAGCCTGTGTTCATGGATTGGAACTCAGCTTTGTTGTTAAGATGTCAATACTATCCAGAATTGTCTACAGGTTTAGTGCAATCTCTATAAAAATCCCAATGATATTTAATGCAATAAAAAAGTCCATCCTAAAATTCATATGGAATCTTAAGGGACCCTGATGGTCAAATAATCTTTACAGAGAACAGAGTTGGAGGTCTCACACTTCTAGATTTCAAAACTTATTACAAAGCTACAGTAATGGAAAAAAATGTGGTACTGACAGAAAGACATATAGACCAATGGAATAGAACAGAGAGCTCCCAAATAAACTCTTGTGTATGTGGTCGAATGATCTTCAACAAGGGTGCCAAGGCTATTCAATGTAAGAAAGGACAGTCTCTTCAACAAATGATGTCAGGAAAACTGGATATCCACACACAAAAGAGTAAAATTGGAACCCACCCTTACACCATATGTAAAAATTCATTCAAAATGGAGGGGCTCCTCGGTGACTCAATTGGTTCACTGTCCAACTCTTGGTTTCAGCTCAGGTCATGATCCCAGGGTCCTGGGAGCATCTGGCTCCCTGCTCAGAGGGTGCTCCCCCCCCTTCCTCTGCCCCTCTCCTCCCTGTGTACTCTCTCTCTCAAATTAATCTTTTAAAAAATTAATTTAAAATGGATTGAAGACCTACCCGTAAGACCTAAACTATACATAAACTATAAAACCTTAGGGGAAAAATTTCATGACATTGGATTTGGCCATGGTATCTTGGATATGTCATCAAAAGGCAACAAAAGTAGCAATTGATCAATTGGATGACATCAAAGTAAATAATTTCTATGCATTGAAATTGACAAAGTGAAAAGGCAAACTACAGAAGGGGAGGAAATATTTGAAAGTTATATATCTGATAAGGGGTTAATATCCAGGAGATAAAAAGAACTCCTAAGGCCAACAACAACAAAAAAATTACCTAATTTAAAAATCAGCAAAGGACTTGAATCAACATTTCTCCAAAGATGATATCCAAATAGCCAACAAGTATATAGAAAGATATTCAACACCACTAATGGTTAGGAACACGCAAATAAAAACCACAAGGAGATATCACGTCATGCCCAGTAGTCTGCCTACAATGAGAAAAGAAAAGAGAAGAGAAGAGAAAAGAACAAGTGGAGGCCAGGATGTGAAGAAATTGCAACCTGTCTCCATTATTGGTAGGGATGTAAAATGGTGCAGCTACGTGTAAAACAAATATGGCAGTTCTTCAAAAAAATTAAGTAGAATTACTATTATTATACACAGATTCCAATTCTGGGCATATATCCAAATGAATTAAAAGCAGAGTCTCGAAGAGGTGTTTATTCACCTGTGTTTGTAGCAGCATTATTCATAAGAGCCAAAGGTGGGAGCAACCCAAGTGTCCATCGATGGGTAAGGGGATAAACAAAAATGTGTTCTGCCCATACGACGAAATATTATTCAGTTTTAAAGACGGAAGGAGGGCACCTGGGTGACTGTCAGTTGGGTGTCTACCTTCACCTCAGATCATGGTCCCAGGGTCCTGGGATTGGGCTTTCACTGGGCTTCCCGCTTGGTGGGGAGTCTGCTTCTCCCTCTACCCCTCCCCACCAACTCATCCTCACTCCCTCTCTCTATAAAAAAATAAATGAAATCTTTAAAAAAAATAAAGAAGGAAACTCTAACACAGGCTACAACACGGATGAACTCTGACGACATTATATACTAAGTGAAATAACCCAGTATGAAAAGACAACTATTGTATGATCTAGAGACATGAGGTACCTAGAACAATCAAATTCATAGAGACAAAAGTAGGCTGGTGGTTGCCAGGAGCTGGGGGAAGGAGGGAAAAAGATTTGTTTAATAAACAGAGTTTCAGTTTTGCAAGATGGAAAAGTTCTGGGTATTGGTTGCACAACAATGGGAGTATACTTAACATTACTGAACTGTACTCTGAGAAATGCTCAGGATGGTAAATTTTATGTTTATTTTAGCACAATTAAATTTTTTTAATGAAAAAGAGGCAAAGGTAGAAATTTTGACTTTTAATGTAAAATCTAATTTGCAAATGTTGGCAACTGTCCTAAACCTATAGCTACCTACCTAATGGCAATTCCCCTCTTTTTCATAATAAATAGCCAAGTCCCAAATGTATCTCAATGAACATCCCTCTACTTCCATGACTCAGGTAAATTCCAACTGGTTCAAGTCAATCATAATCATCTTATTCCCCTTGCCAGTGATGAATTTAGAGGTGGGAGTGTGACCCAGTTCTGACTAATAAGGTGTGAGTAGAAATCTTCTGGAGGGTTTTAGATAAGGTTTCTTGGCTCTGAAGATAAGACATAGTAGAGGGAAATGGGTCTATTCCAATTATGGACTTTGGCTGATGTCAGGTAAGATGCCTAGAGCTATTGCTGTAATTTTCCAGCCAAAAGGAAGTCATAGGCAGACTTGCAAATTGGAAAGCATCTGGGGTCTCAGTGTCTTTGTGCTGGATATAGCCTAGACTTTTTTTTTTAATGTTTTTATTAACATATAATGTATTATTAGCCCCAGGGGTACAGGTCTGTGAATCGCCAGACTTATATACTTCACAGCACTCACCACAGCACATGCCTTCCCCAATGTCCATAATCCCACCACCCTCTCCCTACTCCCCTCCCCCCGGCAACCCTCATTTTGTTTTGTGAGATTAAGAGTCTCTTACTTATGGTTTGTCTCCCTCCTGATCCCATCTTGTTGCCTCTAGACTTTTAGTGATATGAGATGATCCATTCTCAAGACTCTTAACTATAGAGAACAGAAGGTTGCTGGGAGAGGAGTTGGGGGGGGGTGGGCTAAATGGGTGATGGGCATTAAGAAGGGCACTTGTGATGAGCACTGGGTGTTCTATGTAAGTGATGAATCACTAAACTCTACCCCTGAAACTAATATTACACTATACCTTGACTAACCGGAATTTAAATAAAAACTTGAAACAAAACAAAAAAAAATTCAAAATAAAAGTTGAAGTTTAGAACATCATAAATGATAGGGGCCACCTGGGTGGCTCAGTTGATTAAGTGACTGCCTTCAGCTCAGGTCATGATCCTGGAGTCTCAGGATTGAGTCCCACATAGGGCTCTCTGCTCAGCAGGGAGTCCCCTTCTCCTGCTGACCTCTCTCGTCGTATGCTTTCTCTCTCTCTTTAATAAATAAATAAATAAAATCTTAAAAAAAAAAAGAACATCATAAATTATAAGTGATACGGGGGGGGGGAACACATGGACCAAATAAAAGAAGTCTTCAACCAAATCTGACCCAGGGGCAGGCCATTTACTAGGTGTATCCCTAAGCACTTACATTAACACCATTATCTCTCTGCATTATTCAAACCAAATCAGAGCCACTACCCTCTTTTTTCCCCATGGTTCAGGCTTCAGAGAAGGCTCTGGCCACCTCTATGTCCCACATCAAGCACCAGACTATAGTGATTTCCTTGAAGACTTCCCTAGTTATTTATGTTGAATAAGCTCCATCATGATTGCATCCCTGGTTGTCTATTCGGAATTTGCTCTTGCGATCGCCAGCTCTGCAATGGTTGCACTCTATGGCCATCCCACAGAATATTATCCCTATAATAGTCTTTGATATGAAATCTGCTTTTCAGATATTAGCAGAGCCAACCCAGCTTTGACACTTGTTAGCACGGTATATCTTTTCCTATCCTTTTCACTTATTTGTAATGCTTACATTTACAATGGGCTCCTTTTAGGCAGCATACAGTTGGGTCTTGCTTTTCTTTTCAAATCTAATACAGTTAATCTAATCTCTGCCTTTTATTTACACAAGTCACTTTCTAGGATGCTGATCTAAAAAGAAAAGGAAAAAAAATAATTCACCCATCTTCTGCACCTAGGAATTTTTTTCTCTAACATAACATTTGAAAAACAGTTGTCATTCCTTACATACATCTTCATGGGTATAGCAGGGTTTTATAAATTGGCAGTGCCCAGCAAGAGTGCTTGGGGTCTGGGATGGGGCAAATCAGAAACAGCCAGGATTGTCTGCGGACTTTTGTGTTAGATTAGTAGGTCTAACAGAGAGCCTGAACTTCAACGTCCTCTGAGTTCTTTCTATTGAAAGAAGATATAGAAGTTGGCAACGGATTTCTCTTTTCTGGTGTCTGGATAAGTTATTAGTCACTCTCTTCACTGAAATTATGCAAAGCATAAAAAATTTCAGAGTGTCTGGGCTGCTGAGAACTTGGAGCTTTTAGTTGGGTCTTTCCTTTTATGGTTGAGGAAAAGGAAGTCAGAAAAGAGCCCTGGGTCATGCCTCTGGCTAGTGGTGGGTCTTGGCATAGCACCAAGTCCTTTCCAGAAAGCCTGGAGAACCTTACTGGTTGAATGCTGACTTTTGTATTCTGCTTAAAGAAAATAAGATCTATTTTCTTATCTGTGAAAAACAACAATGACAAAACAAACAGGGAAATTCCTATAAGAACAGAATGAAATAACAGACAGCAAACAGATTGACAGAGCAGTGGGGCACACAGGTAAGGGAACACTAGGTAAGTGAAAAACTAGAAAACGAGATTTTCAGGAGGGTGCCTGGAGTGTAGGGTTATTAGCACCATCTTGTGGCCTTTTCAGAGACTGCCTCTAAGATTAGTTTTTGGATCTATAACTGTAACTCCAGATTTGATATAAAACAGTGGGCCTCAAGCTTTAGTGTGCCTGGGAATCACCTGGCCAGCATGTGAAATGCAGATATCTGGGCCGTCCTCTCAGAGAGGCAAGCAGCTCAAACGGGGCCCAGGAGTCTGCTTTTAGAAAGCTCCCCAGATAAGGCAGGAGGACCATGAACAGCAATTAAAAAACACTGTAGAAGGCAGTAATTGGTGGTATTCATCCCCTTGGCACTATGGGAAACAGGCTACTCTGAGGAAAAGTTGGGAAGACAACTGTCAAGAACTATAAAAGCACTAAGATTTTGGCCTTTTTGCAAATTAACAAGTTACCCTGTAGCAGGTTGAAGAAAGCTGGTAGGTGAGAGTCCTGGATCAGAGACAAAGGGCAGCTCGTTACTAATGTTGGTAACAATAGTCGGAGAATGAACAGTTGGGCCCCTTTTCTGAGCCCCGATTCCCAGAAGCCTCTGTGATGAGGATCACGGTAGGCTGCCTTACATTAGAGGACTCAGAAGCTCGGGGAAACGGAATCTCTCATCATGGAGACTAAGTCTGCCTGATCTTTGCCTGGAGGGAGACCTTATTTGTTGTCCAAGGCTATTCACCACAGAAACATCCTTGAAGATTAAAGAAAAAAAAAAAAAAAGGCAGTTAGTGCCTCTGCTCAAATACAGAAAAATGACACCTGGAGGGAGAACGGTCTTCCAACAGAAACCGGGAAAAGGACGTGTGTCAGGGGAAAGGAATCCTGCGTCCGGAGGCTGTAAAGTGATCAAACTGAGGCAGGGATGGGGGGCCGGGAGAGCCAGGCTTGCTACAGCAGGCAGGCATGCAGCCGCGGCTCGACTTCCACCGCTCAGGTCGCAGCGATCCTCGCTCTGCTTTACCGCGGGCCGCCTCGTGTAGGGAGCGCTTTCCGGGATTGGTCCAGTTCAGTCCTCGCGTCTCACGCAGACAAGCGACACGATCACCATTTCACTCCGGACCCTCTTCTCTCACCTGGTTCCTCTTTACTCCAGGGCACAGGATTAAGACTGGCCAACCTAAGTGAACAAGAGTGCAAGGGCGGGAGACAGAGGAGACTCAGCCTCTGCTTCGGAACCAGGACCGGGAGAGCTCGCTCTTCTCCGACCTCGCGGACCTGAAACTCCCAAGAGTGGCTGAGGAAGAGACGCCTCAGCTTCATTTCGTATTTCAAATCGGAAATAGGTTTCCGATGACACGGAAGCCCTGCTGCACAACTGGGGCGTTGCCTTTTCCCTAAACCCGGCCAGATCGCAGAGGACCAGCAAAGAGCGGAGAGAACTAGCGGGGACCGGCGGGGACCAGCGGGAGCCGGCGGGGACCGCAGAGCGCAGGGGTCCGCCCCGCTCTTCCGGGGTTTCCTGCGTCGATCGGAACTGAGGCGGAGCCTCCAGAGCTTGCCCCTCGCGATTGGACGGCGCTGCTGTCGCTCAGAGCTCAGAACGGAAGGGGCCGGGCGCCGCTCCCCGCGGAGTCCCGGAGCCTCCTGGCTGGTGGGAGGGGTGGGGCCAAAGTTGCAGGTTTGGATCCCGCGACTGCGGGTATGGAGTTGGGTCCCGCTGCGTCCCCCGGGCCTTCCCGCTCCTTCAAGGAGGAGCTGCTCTGTGCGGTCTGCTACGACCCCTTCCGCGACGCCGTGACTCTGCGCTGTGGGCACAACTTCTGCCGCGTGTGCGTGACCCGCTGCTGGGAGGTGCAGGTGGCGCCCACCTGCCCGGTGTGCAAGGACCGAGCGGCCCTCGCCGACCTGCGCACCAACCACACCCTCAACAACCTGGTGGAGAAGCTGCTGCGCGAGGAGGCCGAGGGCGCGCGCTGGGCGGGCTACCGCTCCCCACGACTCTGCCGCCCGCACCGTGGCCAGTTCAGCCTCTTCTGTCTCGACGACAAGGAACTGCTGTGTTGCTCGTGCCAGGCCGACCCCCGGCACCAGGGGCACCGCGTGCAGCCGGTGAAGGACACTGCCCACGATTTTCGGGTAAGAGCGGCAGTGTGCGGGAGGTGGCCAAACGCGCACGTGGCGGCCGGGTCCGGAAGGCAACTCAGCACCTCTGACCACCCCCAACCCTTGTCCCCCGCCGCTGCAGCCTGCCGGAGCTGTGCGTCCGGGCCAGCCCCTCGTCCTGTGGCCAGGACCCCCTGCGCTCCGACTCGGCTCACCTACAGACGGGTCGACCCCAGGGGCCTTGGATGGGTGAAGAGGGGTGTAAACAGAAAGTGTGGGAACTGGAGTTACACGATGCTCTCAACATGCCCCCCCCGACCCACTTCTGAAGGGCTGAGGCTCTGCACCCTCTATGCCGGCAGGGTGTGGCCCGGGCGCGGGTGAGGAGGACAGGTGTGGCTACCGCCCAAGAGTCTTGAAGCTTGGCTCATTCAAGTTAGAGGTGTGGGAGTCCCAGGACCTGGCCAGACACGTGTAGACTCAAGGTCTTCCAAAAGGGGTCACATACTTCCCGGAGCTGGCCCTATGTGTTGTGTAGGAGTGGAGAGGCTGTTGGCTTTGGCTGCTGGCACGTTTATTCTGGGTCCCTCTCAGCACCACAGTGCCTAGCGTTCCTATAGCTATAAAGTGACATTGGAAATACTTTGGTATAGAAGTAACATGGAGACTACTTGGGTATAAGAAGGAAAAATGATCAGAAAATAAGGATTAGCCAACTTAGGAATTTTCAGTTTTTGACCTTAGCCCATAGTAAGCCCATGTTTTGACCTTAGCCCATATTTTTTCCATTGTGGTCTGGTACGGTCCTGTGTATGTATCACTTGAAACAAAAGTTCTGTGAAAACGTCTGTTGTGCTCTGGCATTTTCTGTTATTTTTATTTATTGTTTTATTTAAAAGATTGCAGAGAGTGTGAAACACGAGTTTATTTACTCACCTACTAACACATGGGTCAGACCTGTTGGTTAGCTGGTGGGAAGCTGAGTGTATTGAAAAGGAGGCACTGTAAGAACCCCTAATGCTTGGTCTCCAGACACTGTTTTTGTTTTGTTTTGTTTTAAGGACTTTCTTAAGAAATATCAAGAGTTGGTTAGATGTTCATACACATTTAGACAGAGTTCAGGTGGAGGGGAATGTCATCAGTATGCATGTGTGAATACTGTAGTAGCTTGCCAAAAGGATAAGCCTATAACTCCTGTTACCTTATTTAACAGTGGTCCACAACAATGCTTTTCCCCATTTCCACTGTGTAAGTGCCAGGTCCTGATTTGGGAAAGCTGAAGTAAGTGCTGGCATTCTGGGGGCTGGGGTCGAGGTAGGTGGGGCACCATCGATCAAGTCATGACCAATCAGCATGGGGCTGTCACAAGTACAGATCAGGAAGATGGGTTGGGGTCAAGGCCAGGAGCATTAAGGCAGAACCCCCAGGTCTGGGCTAATCTAGGATTCAAGACGAGTGAGTCGGGTCCTGGGAAGCATATAGGGTCTAATGACAACTTCCTATTCCTTCAGCAGGTGCCTTGTATTGCTGGGTCCCAGGGATACTGCAAGGCATGTGATAAACAACAATTCATACCTTCAAGGAGTTTCAAGCAGAGATCTGAGGGATGAGGAGGTGTTAGTTAGGCAAAGAGAGTAAGGGAGGATGTTTCAGCCAGAGGCAGCAGCATACATAAGGGTCCAGAAGCTGGGAGGCCTGGCTTTCTAGGCCCTAAGAGAATTTCCGAGTAGTTAAAATGAGGATGGAAATGCAGAAGAACCCATGAGGCCTGAGGCTTGGCCCTTATCCTAAGGACTATACAGAGCAATAGAAGGGTTTTAAGCAGAGGAATGATGCAGTCAGATTGATGGGCACCCAGGGTGCTGTACAAGGAGGTAGGGAGTCCACTCTGGAAAGATCTAAGGAGAACGCAGCCCAAGTGTGCTCAGTGTCGCATCAGTGCGTTAGACAGCTGTGTATCAAGGACTTTCATGTTGTGTTGTGTTGTGTTCTGGGACCTGTGAGGGGAGCTGAGGCCACAGAGTAAGACAGAGCCGTCGCCCTGTGGAGCTCACAGCGTATCCAGGCAAGTCAGACAGTCAGTAGACAAGCTGTGCTGGCTGGCTGGGCGCGGAGCAGTCTGGGAGGCGGGAGCTGGGAGAAGAGGCTGAAGGGGCTGACGTTGTATGCTGTGGGGAGCGCTGAAAGCTTGAAGATGGGGACTTCATGGTGCGATGCGTTCTTAGAAAGATCACTGGCAACCACGTCAGGAGTTGAACGAAAGGAGTAACCATGCCAGCCAGCACTTTCAGAGCTCTTACTGTGTGTCATGCGCTCTTGAGTGTTTACACACCACACATTTAATCCTGACAAAACCCCTGTGAGGCTGTGTATTAGTTTCCTATCATTGTGGTAGTACAGTGCCACAAACGTGGCAATTTAACACAGCACAGATGCATTTTCTCACAGTTTCGGAGGTCAGAAGTCCTAAAATCCAGGTGATGGAGACAGGGAGAGAGTTTATTTTCCTGCCTTAACCAGCTTCTAGAGGCCCCCTCCTCCACCTTTAAAGCACATCATTCCAACTTCTGCTTCTGTTATCCCGTTGTCTTCTCTGACTGACTCTACCAACTTCCTCCTTCTTCCAAGGACCCTTTGATTACATTGAGCCTACCGAGACAGTTCAGGATAATCATCCATCTTAAAATCATAATTTAATAACATCTGTAAAGTCCCCTTTGTCATATAAATAATACATTCACAGCTTCTAAGTTCTAGGATGTGGACATCTTTATTCAGCTTGCCACAGATATGTACTATTCTCCCCATTTTACAGACAGCGACACTGAGTCTCAGGTTAAGTAACTTGTCCAGAGTCCCAGAGCATATTACATGGACTTCACCCTGGGGCCTTGTTCAGCCCCTACTCTGGTCATGGACTTTGAGAGAAACTTCTCTGGTCCCCAGGTACAACTTTCTGAGCTGGCTGTCTGTTCTGGGAGCTGTGGGGCAGCGGGTCATGTGTGGATATTTAAGAGGCTCGAGTGGACGAGGACCACTGTCCTGCGTGTGGGTGCCTGCGCTGTGCCAGGCCATGGTGTGTTCAGTAGAGGACTGAGGAGTCCTAGCCCCTGGCTTCTTGGAGTCAGAGACTCATGATTGAATACTAATCACACGGACATTCCTGGGAGGGACAGTACAGCAAGTGACAGGTGGCTGTAGCAAGGCACCTGCTCTTGGGTGGTGGAGAGCGATTTCACAGAGACCTGAAGGCTCTGAAGGTTCACTGAGTGCCGGAGCCCCAAGCAACACTAGCGGGGCAGAGGGCATGGTACGTAGGAAGCCAGAGACGTCTGGGCCAGGAATGAGGGCATCCAGGACAGGTCCCAAGGGCCATTCGGGGCATGTGAGAGATCTGAGATTTTGTCCTAAGGACAGTGGGGTGTGAGGGAAGGAACCGCTGAGATATCAGACAGGCTGGAAATGTTGACACCAGAATGCTGAGGTGCGTGTTGGAGCTTGAAGAGACAGCCTTTGGCCCCTGTTTATCGAACTTGAACAAGGAAAGGCTGTTGCAACACTGTGACTAAAGTACATGCCATATATACAAACGCTAAGCTAGCATGAATTCCTCTTGCTTACTGCACATAGAGGCGGTAAAACGACAACAGCAGCGGTTTACAGATAAAGTGCAAAGAAAATCCGTTGAATTCTAGTTGAAATATTTATCACTGGGCCTTCTTTGGCTGAAACGAAAGCACTGCTCTGGGCGACTGTGAGTCTTGTCTGACAATACTTGTGCCACTCCTTAACCCTCTTCTAAGTGGTTACTTGATGTGCGGGTCTAAATTTCCCTCTTTGCAAATCCGAATCTTTCCCTGTGATACAGCCAGACTTAATCCAGACCTGGCACATCCTTCACCCATTCAGTGTGCTTCTGCTCGTTCTATCCTCATGAGGCCAGGACAGTGAAAGTAGTGCAGTTTGACATCAAGTAAATTGTTAACAAATACAGATGCTGGCACTGAAGTTGTAGGAACTGAAAGCGTGTGTCAGCACTGTTTATAAGGCGACTTGAAAAAGGTTTACTGTAGTTTTTTTTGGGGGGGGGGTGTTGGTTATTGAATGAAAACCCTAATTGAAAACTCTTGTGGAAAACGAGCAGATCCCTAAACACGGGCCCAGAGCCACGGGCACTGTGAGGAAAGGATTCTGTTTTACTAGTGAGAGATCAGAAACTTGGAGAAATGCAGCAGTTCCTGGCATTGGCAGAGAATGGGGAAGGTACGTCTAGGATTAGAACTTAGATTTCCTGACTCCCTGTCCGGCGTTTGCTCAGCCTTGCATCATCAAAGCAAGCCTGTCCCGATCTCCTGCCAGGTCCCTGCCTTGTCCAGATCACTTTCTTACGTATCCAGTGGGTTTGATCTGAGAGCCATTCTCTGCCCTCCACGCTCCTCCTGTACCAGCCCCAATCCATTCCCCTTCTGGGGTTCTTCTTAGAATCAGTCTGGCCAAATCTTACTAGGAATGTTCCATGTTGTCCTTAAGTCTGCCTCCCCTTACAATTCTTTCCACCCTTTTCCTAACTGTGCCCTCCCATCTGGATCTCCCCTTACGGGCCAGGCACTACCATGTCCAAGTTGCGTGGACATTTACTGCATGCTTGATAAGGAAGTACCCAGGGTTGGGGGCTTACTGAACACTGCTCAGTGAGGGTCCTGAGTCATGGGGCCCTTGCACTAGGCACTGTTGTGGATCCCTGCTTCATGAGGAGGACACAAACACCAAGGGGAAAGGAAGATCAGGAGACTGGGTTGGGGTTAGGTAAGAAAGGGATCTGGGGGAGATCAAGTTGTCTTGGAGGCATTTATGCTATCCGAGTAAGAAACCTGAGGAATTGACAGTAGGAGAGTTAAATAACCCACCCCTGAGTGGCACCTAAGAGTGGTGACAGCCAACACATGCCTGGCACGCTCTTGGAGAATTTACATGGATTCACTAGTGGAAGCCTCAGAACAGTCCTGCGAGCGAGGTAGTCTCATTCCTGTTGGCCACAGGAGGAGATGGTGCAGAGAAGAGAAGGAATTCACTCAGAATCATCTGCTGCTAAATGGAGCAGGGATTTGAATTTGAGGGCCCAGTGGCAGAGCTCTTTGCTGCTATGTCTGTTTGCCTGAAAACAAGTGTTTGATATACGTGGGGAAAATGACAAGAGCAGAGGCCTAGAAACCCTGGTGATGGGCTAGGTAAGCATGGTCAGAAAACTGCATTTCTTCATTTTCACAGTGAAGTTGGAGAGTCTGTAGACGCTTCCATGCCTTCATTTTTAAGGACTGGAGCCTGATTGCCAATGAGAGAACAAGCTTTTGCCAAAGTCCTCACCAGTGGTTAGTGACAAAGACAAGGGTATAAATCAGGTCTTCTAACTTTCAGTCCAGGAGGCGGTGTGGTGTAGTGGAAAGAACACAAGGGTTCCGTGGACTCATTGACTGGGCAGGTTGGTAGCTGAGTGTCCACTTGGTGCTGAACCTGGGGATATGCATGGATAGGACAGTTGCTACCCTTGCAGGGCAGGTGTCCTTTGCTTCTGTGAAGGTTTATTGAGCACCATTGTGCTGGGCCAGAGGACCTGCCCTTTTTTGGAGCCCACAGCCTTCCCGGGAAAATGAGGTGATTGATTATCTAGCGGTAATGGGGGGGGGGTGATAGAGGTGTACCTGGGAGCTATGAGAGCCCGTGGGGTGCACCTGAACTCTATTGGGGAGGTCAGAATGGCTCTCTGGAGGAATTGAAGGGAGCCTGAGCTGCATTTTCTAAGCCTTGTTGAGATAGTTGGGTGGTGCAGACAGGAATTACAAGCAACAGCGTATATAGGGCCTTGGAAGTCAGAAAACCTGGCTTGGGCTGGACAGCCCTGGCTGCAGGTGTGTGGTGATGATCGTGGGAAATAGTATTTATTCTTCCTCTTACCTGTGCCTTTCCCATTTTCTGTTACACCACACAGCACCTGTGTTAATGGATATTTTGGGCAAAACAATTTTGTAAAATCCTTAGGGTAATAAATACACCCTTGAAATGTGTTGCTTAAACAAATTGTAGTTTTTTTTAAATAAACGATGTAGACTTTAGAATCACATTCTGAATCCTTTAGTGTAAATAGAAAACTTCCTGTTTTACATGTTTATAAATAAGTTATCCTGAGGGTTGTAATTTGAAACTAAAATCACAGCTCACTTGCTGTTTTGGGCTTGGGGTGTGGGTGATGCTCTGCATCTGTCCTGAGCCAGTTAGCTCCATCCAGGCTGGGGATGATCTGTATTCGTCCAGACCAGGCTTCACAGCAGAGCCCCCCTCCAGTCAGCGGGCAGCTTCTGCCTGTTCAGCGCACCCTCTGGGCTACGTGCAGTCCCTGAATGGTCCATGTGAGTGGATACACGTATGCTTAGAGTTAAAATCAGAATTATCTAAAGCAAACATGAAAAGTGTACTGTTTAGATTCATTTGAATTCATACTGTTTAAATACAGTATTTCCTAGATTAACCACTAAATGCATGGAAAGGGAAAAAGTGGAATAAAACACACATCGTCAATCCCAAAAAAGGGGAAGAGAAGGAAATACGGAACAAGTGGGGCAAGTAGCACAGAACAAGGTGGTAGGTTTAAGTGCAAATGTACCCGGTAATTATGTTAACTCTTCCAGTTAAGTGACAAAAGTCAGCTAGATAAGAAAACAACCCAGTTCTGTGCCGCTTTGATAGGAATCACAAGTAAAACGTACAAGATGAGGAAGGAGGGAAACTACACTGGCATGATGTGCAGATGATGTAATTACATATATCTGCATAGGAATTTCTGTTGCAGAGAATATAAAAAGATGCTACAGATAAATTACGTATATAAATGAGTTTAGAAGAATGCTGGTTGCAAAATCAACTTTAAAATCAATTGTATTTCCGTATATCAGCAAACATAAAAAAACGCTATAGTATAAAGCAATATATATTGTTAATATCTAACAGTAAATGTAACAGTGCAGACATCTGACAGAGAAAAATACATAATTTCATTGAGAGATATAAAAGACTAAGTGGCAAGATACGTTCGTTAGATTACTCCTTTCTGCCCGTGGACGCCGCCGAGTAAGCATCGTTAAAGTCTCCCCTCCCACCGCCGTCATGTCTAAGTCAGAGTCTCCCAAAGAGCTTGAACAGCTGCGGAAGCTCTTCATCGGAGGTCTGAGCTTTGAAACAACAGATGAGAGTCTGAGGAGCCATTTTGAGCAATGGGGAACACTTACGGACTGTGTGGTAATGAGAGATCCGAACACCAAGCGCTCCAGAGGCTTTGGGTTTGTCGCATATGCCACTGTGGAGGAGGTGGATGCAGCCATGAATGCAAGGCCACACAAGGTGGATGGAAGAGTTGTGGAACCAAAGAGGGCTGTCTCAAGAGAAGATTCTCAAAGACCTGGTGCCCACTTAACTGTGAAAAAGATTTTTGTTGGTGGCATTAAAGAAGACACTGAAGAACATCATCTAAGAGATTATTTCGAACAGTATGGGAAAATCGAAGTGATTGAGATCATGACTGACCGAGGCAGTGGCAAAAAGAGGGGTTTTGCTTTTGTAACATTTGATGACCATGATTCTGTAGACAAGATTGTCATTCAAAAATACCATACTGTGAATGGCCACAACTGTGAAGTAAGGAAAGCACTCTCTAAGCAAGAGATGGCTAGTGCTTCATCCAGCCAAAGAGGTCGAAGTGGTTCTGGAAACTTTGGTGGTGGTCGTGGAGGTGGTTTTGGTGGGAATGACAACTTTGGTCGCGGAGGAAACTTCAGTGGTCGAGGTGGCTTCGGTGGCAGTCGTGGTGGTGGTGGATATGGTGGCAGTGGGGATGGCTATAACGGATTTGGTAATGATGGAAGCAACTTTGGAGGTGGCGGAAGCTATAATGATTTTGGCAATTACAACAATCAATCCTCAAATTTTGGACCCATGAAAGGAGGCAATTTTGGAGGCAGAAGCTCTGGCCCTTATGGTGGTGGAGGCCAATACTTTGCCAAACCACGAAACCAAGGTGGCTATGGTGGTTCCAGCAGCAGCAGCAGCAGCTATGGCAGAGGCAGAAGGTTTTAATTACTGCCAGGAAACAAAGCTTAGCAGGAGAGGAGAGCCAGAGAAGTGACAGGGAAGCTACAGGTTACAACAGATTTGTGAACTCAGCCAAGCACAGTGGTGGTAGGGCCTAGCTGCTACAAAGAAGACATGTTTTAGACAATACTCATGTGTACGGGCAAAAAAACTCGAGGACTGTATTTGTGACTAATTGTATAACAGGTTATTTTAGTTTCTGTTCTGTGGAAAGTGTAAAGCATTCCAACAAAGGGTTTTAATGTAGATTTTTTTTTTTTTGCACCCATGCTGTTGATTGCTAAATGTAATAGTCTGATCATGACGCTGAATAAATGTGTCTTTTAAAAAAAAAAAAAAAAGACTAAGTGGCAGAAAATACCATGTTCATAGATTAAGAGAATCAGTATTTGATGTCGGTTATCTCCAGACTGATCTATAGAGTCAGGGTTGTGCTAATCACCACATGACATTTTGTGGAATTTGGCAAGCTAATGATTCCAGTATTTGTATGAAAACTCAGAGAGCTGGGCACCTGGGTGGCTCACTTGGTTAAGTCTGCCTTCAGTTCAGGTCATAATCCCAGGGTCCTGGGATCAAGTCCCTCACCCGGCTGCCTTCTCCCTCTGCCTGCCAGTCCTCCTGCTTGTGTGCATGCACTCTCTCTCTCTAATAAATAAATAAAATCTTAAAAAAAAAAAAAAAAAAGAAAACTCAGCCAATGATTGCCGAAACATTCTTAGGAGACGTTTAGCTCTTAGTTTATCTTAACAGCTATCAAAGTTAAGACTGTGTGATGTTGGTAGAAGACAGTGGGTCAGGGGAAGAGACTAGAGAACTGGAAACATCTGTTTGATGTATGGAGAGATGGCCTGTACATCAGTGGGGAAGGCTTAGTACTCTAAATAATGGTTCTGAGGCGGCGAGCTCCTGGGTCACATCGTTCATGGGGTAAACCACAGATTATCCACATTGGACCTAAATGAGAAAGAAAGCCGGAAAGCTTAAATAATACAGGAGATAATCTTTGTGACCTCAGGATATGGAGGGGTTTTTTTTGTTTTTATTTGTTTGGCTTGTTTTTTTAAGCAGTTTGGGAAGGGTGGAGGTATTTTTAAAACAATCAAAGAGCCCTAATCCTAAAGGAAAAAAAAATGATAAATTTGACCATATTGAAATTAAGAAATATAAATGATACAATAGAGTGTACTTATTATACATCTAACCCACGGAAGACATATATTGCACATTTATAATAAATTGCTTCAAACCAGTAGGAAAATGACAGGCATCTCCATTGAAAAATGGTCAAAAGGTTTGAACATGTATTTAAGAAATAAAGATCCAAATGGTTAATAAACATTTTTCATTGGTACCACGTGTGTGGTATAAACTGGTACAGTTGCTTTAGAAAACAGTTCGGCATGATCTACTAAAGTTGAAGATACACATGTTTGTGGCCCATTCCTGTCCCGAGGAATATTTTGCACAAAGACAAGTTTATGTGTGGGCCAGGAGATGTATCTAAGAAGGTTCATGCTATCTGTGTTACTTGAAGATTGTAAATGTTCCAGCTCTCCATGAACACCAGAATGGGTAAATGATTGTGGTGTGTTCATACAGTGGCATACAGTGCGACAATGAACGATAAACTCAGATGCAATGCCTGGGTGGCTCATTTGGTTGGGCAGCTGCCTTCGGCTCAGGTCGTGATCCCGGCGTCCTGGGATCGAGTCCCGAATCGGGCTCCTTGCTCCGCGGGGAGCCTGCTTCTCCTTCTGACTCTGCCTGCCACTCTGTCTGCCTGTGCTCGCTCTGTCTCTCTCTCTCTCTCGACAAATAAATAAAATCTAAAAAAAAAAAAAAAGTTTGAATCCTACAAACCTTAATGTCAAGGTAAAGGAAACAAGACAGAAAAGAATGCATACAGAATGGCTCCATTAATACAAAGTTAAAAACCACACAAAATTAAAGTATATTGTTCAGATTAGGGATGTGTACATGGGTGATAGAACTCTGAAGAAAGGCAGGGAAATGCTGTACGAACTAGGACCTTTGTTCCTCTGACAGGAAGAAGGGGATAAGATTGAGAAGGGACAGCTGTGATTAAAAGGTGTTCTGTTTATAACTACTTAAGGCACATTTGCATATATTTGAGGCACATATATGTTTTATGCCAAAGCAAATAAATTGCCGAAAATAAGAGATTGAAAGGTGAAAAACAACTCATTGTACCTGAGAGAAATTGAGGGATTTCTTTGAGGAAGGAACGCTCTAGGTAAGTGACAAGAAAAGGCTAAAACTTCTAAAGTTTTCATTTTATAGGCTTTAAGATCTTTGAGGTATAATATATATAATAAGAGGCAGGGATCTTAATTGTTGCATTTGAAGAGTTGTAAGCATTACACAAACACTGTACTTGCCTCCCCAAAGGATATACAGAACATTCCTGTCACCTTGGAGAGCTCCCTTCTTCCCAGCCAGTCCGCCAGGAGGCAACCCACCTTCTGATTTCTGTCACCATGTATTAGCGCTGCTGTTCTTGAACTTCATGTAAATGGAATGATAGCATGTATACTCTTTTGTATCTGACTTCGTTCTGGCAAAATTTATATATATATATATTTATATATATTTACATATATGTAAACTTATGTCAATATGTATATGCATATACGTATAAACATGTTAATATATACAAGTACACGCATGTATATATTTATATATGTAAGTATAATAATTCATATATATATATATACACAAACTTGTCCATGTTATATTTGTCAGTAGTTCTTTTGTATTGCTAAGTAGTTTTCCATTATATGAATATACCATAATTTATCCATTTTCAATGGATATTTGGTTAGTTTCCAGTTTGGTAGTAGCCATTAGTCTTTAAAATATGTTGTTTAGTTTGACATTTATGGGAAGAAACTCATTAACATGCTAGGTTATTGAAGGAATTGGGCAAAGTATTGACAGAATTATAAACTTACTCTAGAACTAAAAACTGACAACACATTTGGGAATAAGATGACACTTTCAGAAACATTAAGGGTAGGCAGACAAACATAGTACCAGCTCTCCTCATGAGATAGGATGTCTTGTGGCTAAGAACATGGCCTTTATTGTTGGGTACAAATCCTGGCTCTGCTGAAGTCTAACTGTATAATTTTGGCAAGTTACTCAACAACTCTGGGCCCTCTTTTCTCCTCTGTGTAAGAAGCGAGTAGTGCCTGTCTCACAGGAATGTAAGAATTCAGTAACATCTCTCCTGAGTGCTTAATTTAGTGCTGGATGGCATAGCACATGTGCAGTAGTAACTGCTTGTTACTAATGGAATCAGTGGTGGATCTCATCAGCTCGCCTCAGAGAAGGGTCATTTGGGGGTTGGTCTTTGCTGCATTACACCAGAATTGTCCAGGTGCTTCAAGAATTCGGGAGAGGACAGGGACTGTCCCCCTACCCCTGCCCCCTGCACCACCACTGTCTTTATCTGCCTGTAGATCCCTAGCTGTCAGGGTTGAAGGCAGAGGGCTGGGCTGCATTGTTTTGGGGCCAGCATACCCCCTGGGTAATGTGTGTGGGCAGTTGCTTCACTCCTTTCATTCATGCTTATTTGGCAAATCAGAATTGTTTGGAAATTTATTATATGACTTTGTAACAGAACATCTTTTCCCACAAAACATAAGGATGATATTTCACTGGCCTTGTGGGATATTCATACCGATTTTATTTTGCTTTGAGGAGACACTTTAGAGATGTCATACTACAGAAAACAAAAAGATCTTTTATGTATACTCAAGAAGATCATGAAAGTGGCCAGAATGAGTAGAAAAGAAGAAAACTGCAGAAGATACAGATCATTATTTTCTGGAGTATGGCAGTTAAAAGAATGGGCTGCGGAGCCGGACAGACAGCCTCGTTATTGCTGCAAAACAAATTATCTCCAAAAATAGTGGTTTAAAACAAATAGCTATTACTTCATGGTTTCTGTGGGTCGAGAATCTGGGCAAGACATAGTTGGGCGTGTCTGCCTCAGATCTCTCCCGATGCTCTGGTCTCATCTGAAGGTTCAAGTAGGCCAAGGTCGCCATTCGAGCTCACTCAGTCGAGTGGCTGCTGGCTGGAGGCCATCCCTCAGTTCCTAGCCCTGTGGGCTACTTCACAGGCTGGATCACAATGTGGCAAGTGGCTTCCATCCAGCTGAGCAAGCAGTGGGGGGGTGAGAAAGGATGTGCACAGGCTTTTAGTCACCTCTTCTCAAGCGATATCCCTTTGCTGCTTTTGCCACATTGTACTGGTTTGAAGCAGCTCAGCACATCCAGCCCATGGGGAGCAGATTCCACTGGGGCATGAATCCCCAGAGGTGGGGACCACTGGAGCCATTCTAGAGGCTGCCTCCTTCAATCTCCCCTCTGTTCCCCAATGGTTCCTTTTCCCCTAGCATGCAGAATACACTCACTCCTTCCCAAGATCTCCAGTTTCTTACCCTGTGACAACATTAGCTCCTGATTCTTGTCATCTGAATCAGGACCAGGTGGGGATGAGGCTTTTGAGGACAAATCTCTGTTACCTATTGCTGTATAACAAATGTCCCCCAAATTTGGAATCTTAAAGCAGTAGACATTCCTATCTTACAGGAGGGAAGGATCCTGGAGGCTGCCTACCATCACTGTCTAGGTTCATGTCCTCATCCTGCCACACACTAGCTGTGTGCTCATGGGCGAGTCACTTCCTTTTGTGTGCTTTTGGGGTGTTTTTTTTTTTTTAATTTATAAAATGAGGCTAATCATATTACTACCTAATAGGGATAATGTGATGATTAAGTGACTTACTTTGTTAAGTAATTAGCACATTTCCTGGCAGATAGTAAATGCTTAATAAATGCTAGTCACTTGTAATTAATGCCACTAGAATTGTTACTATTTTTCCAAAGAAAAACTTGGTAAGCTTTCTCAGAATTATGAGAGAAAAGGATAAAGATGGAGAGAAATGGATAGACCTTGAATACAAAAGGGAGGAATCCAAGAATACAAAAGGGAGGAATCCAATCTCAAACTGGTAGTGATTCTTCAAGGAGTCCAAGGAGATCAGAGCACTAACAGTTAAGTTTAAAAAAAACAAAACTACTAAACCAAAAGGATTTGATTAAAGCAGTGATTAAAGTATTTTTTGTGTCCCATGCACTGTTGGAATATTGCAATAAGATAGGGAAGTGGGGAGACAGGTAGTTTAGATAAGGCCCTGTAGGAGTAACTGGATCGACCTGGAATCAGACCTGTCCAGTTTAGAAAGTCATGAAGAGAGCCTGTGAGCACATGGTCTGTATAGTGTCAACAGCTCAGGGGTTCATGGACAGCCTGGACTAGCTGTAGGCTGGAGCAGGATGCCTTTCTGAGCTGTACTGTGGCTAGCTTGAGAGGGAATGGGTCATTTACCTCCTCCATCATGTCTCCCCATCTGTACCAGGTATAAAACAAAGGGGCCAGTTAGAAGGGTTTGAGAGCCTTCAAGCTAAAAACCAGAGTCAAGGTTAGGTTTACGCCCTGCAGCCTGTGGACGGACAGGTTGAGTAAATGTGGTTGAGCTGTACCCACACTGAAGTGGGACTCCAGTTGTAAATGGAGTATGTCCTCCCCCTGCCTGGCCTCCAGCCTTAATGTTGCTCCTTCTCATTCCTCATGGCAGGCCAAGTGCAGGAACATGGAACACGCGCTGCGGGAAAAAGCCAAGGCCTTCTGGGCCATGAGGCGCTCCTACGAGGCCATTGCCAAGCACAATCAGGTGAGTGCTCTGGCTGGGCCGGGAGATGAGGGATACCTGGGGCAGCGGGGGAATTGGTGGGGGGGAAGGCTAGGGTTGGGGGGCCCTGGCTGTGGCTGTTGACACAGAATCAGCCTTCTCTAACCCTGGGGATCTAGCATAGTCTTGTCCTAGGTAGCTGATTGTGGTGGCACTGCCATGGCCTAAGTGACCATGCCATCAGCTGTGGGAAGGGGGAACTTTGCACGTGCTGCACTTGACCATCTACCCAATTTCT
This sequence comes from Neogale vison, assembly GCF_020171115.1. NCBI lineage: Eukaryota > Metazoa > Chordata > Mammalia > Carnivora > Mustelidae > Neogale > Neogale vison. Next base: position 150,384,051 of record NC_058101.1, on the reverse strand, counting down.
CATGCCAATGACGACCTGGGGCTCTTTAGTTACTCGTCTTCCCCTCTTCCTCCCCTGGTCCTCTCCCTCAGCAGTCCTGGCCTCTCTAACTGAAAATACATCACGTCCGCTGGACGCTCTGTTTCCCCTGCCACCCTCAGTCTTGGATGTGTCTCCATTGTTCCTCACCTGGCCTCCTACTTGGGCCCCAGGCTTTCACTCTTGTTCTGCAGTCCATCTCCACAGAGTGGACTGATCTTTCTGAAAAATACATGGATTGCATCACTCCTCTGCCTAAAACTGTCAAGAGGCCTCATCACCCTTGCAGTCCAGACTCCTCACTGTGGCCTCCAGGGTCCTTGTCCAACCCCTGTCTCGTCCTCAGCTTCATCTCCTCCCATGCTTGGCTCCAGCCACATTGGCCTTCTTTCTGTCCCTCCAGGAAATTACATCTTCTCAGATCCTCCCCTAAGGAGCAGCTTGGCATTAAGATCTCTGTTCAGACATCCCTTGGGAGAAGTGTTCCCTGATCTCCCTCCCCAAGTAATTCTCCGCTTTACTTGCACTCATGTCTCCCTGTTTTTGATTTCTTCAGAATACTTCGTTACCTACAGTTAACTTTTTGTTACTTATTTTTTTATTTGCTTCCAATAGAATATAATGAAGGCTACATTAATATGTGAGAGAGTTCTTGGCTCACAGTAGGTGATCAGTAAATGTTTGTAAATTGAATGAAGGAATTGTCTCCCCTCTTTTCCCACCCTCCTTGTTTATACCATATTATCCTCTCTCCCTCTGAGTGCTGTGTGGATCGGCAGCTGGGTTTCCCTCGGGTTGTACTGGCTTTGCTCTGTCACTCCCTGGGTGAGTGCTTCTACTAAGTACTGCTCAGCTAAGAGCCCCCACCCCCACCCCTGGCTTGGGCTGCCTGGCACTCCCTGCCTGTGCCCATGTGCCCGTGGGAGGGGACCAGGCTCGGAAGGCGCCTCACTAATCTCTGGCCAGTGACTGTCCCCTAAGCTGCAGAGCTGGTGGAACAGCAGAAGGATTGTGAAATGTGGGTGACCAGGGGAGTAACTGCAAAGCAGAACTGCTTTCAAAGCCAGACCCCAGTCTCCAGGCCCATCCCCACCCCCCTCAAAGCTAATCCCTCCATCTGTAAAAAGAGGACGATTCTGTCTTACTAGGAAGTTTATGAACATTCAGTTGGGATAATGCATGTGCAGTGCCCAACAGAGAAAAGCTCTTCACCATTTTTCATGTCTTACGGACCATCGAACTGCTGTGAGCGGCGGTTTTCACTTCTTCAGTGAAACCTTTTGGTACGTTGTCAGAGCCATTGCACCGTTGAGCTCCTGGTCCAGACACTTAGCTACTGGCCTCCGCATGGCAAGTTGCTTTACCTCCAGGCGCCATGGAATCATGGAGCTTCACCTCTGTCACTCGAGTTCTTTTGTGGTTAGCTCTGTTCTCCTGGCTGGCCTTGTGCCGGACTGCGGTGGTGGTGCCTGGGGCATGTCCGTATGGCCAGGTGATGGCCCCTGTCTGCCTGGCCCAGGCACGGTGGCACTCTGACATGGCCCCAGGTGAGGATTCCAGGGTTTCCAGGTGATCCCTGCTTTTCCCCTAAACCCAGTCAGTGCAGGTTGATGAGGGAAGTGGAAGCTTTGAGATTTGCCCTGTTGATGGCGAGTTTCCAGATTGCCAGCAGGAAGGGTGGCTGAACTTGACTTTGCGCTGGTGAAGGTTTCCTGCCTGCTGGTCTTTATCTTCCTGTGCGACAAAAATCATCCTGGATTTCACTGCCTCCCACCATGCACAATCAGTCTCTTGAGCCTGGTATTTCGACAGTGCCATCTCTTCTCATTTGAATCTCTTTGTTAGTTTGTACACTGTTTTACAAGTACAAAGCCATTTGTGTTTCTTCTGTGAATTTTTTTTTTTTTTAATATCAGTCTTTTACCTTGGTGGATTTGTAAGAGTGCTTTGTATGTTAAGAAGAAAAACAGTCTGTTACATGTTACATATATTTTTCCCAGTTTGTCATTTCTTTTCCAGTGAATCATTTTTACTTTTTTTTGGGTCAGTTTCATTTTTTCAGTGACTATTTTGTCATCACACTGTGAGAGCCGTGAACATATATTGAACTTTCAGTCCAAAGATGAGATTTGTGATTGCTACAGCACAGATTTTTTTTTTAAAGATTTTATTTATTTATTTGACAGAGATCACAAGTAGGCAGAGAGGCAGGCAGAGAGAGGAGGAAGCAGGCTCCCCGCTGAGCAGAGAGCCCGATGCAGGGCTCAATCCAGCACCCTGGGATCATGACCTGAGCCGAAGGCAGAGGCTTTAACCCACTGAGCCACCCAGGTGCCCCTACAGCACAGCTTTTGAGTTGTTTTTCCAGTGGTCCTTTTGGAATTGTATTTATGTATTTAACTTTATTAGTAGTCTCTTACCATTCAAAACTACTTCTGTTAATGTCTATTCAGTGATCTCATTTTTCTTTAAGGCTTCTCAGTTTTGTTTCTTTTTTAAAAAGATTTTATTTATTTATTTGACTGAGAGAGGGAGCACAAGCAGGGGGAGTAGGAGAGGGAGAAGTAGGCTTCCCGCTGAGCAGAGAGCTGGATGCAGGGCTTGATCCTAGGACCCTGGAAACATGATCTGAGCCAAAAGCAGATGCTTAGCCGACCAAACCACTCAGGCGCCCCACAGTTTCTCAGTTTTTTATTAGAAAAGGTCTTTTTCATTCCAAGATGAGTACTATTTCTCTGCTTTTTCTTTGAGTCCATTTATGGTTTTGTTTTAACTTTAAAAAAAATTTCTTAACAAAAAATTATTTGAGAGAAAGAGAGGGAATGAATGAGAAAGCATGAGTGGGGAGAGGGAGAAGCAGACTCCCTTTTGAGCAGGGAGCCCCGTGTGGGGCTTGATCCCAGGACCCTGGCATCATGACCTGAGCCAAAGGCAGATGCTTAACTAACTGAGCCACCCCTGTTACAACTTCTTTTTTTAAAGGTTTTTGTAGTTATGATTAGGGGTATGCGTATTGGGAATGATTCCGCTTTAAAATAAATACTTCTTCTCTTCTTTTGGTAAGTCTCTGGATCAGACAGTTTTGAAGTCCCAAGATGGGAAGGCAGATAATTGTTAAAAGTCATTGTTATTTGCAACAGTTCATTTCTGTGATTCAGGATTTCCCTTTCTATGGTGCATAGAACCAAGGTACAGAATGTTGTGTGTTGAAGATCTAGACAACATGTGTCATTGATAAGCAGATTTGATTGATTTTCTTAGTTTATCAAGACAATCTCATTACGCTGTGTGACTTTAAACTTACAGATTTATGCTAATAAAACTGCATCTGTATGTTCCCTGTTGGGGTTTCACCCCTGGTTTCTGTTGAAAAGAGAGCTCCACTGTTTGAATCCTGAGAGCCCGGAGGCCACGTGCTGTCTGTCTGAGAAGTCCTCCCCCCCCCCCCCCCCCCCCCCGCCCCGAGCCTGAGCCTCCATGGGCCCGTCCTGCTCTGTGCTGTAGGTGGAGGCTGCCTGGCTAGAAGGGCGAATCCGGCAGGAGTTTGACAAACTCCGTGAGTTCCTGCGCGTGGAGGAGCAAGCCATCCTGGACGCCATGGCTGAGGAGGCGAGGCAGAAGCAGCGTCTGGTGGAGGAGAAGATGAAGCGGCTGGCGGAAGACACAGAAGCTCTGGCCCAGGAGATTGAGCGGCTGCAGGTGGAGATGAAGGAGGATGATGTTTCTTTTCTCATGGTGAGGGGCTCGCCGTCTGGCTTCAGGGACAGTGGGCAGGTGTTTGGGAACCCATGGGGAGCCGGAGACCACCGGCCCCCGCCCCCGCCACCCCCCAGTCTTCCCGCAGGGTTGGGGTGCTGGGCTGGAGGAGTCCCCGGAGGAGGTACCCTGCTTGTCAGGAGGCCAAGGGGACTTTCAGCAGAGCGGACAGGGTTCCTAGGGGCCTTCTCGATTCTTTCTGCCCCTCTCCTTTCCTTGTCCCTCTCCCTGCTTCTCGTACTCTTACTCGCTCTTTCTTTTTCTTCTTTCTCTGCACCTCAGTACAGCTGAGTACCTTGTAAACAAGGTGGAAAAGTTGCAGAGGTAATGCTGGAGACCTCTGGGTCCTCCCACAGTTAACACCTTGTATCACCTCCTGGCATGTTTGTCCGTAGAAACCTGACCTTGGTGCATTATAATGAGCTAAACTCCAGACTTATTTAGAGCCCACCAGTTTTTGCATTAATATCCTCCTGCTCCAGGATCCAGTCCAGGGACCCACATCGCACTTAGTTGTCCCATGCCCCAGTGTCCTCTGGTCTGTGACAGTGTCTTACTCTTGTTTTTCATGACCTTGGCAGCCCTGAGGACTGCTGATCAGGTACCCCGTAGACTCTTCTCTTACTCTGGTTTGCCTGATGTTTTGTTCATGATTAGATGGGGGTTAAAGGATTTTACAAAGAAGACAAACTAGAGGGGCACCTGGGTGGCTCAGTGGCTTAAAGCCTCTGCCTTCGGCTCAGGTCATGATCCCAGGGTCCTGGGATCAAGCCCCGCGTCAAGGCTCTCTTCTCGGCAGGGAGCCTGCTTCCTCCTCTCTCTCTGCCTGCCTCTCTGCCTACTTGTCATCTTTCTGTCAAATAAAATAAATTTAAAAAAAAAAGACAAACTAGAATATTCTATAATTATACAATTATTTTAATTCTTATTTTAAATATGTTTTTATGTTCTCTGTTGCTTTCTTAAGAAAAGGATGACTCTGTTCTCTCTTTTTAAACTTATATGTTTAGTTCATTTTCTTTTTCTCTTTTTATGTTTCTCACACCTGTGCCCCCCTCCTGCCCACCCCCCACCCATGAGTCTTATAGGAGATATGTCTGTAACTGGAAAGATAGTTTGGAAATCAGTCAGGATAGTGAGCTATCTCCTTCACTTAGAGAACAGCTGAACTCTCTGGAAAGGGGAGACTTTGTAGAGTGGATTGAGAAGGGACAGATAACAGCCTGCATTCGGGCCAGCTGTCACATCCTGGCTGGTGACTCCTGTGGGTTTTCTGCCTCACACAAAGCTTTGAACCCTGGTATCTCCTGTCTCTAAAATGCCCCTGATCATAAAATCATTTGGTGGGTTCTAAAAGCTGATTATCTGCTGTTTCTGTTTAGGAAATTGGGAGCGGCCAGGACCCACTGTGCTTTCAGGGATGCTTTTATGACTTTTTAAAAATAATACAACAGCTTTATTGAGATACAATTCTCATACTGTATAATTCACTCACTTAAACTGTACAGTCCAGTGCTTTTTGCTCTGTTCACAGAGTTGTGCAGCCATTACCATGATCAACTGTAGCACATTTCATCTCCAGAATCACAAACCTCATACCCTTAAGCTGTTGCCCTCCTATGCCTGGCCCCCCACCCCCCTACCCCCCACCATTAGCCCTCAGCAAATGCTGATTTCCTTTCTGCCTCTAAGGATTTGCCTTGTCTGGACACTTCTGTAAATGATTTCCATCAGTAGAATCCGATCGCAGCCCTTTTGTGACTGGCTCCTTTCACTCAGCATGTTTTGAAACTCCATCCTGTCAGAGTGTTTATCAGGCATGGCTGAGTAATATTCCCTTGTATGGATATATTACGTTTTATGTGTACATTCATCAACTGATGGACGTTTGAGTCGTTTTTCTGAGCTGTTACAAATCACACCGCCGTAAACATGCATGTGCAAGTTTTTTTGACAGGTTTTCCTTTCTCTTGGGTATGTGCCTAGGAATAGATTCACTGAATCACATGGTAACTAGTAAGTGTTACTGTTTGAGGAATTGCCACATGGCTTTCCAGGCGACTCCCTGGTGTTTATAGTCCCTGAGCAGTGGATGAGGACTAAATTTCTCCTCATCCTTGCCAACACTGGCCTTTTTTTCTTCTTTCTTTCTTTTTTTTTTTTTACTAGCCATTGCAGGGTGTGAGGTGGTATCTCATTGTGGTTTTAATTTGCATTTCTTTGATGGCTAATGCTGTTGAGCATCTTTTTGGGGTCATGTTGGCCATCTGTATATCTTTGGGGAGCTGTGCATTCCAGCCCTGTGGCCATTTTAAAAATTGGATTGCTTGTCATTTTGTTGTTGAATTATATGAGTTTTTACATATTCTGCATACTAGACCTTTATCAGATACATGATTTATAAATAGTTTCTTCCGTTCTTTGGGTTATTTGTTATTGTTGGTAGCTTCCTTTGAAGTACAGAAGCTTTTCACTGTGATGGAGTGAAACACAGATTAGCTGTGTTTTATTTCCTGTTGGTGCTTTTTGTGTCATGTCTAAGAAACCATAGTGTAATCCAAGGTTGTGAGTTTTATAGGCTTAGCTCCACATTTAAGGTTTTGAGTTAATTTAAAACATTTTTTGTATATGGTGGAAGGTGGAAATCCCAGGTTCATTCTTTTGCATGTGGATATCAAGTTGTCCCAGCATCATTTACCGAAGACCATTCTTCATTGAATGGCCTTGGCATCCTATAGAAAACCAGTTGACAGTAAATATGAGGGTTTAACTTCTTGACTTCCAGTGTCTTTCCTTATGTTAATACTACACTGTCTTGACTACTATTGCTTTTAATACATTTTGGATTCAGGACATGTGAACCACCAACTTTGTTCTTGTCCAAGACAGTTCTGGCTATTCTGGGTTTCTAGAATTTCCATATGGATTTCAGGATCAGCTTGTCAGTGTCTGCAAAGAAGCCAGCTAGAATTTTGGTATGAACTTTATTGACTCTGTAGATCTGTTTGGGGAGTTTTGCCATCTTAACAATGTTAAATCAGAAATCTTCTGATCCATGAACATGGGATATAGGACTCATTTTGAGGTCAGAAACTTATGTGTATATGTGGTTTTGTTTTGTTTTGTTTTTTTTCCCTGTATTTATGTCTCTGTCTTTTTTTCTCTGTTAGAAACACAAAAGCCGAAAACGCCGGTAAGTTGCCAAGACTGGTGGAGGGGAGGGGAAGAGCAGGCAGAAATCCCAGGGGTGCCAGCCAGCTCCAGTGGCTCCAGGGCCAGGCAGGTAATGAAGCCAGCTGGGTGTAATACAGTGGGAATTGGCGGGGGCTGGCCAGGGTGAAGGAGCCCTCCTTTCAAGGCCTTCCACTTGGATTGGCACTGGTGAAGTGTTGTTCTCCTGAGTGTGGAAAATGACCACCCACTATGTGGGGAGAAAATGTGTCATCCTGCACACTGCTTGTGTTTCTCAGTGGGTCCTCCCAGCACCTAGGTTTATCTCTTGATTAGCCCCTACCTCCAAGAGTCTCAGCACACACCGGTTTCTGTTGTTGTCTTTTGGGTTCATGGTGATGAACTCCATCCCAGTCAGAGCTGCACAAAGATGGAAGAGAATGTTTAGGAGAGTAGTGAGTCCTGTCACTGGAAGTGTTAAAGCAAAGGCCAGTGATACTTCCAGACATTGGGACTAGAGGACCCTTAAGGTCCTTTCTGCCTCAGACATCCAATGAGCAGATTCTGCCCACAAGGATGGGCCCTGTGTCTGAGAACCTCCTATCCTATTTATATTTATCCCAGCGGGGGCAGGTTGGGCCTGCGTTTTCAATCCTGAGGAGCTGTGAGCAGCCTGGTTGGCCTCTGAGTCCTCTCCTGTCAGAGCCCAGCCTAGGTCTGTCTTGGGTAGAGTGACCAGGAATGAGCCCTGTTGCCTGTTTCTGGCTGACCCAGTTAGGCCCGGGATGCATGGCTCTGGCCCTCTCCACCTGGCCCAACTCTCTTTTCCCAGCCTCTTCTGCACCATGGAGGCGGAGCCTGTGCAGCCTGGCATGCTCATCGACATCTGCAAGTATCTAGACTCCCTGCAATACCGTGTCTGGCGGAAGATGGTCACATCTGTAGAATCTGGTGAGTGGGGTGTGTGGACAGGGGTTCCAGACTGGGGCGGTACTTCCTACAAGCCTCGTTTCTCCCAGCTTCCCAACCCATCGGAGCTTCTCTAGCCCCTTTCACACACAGTTCCCTTGGTGCCCCACCTCTCCCTGCCCCACCGCTCAAGCTCTCCTTGGCACACCCCTTCCTCTTTGGGTCCTGACACTCGGCCACCTCTGGAGAAAGAGGAGCTGGCTGCCATCTCTCTCCAGAACTGTAATCGTATTGGATGACGAAAGCGCTGAGTGTTTGTGTCCTCTTCTAATTCATATGTTGAAACCCTAACCTCTGATGTGATGGCATTCGGAGATGATGGGGGCCTTTGGGAGGTGATGAGGTCACGAGTGTGGAGCCACAGGATGCGGTCAGTGCCTTGATGAGGAGAGGCACCAGAGAGCTGGCTTTCTCTCCCTCCCTCCCCTTTGTGAGGACACAGCAGGAAGGTGGCCGTCTGTGAGCCACGAAGAGGGCCTCACCAGAACCGAACTGTGCTGACCCCGATCTCAGTCTTTGGTCTCCAAAACTGTGGGAAAGACGTGTCTGTTATTTGAGCCTGTAGTCCATAGTATTTTTGTGTAGCAACCCAAGCTGACGGAGACCTCAGGATTTTAGAGGGAGAGCTGTCAGTGACCCAGAGGAATGTTACATGCTTCTCTCAGTCATCGAGGGAGGGAGTTGAGCACCGGGGTCCCTGCTTCTGTGTGTTTCCCTGGCTGCCGTAACAAAGGACTGCACTGCACGCTGGAGGCCTACAGATGACCAATTTACTTGCTCACACTTCGAGAGGCTAGAAGTCCAAAACGAAGATGTCAGCAGGGCCATGCTCCCTCTGAATCCTGTAGGGAAAGCCTTCTTTGCCATTTGCTAGCTTTTGGTGTTTACTGGCTGTCCTTGGCTGGTGGCTGTAGCCCCATGATCTTGGTCCCTGTCGTCATCTGGCCTTCTCCCCTCACATGTCTGTGTCTCCTCTGTTTTGGCTAACGACAGCACTCATACTGGGTTACCATCCCACTCAACTCCTGTCTGATCTCATCTTAATCACGTCTGTGACCCCATTCCCACGTAATGGGATTCCGAGGTACTGACAGTTAGGACCTCAGTCTCTTTTTTGGTGGGGCACAGCTCAACCCAAAACAGGGCCTCTCGGCCCCACACAGCCCCCTCTGGGTACTGGGGCCAGGTGGGACACAGTGGGTCACTTTGGGGGGAATGGAGGCACCGCTGGCATGGCAGAAGGGCAGCCTATGAAATTTGCTGATTTTTCCCCACTTCCTGCCTCTGCTCTCAGTGCCTTTCAGCTTCGATCCCAACACCGCAGCCGGCTGGCTATCTGTGTCGGATGACCTCACCAGCGTCACCAACCATGGCTACCGAGTGCAGGTGGAGAACCCGGAGCGCTTCTCCTCAGCGCCCTGCCTGCTGGGCTCCTGCGTCTTCTCCCAGGGCTCCCACACCTGGGAGGTGGACCTGGGGGGGCTGCCAAGCTGGCGGGTGGGTGTGGTGCGGCTGCGCCAGGACGCTGGCGCTGAGGGCCACTCACACAGCTGCTACCACGACACCCGCTCGGGCTTCTGGTACGTGTGCCGCACACAGGGGGTGGATGGGGACCACTGCATGACCTCGGACCCGGCCACGTCACCCCTGGTCCCGGCCATCCCTCGCCGCCTGCGTGTGGAGCTGGAGTGTGAGGAGGGCGAGCTGTCCTTCTATGATGCTGAGAGCCACTGCCACCTCTACACCTTCCATGCCCGCTTCGGGGAAGTGCGGCCCTACTTCTACCTGGGGGGCGTGCGGGGGGATGGCCCCCTTGAGCCTTTGCGCATATGTCCCCTACGCATCACCATCAGGGAGGAACTGGATGGCTGAGGCTGACCAGGAGCCTGGCCACTGCTGCCAGGGACTTGCGTCGTGGTCCTGTTTTCTTTCTGTCCCTCCTTCTCAAGCTGCGCTCACTTCAGTACCTCTGAACTGTCGGCCTCCTTGCCGGGATCTTCCCTGCTGATCAGTCTTGTCCTCCTCCTGTAGCTCCAGGCCCCAAGCCGCCTCCTTCAATTCTGAAGTCATCCAGGGGACACCTCATTCCCCAGAGCCTTGGCACCTTCCGGGTGTGGATTTTCTAAACCCAAATGCCAGGATGTCTGGGGATAACACTGACTTCTATGGATGGGCCTGTTTTAACATGTGGGTCTTAGTATCTGGGTATGGTGAGGCCAGCAGACCAGGAGAGCCTACCGTGGGAAAGAGTTTGTTATTTACAGTTCCCAAGAAGCACCAGAGCCACTGAGGAGGCAGAGAGAGTTGAGGGAGCACGAGGTGGGAGACTTCGTTACAGTTTTAGTGACAAGAACAGGCTTGGCAGGGGCTCTGAGTAGACAGGTTTGGAATCTGCTAGTTGGAATAATTTTGGCAGGCTCTGGGGCGTAGGGGCCGCCCCCAGTTGTTGGGGGACGATGGGACTGGGGGACTGGGGGCCATCTGGAGAAGAAGCAGTGGCCCTGCGGGTTAGAGTCCTCTGAGAGCCAGGTAAAGGAAATGGTTGGGGGTTTAGTGGTCGGTTTGCATATGAAAGGCGTGCTCTAAGTAGTTGGCTAGGGCCAGAAGGAGCAGTATCCCTGTGGTCAGTTTCTACAATACAGATAAGAAAATCTGGTTCATACAGCACTGCTGCTGTGGCTTTGGAGCAGGGCCGGGGCCCAAACTTGTCTGTCACTTTATACCAGTATGTTCAGACCTCTCCACAGAGTCCCCTTGCGTCCCCCAGGGCAGAGGCAAGGCTGCCTGCAGGTCAGCTCTGATTTATCTGTTGACCCTTCTTGGACTATTTCCAAATAGTGACTGTTTGGACTATTTCAAACGCGCTTTTAAAAACCGCAGTTTAGACCCATTCCTGCTATGGGCCTCCGTTTCCTCAGCTATAGATGAGATAGGAGGACTGGAAAATTACGTCCTATAGATGCTATGAAAGATACAGCTCGGATTCATTCTTATAAAGTAAAGAGAATGGAAGGAAAGGGGTCATTTTCAGTGAAGATGTAGGAAAGGGAGGAAATGGTCCTGGGGAGTGGTGGTGGGGGACCCCTCGCTTAGCCTTGCTGGCCTCCGCCTGCTCCTTGCTCTATTCCCCTGTGTGTTTTCATCCTGATTTCTTCTACCCCCGCCCTACCATGCCTATGGACTTCCACCTCCACCTCTTCTTCCTTGCATCTGCCTGAAGAGGATTTTTAATTGTCAGCCATCCCATCCCAGGAAACAGCACAGTGAAAGGAACCGGCCTGGAGGGGTGACGGCGTTCTTCTCGGGGCATGTTCCCATCCGGAGGGCTCATGTTCTTTTTCTCCTGTCTGTGCCCCAGGTTCACAGAAAAGGACATTTTAAACAGAAAGGACGATTCAAAACTGTGAGGTGGTTTGATATGTGCAATTGGTAGGGGCCACAGGGAGGGGCTCAGTAGAAGATGCCACTGGGTGAGGGGTACCAGGTTGGAATGTTGGTAGACTGGTGTGCACAGGTCCTGTCTGAAGGCACTCGGGCTCAGGGCGCTTAAGGCACTTCTGCGGCCAATATGTCTGAGACCAGTGTGCATTCTCTAAATATTTATCTAGCCCATCAAATACAATCTCTAGGATAATCCTGATCTGAAATTATTTTGTTAGTTACTATAAACTTTTTAAAAAGTTTTTTATTTCCAACTTAGATATTGGAAGGGGGTTTCTGAAAAGGATAATTTGGATAGCCTGGAGCTCTTTTTTTAAAAAAATAAAAATGATATTTGAGCTAAAACCCACTTTTTCTCTGGACATTTTCCTTTCCGTGTTCTCGTAAGCAAAAGTTCATCCATGACAAAGGTTCATCCTGGTTGCAACATGTATGTGACCTTATTCCCTTTTATGATCAGGTACCATGCCATTGTGTGGACATAGAACGTTTTAGTTATCCATTCTTCAGCTTACGGGCATTTACATTGTTTCCATTTTTGGCCATTACAAATAATGTGTGGACGGATGTTTTGTGTGGATGTTTGTTTGCCATTCTCTTTGGTATCTATCTACCTAGGAGTGGGTTTGGTGGTGCATGCATGAAATCTGTTTAACCTTTGAGGAGCTGCTAGGCTGTTTTTCAGGGGAGCTGTGCCATCTTGTATTCTCATCAGAGGTGCACAAAGATTGCATTGTTCCATATCCTTGTCCACACTTGTTACTGTCTTTCAGCCATCCTTATGATGGTGAAGTGATACCTCCTTGTGGTTTCAATTTGCATTTCCCCGATGACTGATGATACAGAGCATCTTTTCATGTGCTTGTTTACCATTTTTGTATCTTCTTAGGAGAACTGCCTTTAGATCCTTTGCCCATTTTTGAATGGCTTGTCTTTGTATCATTGAGTATAAAAGTTCTTTATACATTTAAAATACCAGTCCCTTTTCAAATACATCATCTACAAATTTTTTTTTTCTCCCATTCTGTGGGTTGTCTTTTCACTTTCTTGGTGATGGCCTTTGAAACACAAAAGTTGTTAACTCTGATGATGTCTAGTTTTATTTTTTCTCTTGTTATGTACATCCTAGAAGTCTCCTTCCCTTAAACCCAGGTATCTCAGTTCAGGGGTTTTGGCTCAGGAATGAGGCAATTCACTTGACAGAGAGCCCTAGTACACAAGCATCCTCTTCTATTGAACCCTCTCCCTCCCTTGCCTTTTGCTTTTGCTCTTGCTCATCCCCATGTCAGTCTCCTCCGTTTACTATAAACAGGCTGAAGACAGCAGTCCACTAGGCAGCCTCCCCTTCTCTGGCTTCTCTCACTTTCGGTCCATCTTGTGTGTTGATGCCAGAAGCGCCATCCTTCAGTCTCGCCTCTCACCCAGGTGATACCCCCCTCCAGCCGCCCCAGGCCCTTTCTCGGGGGTGCAGTTAGGACCTCATTACCCAGCTCTGCCTTTGTTACCCGGAGTTCCCGACCTTTACACACATGTAGCTCCTGCCAGCCCAGGCTTCTTGCGACATCTTCAGCCCACTGCCTGGCTTCACACAGCTGGCTGGGTCGGTTGATTGGTTGATTTGTGTTTCAGCTGGCCATTTTAGCTGGAATGTCCTGGCATCTGTTAAGCTGCCAATTTTGGTTACATTGGCCCTGCCATGTACGTGCTGTGTCTCCTCGGGCACACACTTTACTTTCCTGAGCTCATGTCCTCATCTGTAAAAATGGGCATCATCCCCACCTCAGGGCTGTCCCATGGTGAGCACTTGGGGATGGCAACCGCTGGAAGCGTGCTCACCAACACCGAAGGAGCTAACCTAAGGTCCCCTGGTTGCTCTGCCTGGCTTCCTGTCCCTGCCATGTCAGCCACTGATTATTTTTAGGTCATGATGTTATATTTAGTCACATTGGCCCTCTCCTTCCTTCCGCTGGTGGAGGATGAGAATTTTTCTCAACAGAGTTTCATCATCTGTGTGTGGATCAAATAGTGGAAGTCTGTTACAACCCCCGTGGTTCGTGGAGTGGCCGTGCCAGGGTACTCGGCACAGAGTGACTGTCATTCTGGGCTTTTCCCAGCTCCTCAGAGTGATGTCTCAGAGCCCTCCGTGGCAGCTCTTGCCCCCTCTGCTGCCCCTTTCCTCCCAGACTGCCCAGATTTCCCAGGTCCCCGTGGACTTGTACGTCCCTGGGAGCCGCTTCCCATTGTTTCCTCAGCCCATAGGGCCTGTTGCCCTCCTTCATTTACCTACAGTCATCCTGAGCTCCTTGCTACCTTCTGAGGTAGGGCTTCCCTGGCTGCCGCCACATGTCAGGGTAACCAGGGTCATTGGATGTGGACACTGGAGCTCAGGGAAGCTGCCCGGGACAGCTCTTCATGGCTAGCGGCATCTTTTGGCCTGGCACTTGGAATCTAGGCTCCCAGATCCAAGTACCAACTGTGTGATTTCTTAGCTCTCCGAACATTTTGAACACGGCACTCTCATCTAAAATGAGGATTAGGGTATCTACTTCAGACTGTCGTGGAGATAAATTAGGTAATTTGGGAGGGTACAAATGCCATGTGTTCTGTCCTAAACATAGGACAGCCCTAATACACGTTGGCCAATTCTTCAGGAAGTGGGAGATTCTGAATGTTGACATAATGATGCGCATCAATGAATCCCCAAAGAAATGGAGAAGTACAACTTCTGGATCTTGGGAGTGCTCAAATTTCGTGAGATTTCTTAATGAGGATCTGTACATACAGGCTATAAGCTTATGAAGAATTTCAAGACTGTGGGAAAATGGTTATGTTGTAGTGACCAAGAAAAATAGGGTTCAGAGTTAGACATACAGACCTGCAACACCCACAAAAAGACCAGCAGGATCTTGTCTATAATTCGTGTGTATTGTTTTGAGTAGATAAATCATTTAATGGCTGTAAATTTCAAAGTACAAAATACTTAGAATGGTCTCCCACTTCCGCCTACATACTCAGCTCCCCTCCTGTGGACAATCCATATTACCATTAAAAAAAAAATCCTCCCAAGGAAACTTAATGCATAGCACATGTTCTGTTCATGAGTATATTCTGGTTCCCCCACTATACTGCAGATTGGTATCCCTAAGCAACTAACCAAGAGGAGAATACTCAAAGGATGTTATTAAAGTAATTTTGTGTTGTCAAGGGGGAGGTATGCCTTGGTTGTTTTCAGGCAGTCACCTTAACTGGTGGATTAGCCTTTCACTCGTGTTTACGTATTTCACGCTAGGTTTTAAAACGGGGGAACACCATGGAATGTAGATACTCCTGACATCAGAAAATAAACCCGAGACCTCGACATACATTTTCAAAATTTAGTTCTCACAAAGGTCTCTAGGGACCTAAATAGCCTAGTGGTCACCAGGTTGGGATATGGGGTTGGACAACCTGATTCAAAGTGTGACCTATCCACTGTGTGACCTTGAGATAGTTACTTGACTTCTCTGTGCCTTAGCATCATCATGTGAAAAATGGAGATTATAAAATACCTTAAGGGCGCCGGGCTGGCGCATTCAGTAGGGTGTGTGACTCTTGATCCCGGAGTTGTGAGTTGGAGCCCCTCACTGGGTGTAGCAATCCCTTAAAAAGATAAAATCTTAAAAAAAAAAAAAAAAAAGATGCCTTAAGACAAATATGGAGATCATAAGTCACCTCTTAAGGTGGTTATGGGACTACAGGAGCAAATGTGTAAACGGCTTTGGATAGGTCTGGCATGTGTTCGGAGGTTGAGCGTTTACTGTTGTTTCACCTGGTTCTGCCACTAAATCACTGTGAGACTTTAGAGAATACCATTCAACTGGTGTTCTGCAGGAAGGGAAACTGGGACACTTGCATAATTGTTTTCAAGGCCTTTTCCTATTCTAATGTCCTGTGATTCACAATCTGTGTCAGCAGAAGCCTAGTGTCCTGCACGTGGTAGAAACTGCCGCTGCAGGTGAAGTATTTAGGGACAAGGAACTCTGCCTACGTTTCCAGTCGAGAGAAAGAGGACTAGAGTCATAGTGTTGGAAGCATAATCAAGGTGATTCCAGAGAGGGGCAGGTCTTGAAAAATTGTTGCTACAGTAATAGTAATCAGTCCTGCACAACAAAACGACTGACCCGTCCCAGAGATGGCTCGTGTGCTTGACAATGTCAAGTACAGACTCACATCCACTGTGTGATCTTAGTGGTGGCGGAGCTGGTTGGATCTGGCACAAGATGACCGTCCCTGGTGGGGATTGTGGCATCTACCCTCAGGGACTCCAAAAATGCAGTACACTGGCCTGTGCCGCCCTTCCCTTTCTCCAGCGACAGCGGGAGGACTGGGCAGGATGGTTTGAGCAATCTGATGGCTAATGCCTGATGCCCCAGGGCAGAGGGAAGCTTCCCTGCTCTGGACGCTCTTTGTCCTTGTTCGTGGGTGTTGTTTGGGTGGGATCGTTTTGCTAGGGAACAGCCTGAGGAAGATGGGAGATTCTGGTTACTATGGATACTGGGCGAGCTGGGATTTGCATAATGTATTTGAGAGAACAGACCGTCAGGGAACAATGTGGACCCAGGAGGAACATAAAGGCACACAGAAATGGGAAGTCAAGCTCCGTTTCAGCCCTCGTCCAGGAAGGGGAGCCTGGCATCCGCCCCACACGTTGGAGAGGAACCAGTAGGGGCCCTGAAGATCCAGGGCAGTGATGTGTGCATAGAGCCCCACAGGCACGGTCTGTACCGTGGGTTCAACAAACGTCCCTGCTCTTGGGCTCCCCATTTATCTCAGCTCTTGCCTGAAAAGGTCCTTGAGTAATTGTACCTAGCCTGTGGGAGTGCCCTTGTTATTTACAGAACATCTGGGATGCGCCCTCTCACTGGAATCCTGGCTGCCACGTGAGACCAGCTCAGGGGTCGTGGATCCTGTGACTTGTCAGGAGAAGAGGCGGACCTCAGTCCCGGGTCTGGTTCCCGTTCCCAGATCCGCAGATAGCTCTGGTTTGTGGCAGTAAATGTGGTGTAACTGAGGCAGCTAAGTTTGTGAATGGAGGGTTGGGGGGCAGTGGGGAAAGGCAGGAATGGGCCTTAGACATGCTGGAGGAGGCAGGATGGCCAGGCAGCGGCGGGGAGGAATGCAGCAGGTCACGCAGGTCGGGGGTGACCAGTGCCACCAGTTTCGGGCTTGCTGGAGTGTAGTCACGGGGGCGGGGCGAGGGGAGCAGTGGGTTCAGTGTGGTGGGACGACGGGACACGAGGTGGAAGTATAGAGGCGGCCATCAGAGGGCGCTCTAGCTCAGGCTGTATGCGGGAGAGACGGAGTCCGGAGTTCGGCCCAGGCATCGGGTGGGAGCTGCTGGAGTCTGAGCTCTCGCACGTGGACTGTCTACAATGAAAGGGGAGGCCAGGGGCAGAATTCCGGGGAGTACTGACACTTTCTGAGGTGGGCCCAGGTGTCCGGGCAGACATACGTGGGTGCAGGCAGAAGCGGAACCAGGGGAAGGTGGTGAGACAGAAACAAAAGATCTAGAAGGGAACGACCAAGTGTTCAAAGACCCAGAGAGTCTGGTAACGTGACAATGGAAAGTAATTCTCCAACTCCAGTTTACTCATGGTGCCTGGCAGAGCATCTCCCAGTATCAGTGAGGACAGAAGAGAAGATGAAAACTCACCTCATCAACAACCTGTTGGCAGAAGTCAGGAGGAACGCCCCCTAACTCCTGAGCCAGGGCAGTGGGGTTTTTAGCACCCACCCAGACTACCTCTTGAAATACCCAAGAAACCTCAAAAGATACTTTGTCTCTTCCTTTATTTCTCCCCTATCCATACTGTGAGGACCAGACACTATGAAGGTTTGGGTATTAGGCTTTGGGGTTCAGCTGAGGTGCTAATGTAGGAGCTACAAGGTCATGTTCCTGAGCCCCTCTTGCTTTACTTTTTAATTTTTTTTTCTTCCTTGCTTTCTTAGCTTTTGCTTTCCGTGAACCTGGTCTCAGCTGTGGGAATTAAAGGAGGAATACCGTGCTGTGGGTCCATGGGGGACAGCACAGCAGTGACCGGGGAGCTTACTGTAATTAATAGTTGTTGAGCAAATAAATGCATAAAGGAATGAATCAATACCCAAGGGGAAAGACAGTTTGGGAGACAAGACTTGAGATGGTGAGATCCAGCCATTCCCCTCGCCTGGAAATCATGACTTTCACTGTTGAGGGTGAGGATCAGGACATTATTTTAACCAAGGGACTTTTCTTACACATCCTAACCCTCTACTGTTCCCAAGCTGTTCTTTGAAGTGGCCAGAGATACTGTTTTCTGTCCTTCATCCTGCCACACCCATTCAGTGACTGTACAGCCCAGAACATTAGCAGGAGGAAAGGAGGGGGGGAGGGGTTGCAGCATCGTGTGGCCAGGGAGGTGTCCCTACAAAACTGGGGGTGTGGGGCTGCAGAGGGCGCCCTACCAGGGTGCACACAGCTTTGTAGTTGCTGTGTTCCTGTTTGTATTAGTACACTTTCCCATAGTCTCTGGAGAGCTGCAGGCCCAGAAGATCCCACCTCCTCACAACAGAGCCACCCCACTTGAGTGTCTGCTGAAGCTGGCAGAGGTGCTGGGAGCTGGGCCACAGGATGGCTCTCAGTTGTGCACAAATTCTTGCCTGAGAGAACCTTGGGTGGGGTCGAGGGAATCCACATGTCTAGTTAGATACAATCTTCCTGAGGATGAGTTTATTGATTCAAAGCAACAGGGGGCATTAGAAAATACCACAGAACAAAGGAAAAGAGTCATCCTGGCTCAGTGGGAGCACATACTCCTTTCAAAGGCTATCTGCAACATCCAAGAGAAACCTGTGGCATCTCCACAAGGAGTCTTGTCTGGGTAACAGGAACAGAGGGAACAGGAGGGGAGCAAGCGACCCTGGAGTGGGAGAGGGTGGGGGGGGCAGATTTGCAGGAAAACTGAAAAACTAATTGCAGACTTGCAGCCCAGAGAACAGAGCAAAGACTAGAGTTGTAACTAAGATGGACTTGGAAACCCTGCCAGAAGACAGAGGTAAGGGGCTTTTTTTTTTTTTTTTTTTTAAATAAAGATAGGGAGGATAGAAAACAGAAATCCCACGTAAGAATTACAGGAAAAAATCGGAACCAATAATAACAAAATGACTGGCATAACTGGAGACCGAAAGTGTGTATCACATTCTGGATAAATTCATGGCAAATACTTTGACTTAAAGGACATAAAATCAACTCTTTTAATATCCACGACACCAAAGGAAAACAACACAACAAACACCCAGTTATGTAAAAAGGAATTAAAATCAGCTCATATTTCCAAGACAATGGAGGCATGTGTATAGAATCTTGAGCAAATTCTGAATTGTCTGAGAATTTTAAACCCACACACGTTGCATGAAGGTAAAAAATGACATTTTCAAAAACATAAGGATACAGAAAATACATGATCCATAAACCCTGCTTGCTTGGTTACTTAATTTTGCTAAAGTTGGAGTAGGCTGCAAATGTCAAAAATTATTCCTGGAGGAGATAATATATAATATTACTTAACAATAATCTGATTATATAACTCCAGGTTATACCAATCAATACCAGGAAATTTGGAGGTAAGAGAAGTAGTTTCTTAAATTCCTCACATGAGGAAAAAGAACTGGAAAGAAAAATTAAAATAATACATTGTTCCATTCTGCGCTTTTGATATTGAAATAAGTATGTATTGGAAGGTTGCTGAAACACTAGGAGACTTTTAAAACAGTGCATATTCCTTCCAAAACATGAACAAAGAGGAAAGAAAAAAAGATAGTGCACGCAGCAAAAAAGAAAACAAAGGGAACGAGAAGCCATAAAATTCAACAACATAGTCAACAAATAAATTTTGAAAACCCGCAATCAAATGCTTATTAAAAACACATCTTAGATGAAATAAGAAAATGAACCACTGGTTTCTAACCACACACCCCAATAAAAAGAAAACAAGACTGGCACCAAAAATTGCATGTAGAGATTCAGAGGAAAAGACAAAGTGAGCTTTGAAGAGCTATTTCACACTGACAAAAGCATCGACCTTCATGACAAATCGTTGGGCATACACTGTAAGTTTGCTGCTGGTCATAATTGCCTACAAACCCAAGAAAATCAGTGAAAAGCCGAAATACTGAGAGATGTGGTAAGGTGAATCCACATGATGTTAGCTTATAAAAACCAACACCTACACCTTTTTTATGCCACCTCGGGAATATGGTAGCTATAAGAAACCACTTCACAAAATCAGCAAAATGTAAAACCACCTCTTGAATTGAATTTTAAAACAGAACTAGAAAACTTGACAAATAAGCAATCATAAATAAGAAGACCTATGATTTGGTTCTGGAATGAGACCAAGTGATTTTTATTTAATTTGGAATAACAAGAAAGGTTAATCAAAATATTTTGGGGCAAAAGAAATCTTTAAAGTGGTCATATCCCTAAGATTGTATCCCGAGGAAATACTCAGATATTGACATAAGAAATTATAAAGACTCCTTTTTCACAGAATTATTTAAAATATGGAATAGTGGAAGTAAATTAAATATACAGAATGGGCATAGAAATAAGTTATTCCAAATGCTGGAACACCATGAAGCCACTAAAAACAACAACAACAAAAAATGTATCTCCCTTTCTCTTCACCCCCAACAATATTTAGACATGAGGTTATGCTACATGATAAAAGACAAAGTTTAAAAAAAAGAAAAAGCAAATTATAATCAGTGCAATTCCAAACTTGTCAATCTATCGTATTTCTGACACGAATACCTGGTATTGTGAACAATGGGTATCTTTGGATGATGTGTTTACATGTGACTTTTGCTTTCTTCCTTCTCCCTCATTCCTCTTCCTCCTTTGTTTTCTAAAAAGAGAAAGCATTACACTTAAAATCGGAAAAGGGGACATTAAGAAAATAAGATTCTGTTAGGTAGAGGCGACAATTCGGTGGCAGCGGGCGCCCCGGACGCAGGGTTTTATTTGCAGGACTGTGAGGCTAGGAAGGGGCACCCTGAACAGACAAGAGAGCGGGAGCACAAACGCTGGACTGGGTCCCCAGAGAGAAGATGGGGGACAACATGGGGACAAACAGAAGCAACCGCAGAGGCTCGTGGTGAATCCTGGATTGTCTTCCGCAGGACGCAGGGATAAATATGCTGCAGACGTGTCCAGAAAAAAAAAAAAAGCAAAAAACAAAAGTGAAGGCAGGGCTTCACTTCACTGCGAAGGGCTGCCCCGCGGGCTGGGAGACCCCGCGTGGCGCGCGCCCACTCCGGGGACCGCGCAGGAGGCCCCGGTCGGCAGGGCGGGTGGAAATCCCAGCCTTTCTCACTACGGCATCCGGGGCCTAGGGAAACTTCCCAATCAGGAAGCTGCTATTGGCTCCTGCTGCCGGCATGACGTCACCATCAACCAATCCAAAGTCAGTAGAGCATCTTCCCCCCCCACCCCACCCCCTCGGCTAAGGAGTTAATTAAGAAGTGAATTAACTCTTGGTAGACTGATGGAGCCCACAAAACCAGTAAGCCTGCTATTTTTGGCTGCTCTTTGTCAGGATAGGAGACTGAGGAAGTGGAGTTAGAAATACACAGTAAGAACAGAAGTTCCAGGTTTGTAGAGAAAGGCATAGATAACATTTTTTTTTTTTTAAGGTATGGAAGTAACATGTTTATTCAGAAAATTGTAGAAAGAATCACCCCAGATTCCACCATATTGTAAACATTTCGATGTAGTTTCTTTCTGTACTTTTAAACTCAAAAGCGTGAGACTTTGTAGAAATTAAGTCATGCTACATTTTCTTTGTAACTCTTAAAATTCACTTGCTGTGAGACTTTTCCTTTGTTATTAAATAATCTTCAAATGCATAGTATTTAATAGCTGCAAAACTTTTCAACTAAATGGACATTCCATAAGTAGACCGGTATATAAATCTGTGGTATCATTTTTTTAAAAAACTGGCTGCAAGGAATTGTATTATATGGATATATCATAATTTATTTTGAAAGTGTCCAGGCCACTATTGGAAATAATGCTGCAGTGAACACTATTGTATATACATTGTATTGTAGGACGCTTGTCCAATGAGTTCCTTAGGATAAATTCCTAGAAGTGAAATTCCTGTGTCTAATATTAAAATACATGTTCTCAGATTGCTCTCCAGAAATGTAAACAGTCTATAGGAGTGTCTAGTTCTTTACACCCTTAACAAACTGGGATGTTTCCAATGTCTTACATCTTTGATAACCTAGTACAAAATGATAGCTCATGAATCTTTTAATTCATTTCCTTCATTATTAGTGATGTTGACCATGTTTTCACATATTCAGTGGTCTTTTGTATTTCTTTTCTGAATTATCTATCTTCTTTGCCTATTTTTATATCAGGATGTTTGTCTTTTTCTAATCCATTTGCAAGATCTCTAATTTCAAGTTGACAGTATTTTCTTGAATCTTTTTTCATAGGGACCTAGTGGGTGTATAGTCTTCTCTTATTATGGTATTTTCTCAGGCTTTTGTTTCAATGTCCAGGTACTTTTGTAGTGCATCTGGACAACTTTTCTGTTTTACCTGTGCTGTGGAATAGTTTGTATATTATGTTTCTGGAAAGTTTAAAGAACCAAAGCCATTATTGGATGTAATTCTTTAACTGCTTTAAAATATCTTACATAATTCTTAGCCAATTCAATTAATCTGTTCTTAATTAAATTTTTATTGTTGTAGTTCAATTAAAGTTTTAAATAAAACTGCATTAAAATTTCTTTATCATAAATTTAAAAATTAGTAGTATTCACTTGGGTGCAAATGCAAAATTCAAAAGGAAGAGGATACAATTTAAGTTTCTCTGTTTTCTCTGCCCCCAACCATCTACATCCTCTTCCCATAGACAAGCACTATTACTAGGTTTATTATAGATCTTTCCAGAGGCATACTAATATAACAAAAGCAATCCTTTTGTTTTAAACCACAAAATAGTCACAGACTTTAAATATCTTCATCTTGCTTTTTAAAAACATATTTTGAAGATTTTATCTTATATAGCACATTAAGAGTTACCTTGGTCTTTTTAAGAACTGTCCCATTGTATGGAACTTATAATTTACTTTCCCACATCATTTTTGAAAAAAAAAAAAAAAAGAAGTTACTTCTAATACTTGCTTTTACAAATGATGCTACAGTAACTATCCTTTCATGTAACTATCGACTTTGTGAGTTGCTTCCCTTTATTAAGCAAGGTTAGGCCATTTGTAACAGTTGGCGTGACAGATAAGCTTAGATTTAACTCTGTCATCAAATTTATATTATGATTTTTGTTTTTATTGCTTCTGAATTTTTATCATTTTTATGATTTTGTATTTTATAATTTTAAAAATTTTTTAATTTTAATATTTTACTATGTATCTGTATCTACATGCATGTTTATGTTTCTTTTTGTAATTTGGAAGTACTTTATCTTAGGTCATCTCTCTAATAATAAACTTTATTTAAGCTGTTTTTATTCTTTTATTTTTTTTTTAAGATTTTATAAATTTTATTTATTTATTTGACAGACAGAGATCATAAACAGGCAGAGGCAGGCAGAGAGAGAGAGAAGCAGGCTCCCTGCTGAGCAGAAACCCGATGCTGGGCTTGATTCCAGGACCTTGAGATCATGACCTGAGCCAAAGGCAGAGGCTTAACCCACTGAGCCACCCAGGCACCCCTAAGCTGTTTTTTTTTTCTTTCAGTTAAAGAAAATGGGGCCTGTATAATTTCTGCTGTTTGTCATTGTTGATGCTTTCTTTGTAGTTTTGTGTATAACCATTTATAAAATTATTCTGTGCTCCATGTAGTGATTTTTAAAATGTTTCACAAATTCTCTGATGCTCCTCCTCTGAGAGAACGGACCTAATTTTCCCGTCCTTAAGTGTATCCCAAACTCAGTAACTCAATTCTGAAGCAGAAATAATGGTGTGCAACTTTGAAAGATAAAGTATATAAAAGCACTGTGACCTCCATCTAGTCGCCCTCTCCCTGTTGGGTCATTTGCTCTGTTGTGTCTCTAGGACATTCATGGAAGTAGATCCTCCAGACCCAGTCAAACCTTCAGATGCCTGCAGCCCTGGCTCACACCTTACCTGCAGCCCCTCAAAAGACCTAGAGCCAGAACCACCCCACTAAGCCACTCCTGGGTTACTACTCTTGGAAACTGTGTCAGATAACAAATGTTTGTCATTTTAAGTTTTTTTTCTTTTTTAAAGGTTTTATTTATTTATTGGACAGAGAGAGAGATCACAAGTAGGCAGAGAGACAGCCAGAGAGAGAGGAGGAAGCGGGCTCCCCGCTGAGCAGAGAGCCCGATGTGGGGCTCGACCCCAGCACCCCAGGATCACAACCAGAGCTGAAGGCAGAGGCTTAACCCACTGAGCCACCCAGGTGCCCCTCATTTTAAGTTTTGAAGTAATATTTTTCACAATAGGTAACTAGTGCGCTCTATTCATGCGTCCCATTGAATTCTATTTTATCTGACATAATATGCTGCTCTCATTTTATTTTTGTGTACATTTGTCTAGTATACATTGATTCATTCTTTCAGTTTTAACTTTCTGTGTCATTTTTTAAAGATATATTTGCGGTAAAATAGTAAGATGAGACTTATTTTTCTAGATTTTTTTTTAAGATTTTATTTATTTATTTATTTGACAGAGCTAGCACAAGTAGGCAGAGAGGTAGTCAGAGAGAGAGAGGGAAGCAGGCCTCCCGCTGAGCAGGGAGCCCGATGTGGGGCTCAATCCCAGGATCCTGGGATCATGACTTGAGTCGAAGGCAGAGGCTTTAACCCACTGAGCCACCTAGGTACCCCTAGATGTTGTTTTTAGTAGAAAAATCTAAAATTTATTTTTATTGTCACTCTGTCTTATGTGTTTTACACTTCTTTGTTTTATTTTCTTCCCCTATTTTGCTGTGTACAGTATATTTTCTTTGCTTTTTTTGTCTAGGAATTTGGTAAGTGCTGATGTTATTTGTGGTTTTAGTAGCTCTCTTCAGCTCTTCTTTTTTAAAGACTTATTTTATTTAATTAAATAATCTCTACATCCAGTGGGGCTTGAGCTTACAATCCCAAAATGAAGAGTCACACTCTCCACCCACTGAAATAGGCAGATGTCCTGCTATCTTCAGTTCTATTAGAAAACATAACTAACACTCCCGCTCATTTTATGAAATTAGGTTAGAGATCAACACCTGAAAGGGACATTATAGACCAAATTCATTTATAACCAAAGATCCCAAACAGAATTTTTAAACAAATAGTCAAGTCTCATCTAAAAACAGTGTGTATGTATATATATATATGTATATGTACATATATATGTATGTATATATATGTATATGTACATATATATATATATACACACATTAACAAGGAAAAAAGTATATGATCATCTCAGTAGATGTGGAAAAATCATCTGATAAAATTCAACAGCTAGTTATTTAAACATTCTTTGAAAACTGGGAACAGAAAAAAAATTCTCACTCTAATAATGGGTATATGCAAAAACTTAGAGGAAACACATACTTAATGATGAAATGTTAAAAGCTTTTTTCTTGAAGTCAAGAACAAGACAAAGATGTCCATAATCACCACTTTTTTTTTTTATTATTTTATTTATTTAGTTGAGAGAGCACGAGCAGGAGAGTGGCAGAGGGAGAGAGAGAAGTGGATTCCCTCCTGAGCAGAGAGCCCTACTCTGGGCCCAATCCTGGACTCCAGGATCATGACATGAGCTGAAGGCTGACGCTTATCTGACCGAGCCACCCATGTGCCTCACAGTCACTTCTATTCAGCAATTTTTGGAGGCCCTAGGCAGTGGGGCAAGGCAGGGTAAAGAAATAAAAGGCATGAGGATTGAAAAGAAAAAAATACAACTTAGTATTTGTAGATGGTACAATTATTTGTGTAGGTAAATCAAAGGAATTTACACATAAATTATTAATAAATAATTGAGTCTAACAAGAAACTAGAATATGAAATTTAGCAAACGGCATTTTCAACAAAAGATTTTTTCAGTCATATTGAAAAATTAATTATTTAGAAATAATACTTAGAAATAAATAAAACAAAGTATATTGAAGACGCCACACAGAAAATGATAAAACATTTTGAGACTTGAAAAAATAAATAAATCCTTATGACTAGAAAAAAAAGCATTTTGAAAAAAATTGAAGAAGATTTAAATAAATAACAAATATACCATGTTCATGGATTGTAATATTCAATCAATATTGCTAGGATGTCAGTTCCCTGCCAGTTGTTCTAAAGAAGCAACACAACCTCAGTCAAAATTCCACATGATTTATAGAAATACAATGGGTAGATTGTAGAGTCAAATGCAAAAAGCAAGGAATGCTTTCAAATGTGAAAGATCTAATAAGTAAATATTTTTCAGGCCTTGGTGTAGGGAAATAAGGCACACAGAAATATTTATAATTAAGAGGTTGATGAAATTGACTACATTAAGAAGTTCTGTTCATCAAAAGAAGTCATTAAGAAAGTAATCATTCAAGCCACAGAGTAGGAGAAGATATTTGTAAAACATATAATCTAACAAAGGGCTTGAATTCAGAATATATGAATAAGTAAAGATGGGCTCTAGTATAGTTCTCTGTCTAAAACCCAGGCCAAAATGGGAGGACAAAAGAAATAATTTCATTTGCCATATGTATTCGTTCCCAGTCCAGAGAACCAAAAGCCTGGGGTGAGATGGTTAGGAGGGAACCAGAACCCTCATTTGTCACAACTAGAATTTTGCTTCTGCACTGGTTTCGTTGCTCAGTGTTTTGTGCAACTGGCCCATCAGGAACAAGTGTGGCAGCTCACCAGTCTCTAGGTTGGTTCACTGCTCTCTGCTCTACTAAGGTAACTGGGAGCAAGAATTATACATGACTCAGGATGCCTGGGTGGCTCAGTAGGTTAAGTGTCTGCCTCTGATCTGGTCATGATCCCAGTGTCCTGGGATCGAGCCCCACATTGGGCTCCCTGCTCACTGGGGAACCTGCTTCTCCCTCTGCCTATTGCTTCCTCTGCTTATGCTCTCTCTCTGTGACAAATAAATGAATAAAGTCTTTTAAAAAAGAATTATAAATGATTTTAATTTTGTAAACCCATTTTTTTAAAAAATGCTATAATGAACATGTATTATTTTTAAAATTAGAAAACAAAGTCCTGGGGCGCCTGGGTGGCTCAGTGGGTTGAAGCCTCTGCCTTCAGCTCGGGTCATGATCCCAGGGTCCTGGGATCGAGCCCCATGTCGGGCTCTCTGCTCCGCGGGGAGCCTGCTTCCTCCTCTCTCTCTCTCTCTCTCTGCCTGCCTCTCTGCCTACTTGTGATTTCTCTCTCTGTGTCAAGTGAATAAAATCTTTAAAAAAAGAAAGAAAGAAAGAAAGAAAGAAAGAAAGAAAGAAAACAAAGTCCTGAGCCTTAGAATAAAAAAATGCAGAGCAGCAGGGTGGCCTGTACAATGGTGTAAAATGAGGACGACAGTACCACCCCACCTGCACTCACAATGTCTCGTCTACGTTCATACTTCCGTTTCTGAAATTGAACCATGTGCTTTCTATCATTGAAGAATTTCACTCTCCCCACGGGTTCCCCTTTAAAAATTCTAGATTCCTATTCACCTCTCCTGTTAGCTGTTCTAAATTGTTGTCTCTATCAGGTGCTTTGGGAAGCACAGGGGTGAAAACAACTGTTCCCTGAGTCAGAGAAAGCCTCCCAGAAGGGATGACGAGTGTGCTGGGATTTAAAAGACAGATAGGAGCTAGCTAAACAGAGAGATGGTGGGAAGTCACCCCAGCCAGGAGGAGGGACAGTGTATTCAAAGGCGAGTGGCTGGAAATTGTGTGGCACCTTTGGGGAGCCAGTTGTACTTTGTTGCAGCTTGAAAGGAGCTCAGTGTGGGGTGTGTGTGTGTGTGTGTGTGTGTGTGCTCGTGCACACTGTGTCAGGGGCGAAAGGCAGGAGGTGAGAGTGGTGTGCATGGAAAGCCTTGGGGACATGTGGAGAGGTTTGGACTTTGTCCTGTAGGTGCTGGGGAGCTACTGAAGGTTTTAAAGGAGGGACAAGGTACACTCAAGAGCAGGTTTCCCCTTTTCTCTTCCCCCAGCCACTAGCCCCTTGAGGTTATTCTCTGTATGAGGACAGAATGATAATAATGGCTTGACTTCCACAGCTATGATCCTCATTACTTAAAGAATTACAGCCCTTCACGGGCCTGGGAGTCAACCCTGGGGAGCTGAAGGCATCAGTGGAGTCCTCAGACTCTCAGCAGCCAGGATGATGTCATGCTTTCTGTGACTTGAGTCCTCCTTCCTCCAGGGACAGCATTCACTGTGTCCCTTACAAGTAAGCCTCTCCCCAGGTGGACAGTGCATGCCCAAGGGCTGAAGAAGGCCCAAGACGGTGAGCTGAGATTCAGTGAGGAAAATACCGAGACGTGGCTTGTGATGTTTTTTGAACGTTAAACATGGTGTTTTCTGTGGCTTCTGATCTCTCCATTTCTAGATTAGCTCTCTTTGGGAAATGGAGAAGTGACACGATGGTGATGAGTCCTTCTGTGCAAGACCTCTGAAATGGGTCCAATTCCCTTTGGCCTGTCGGACTCCCCAGTGTAGTCCTCTCTAGTCTTCCTTACAATCCATGAAGGCAGACTTTAAATTCTGACAGATCCAACAGTCCATCTGGAGGATGGTTGTTCAGAACTTGAAACACATAACCCTTAACATAGTGGAAGTTTGCTTCTGTTGCCTTAGAATGAATCCATCTACTGCCTCTGTCCCCAAAAGCTTCCTCCTTCTCTGTTTCCCTCTTCCTGGGACATTCCCGGTACATCCTGAGCTCTCAGCCTTCTATATTGATCCCCAATACCTGTACCTGTGCTTTGTTGGAATGTACCACCCAGTCAAAGGAAAGAAGGGAGCAGACACAGTGTACTGTCTTCCTTCTTTCTTCACTCTGGACTCCTTAAGAGTGAGAGGCACCTGGGTGGCTCAGTGGGTTCAGTGATTCTTGATTTCAACTCAGGTCATGATCTCAGGGTCTTGGGATTAAGCCCCCATAGGGCTCTGTACTCAGCACGGAGTCTGCTTGTTGCTCTCCCTCTGCTCCTCCTTCCCCTGCTCATTCAAATAAATAAACAAAATATTAAAAAAAAAAAAGAGCCACAGCAATAACCCTGGGAAGGAGTCTTAGATGTGACTCAGCTCATCCCCATCATCTTATAGGCTGGGAGCTTGAATCTCCACTTCCTTTCTCCCTCCCAGAGAAACCTACAAATCCCTTATATCAAGTGCTGGGGCCAAGTTCTTGGGCAAAGATCGGGATTCTGAGGACAGCCCTTGTCATTTGTTCACCATTTATCCATGCCTTCCTTAATCCTGTAGCTTTTGAGACTCTGGAAGGCAATGAGACCCACCGAGGATAACATGTTCATCAGTCCCCCCCTCAAGAAGCTCACAGTCTGGGGCGCCTGGGTGGCTCAGTGGGTTAAGCCTCTGCCTTTGGCTCAGGTCATGATCTCAGGGTCCTGGCATCGAGCCCCACATCTGGCTCTCTGCTCAGCAGGGAGCCTGCTTCCTCCTCTCTCTCTGCCTGCCTCTCTGCCTACTTGTGATCTCTCTCTCTCTGTCAAATAAATAAATAAAATCTTTAAAAAAAAAAAAAAGAAGCTCACAGTCTAAGGCAGAGACAGGGAAGGAAAACACATTGTGGACATTTAGTGTCAACATTCTGCTGGAGGCCAGAGAGGAGTCGGGAGGATGGGGGAAGAAGGGGTGGGGGTCTTAAGGGGGCTGGAAGGATGAGCAGGAGAGGGTGGCCTGGAAGAATAGGGTCATTACCTGCACTATCTGGATTGTAAGCTACTTGAGGCCTTTTGGATTTGTGGATTTTATTTCCATAATATCAACCAACACAAAACACTTGGTGCAGCACAGAGTGTTGGAACCAGAAGACCTTGGCTCCTCATCCGGCTCCTGTATGTAGCAATGTGATCTTGGCTAAGTTCGTTACCATCCTTTAGGTTCCGTTTCTCTATCTGTAAAATAATAATAGCCATTCCTGCCCTATAGATTTATTCTGAAAATTAAATGAGATAACCTGCGGCGAGAACCTGGCAGTGTATCAGACCCATGTAGAATCAGTACATAGCAGTGTCGCTGGTATTGTTTCAGGCTGGGATCCCAAGAAAATAGGGCCAAACACTCTGGCATTCTAAGGTGAGGGGTGGACCCAAATGAAAGTTAGGGTACAGGGGACCCACACCTTGTTTTGCCATCCTCCGCTCGCCACCCTCTTTCAACCTGTAGGAGAAGCTGGGAAACCAAAGGATGGTGCAGAGTTATAAAGAGAGGATTTCTTTGAGGAGTGTTGTTGGGATGCTGTGGCTTCCATCCTGCCTTCCAATTCCTCCAGCTCCCCTTCCCAACATGCTTCCACCACCATGGACAATGACAGATGTGCCTTTCTCTTAACCCAAGGCCAAGGAAAGGAACTTCTCGGGGACTACCTAGAATATTTCTTACGGTGGGCTGGTGTCTCAGTAATGGTTGCAAAGTCAGACTGGGACGGTCAGCACCTGGTGGGTGCCTCTGAGGGCAGAGGAGAGAGGCCGCTGCATCAGGGACAGCCTGAACCCCCAGGATTGTCAGAACAAAGGGCAGGCCAGAAGGTCTGAGCTCCTGTTAAGGCCTGTGTGACGAGCTTCCTGGAGTTACCTTAGATTCTACCCAAGGGGGTGGCCTTGAGCGGAGAAGGACCCTAACACAGAGAAGCAGGTGTGTACCTCCCTGTCTAGGGGCTGCTAGAACAATGCAAACAAGGAAGGACAGAAATGGGAGTGGGGGCTCTTTGAGGAACCCTTCAGAATGCTCCAAGGGAAAAAGTCAGCTCTGAACACCTGCAACGCCCAGAGAAGACCCAATTTATCGTCATGACTGAGGCATCCTCAGAAGACCCTTCTCCTCACACCCCCAACCCGCATTCTGGCAGGAGAGGAAGAAAGGAAGGCAGAGCTCTGGAGAGGAGCTCACCCCAGCCCCAAACACCCACAGGATGGACAGAGACAGAGGTGGTAACTTCTAACAAAGTTGGAAATCTTTTGGGGAAATATTAATTTTTTTTTTTTTTAAGTAGGCTCCACGCCCGGCATAGAGCCCAACACTGGGCCCAAACTCACAACCCTCAGATCAAGACCTGAGCTGAGATCAAGAGTCAGTCGCTTAACCAACTGAGCTACCCAGGTGACCCGGGACACACTAAGTCTTGAGTTGAGGCTGCTTTAGGAACTGAGAAGAGTGAGAAGAAATAAGGAAGTCCTGGGTTTTCATCAGGAATATTGGTTGCCTGTTATAAATTGTGTTTATTCAACTGCATTTTGATTTTACTATTAGAGTTCTCTGAATACACCACTCAGGAAAGCCAGGGCCTTACCGTGTGGATCTCTTAACCTAGAATGCCATCCCCACCCCTGTTCCTGTTCCCTCATCCAAACACAAGCCCATCACCATCTCCTTCAGAGAGTCTCTCTTGCCCCTCCCTGTTCCTACTTTCCTTTGTAGAGAGGGAAGGGGCACACCTGCTTGGTGGCAGGAGGACGGACCTCCAGTGCAATGTCCCAGCTTCGGGGAAAGATGCTATTATTTATAATAACTCTTCTTGCCATTACTGCACAGTGTTGTTATTGTTGTTTAATCAGATTTATTGAGGTATGATTTACCAACAATAAGATAAACTCATTTTAAGTTCAGGGAGTTTTGACAAATATATAAACCCGCGCCCATCACTATCACAATTAAGATATGGACTATCTCTGTCACCCCAAATTTCTCTTGTGCCTTCCCCAGACCAACCCCACCCTTGCCCAGCCCCAGGCAACTCGCTCTGCTTTCTATCTCTTTGGATGAGATTTGTTTTTCCTAGAGCTTCATATAATTGAATTTGTACATGACAATTCAAGTTTAATCAAGAGAAATCTGTCTACATAAGAAAAAGCCAGTTTCTTTCTAGAGAATAAGAAAGTCAGTTTAAAGTGGGGGTTGTTTCCGAACCAATATTTATTCTCTCTGAAAAGTAAACACATTGAAATATAATTTTTCTGATTATATTTTCTGATTAGCTCAAAATCTCTATCCTCCTTTTCCATCGCCCTCCTCCAATTTATGTTTCCATTTTCCTTTGATGTCTTATTTATTTTGCTAGAATATAAAAATGTTATTGGCATTCTGCTTATGGGTATTTCAAATTTCCTTGGATTTGGATACAAATTGATTTTTCATGGGCTCATACATCTTCAAGATTACTTTTCTTGAGTTTGGACTATTCATTGATCTACTATATTTTTGAAGACATTGAACAGATTCTAAACTACATGAATGAAATTTACCATGGCTTTTTGTTATTGTGGCAGGATTGTAGGTATTTTTTTCCTTTTCTGCCTTTCTTTTTAACCTACCTTTAGAGCCTTCCAAGTCCCTACTGTCCCTTAAACCTAAATTCTGTAGAGGAGATAGGAGCTGCCCATCCACCCTCCCAGCTCCCGTTCTCTCTGCATTCTTGAAGGAGAGCCAGGAGGAAATCTGCCAAAATGACCCCAGAGGTGATTCCCTCTCCTGGTTCCAGCACCTTCCATGTACAGATAAGAATGCAGCAGATGAAACTGGATGAGTGATTGCTGTAGCCCCTGGTCTCCCAGCCCCCAGCCCATCTGACAGCCCGTGTTAGAGGTGCATCTCTTGGTTACCTGCTGCGATGCCAGAGGAGGCATCCCTGTCCCTCGGAGGTGTTGGGGGGGATGTCCTGAGAGTCCTGCATTGGGGGAGGAAATAGCTCTAGTTCTAGGGAGGGGCAATGAAATGCAAAAAGCGAATATTCTCTTGTCCCCAGCTTTTTTTCTTCTTTGCCTAATCCAATGTAAGTGTTCTGCCATTGCCAGTTACTTTTTTTTTTTTTTTAAAGATTTTGTTTATTAATTTGACAGAAACACAGAGAGAGAAGGAACACAAGCAGGGGGAGTGGGAGAAGGAAAAGCAGGCTTCCCTCCGAGCAGGGAGCCCAGTGTGGGACTCGATCCCAGGACCCTGGGATCATGACCTGAACCAAAGGCAGATGCTTAACAACTGAGCCACCCAGTTGCCCCTGCCAGTTACCTTTTTGTTCAAAGACCTTTTTGCACTGAGCACAATGGTGCTGTTATGATTGGTCGCTAACCCCAGCCGAGTCCCCTCGTGGAACGTCTGCTCAGCTCCTGGCAATGCCATGCGCTAAGAACAGAGCCCAGGCAGAGCCATAGTATGCAGCCCAGCCCCCAGCCCGCCCTTGACACCGGACAAGCATACCTGATTGAAACTGGGCTAGCTGGATTTTCTTGCCTGGGTATTTGAAACTGGGATTGAAAGAGGGGTTCGTCCATCTCTCACCTTAAGAAACACGGGATGGCCAGTGCTTGGAAGGCAGAGTCTGTCATGGAGATGGAAGGAAATATCCTTGTAGATGGATGCAGATGTGGGACTGTGTGAGCACAGGGTGATGGGGGCTGGAGGCACAGCCACATACAGAAAGCGGAGGCAGGGAGAGAGGGATAGAGACACAGAGGGAGGGTGAGAGGGAGAGAAAAAGGAGGGAGAAGGGGGAGGGAGAGAAGGAGAGAGAAGGAAAGGGAAGGAGAGAGAGAGGGAGGAAGGGAGAGGGAGGGGAGGAGAGGGACAGAGAGAGAGAGAGAGAGAAGATGCAGGAGGCTGCTCAGATTTTGTTGGCTTCCAGTTCCAAGTTCCAGCCCAGCTGTCCCTTTGTGTTGGTTTCCATGTGATATTCCTATAAACTTGAATGAACTTCCTGTTTATTCATGAGGTGACTTGGAGTAGTTCCCTATTCATTTGCAACCAAAAGACTGAAAAAGATGCAACCTGGTATCTGAGAAACAAAACTGCCCACACACACAACCAAAGTGGGCCTTTGCAGGGCTTGGAAACAATGAGGATCCCACCACCCGGGGACAGGGGAGGAATATTAGTGAAGCATAGACTGAAGTGGCTGGTGATGTTAGTGTCACCGTTTTGGGGACTCGGACAATTTTCCTCCTTAGGCTGAGGCTTGAGCAGGCTTGAAAGGCCAGGTTGAAGGCTGTCCGACTGTGCTGGCTCCTCTCTGGGACCTCAATAAGGGGCATGGAGATGTGACCTAGTGCGTGGTTGTCCCACTTACAGTGGAGGGGGGAGACAGGTCAGTTAGGCACCTGTGCTCCAGGGAGTCCTTTCTGCTGATGGGATAGGAGCTGAGAGCCCTTGAGTTGGCTCCAGAAGTGGACTTTCTGAGCAGTAGCCCTAACACTCCGCAGTGACAGACATCCACAACTAAATGCAGTACACTGATTTTGAAACAGTGAGGTCTTAGCACTTGGAATGAGGACACCTGGGACATGCCAGGGGCGTTAGGGTTCCAGCAAGAGAGGAAACACAAGCAAGGGGAGTGGGAGAGGGAAAAGCAGGCTTCCCCTGGGCAGGGAGCCTGATGAGGGACTCGATCCCAAGACCCTGGGATCATGACCTGAGTCCAAGGCACATGCTTAACGACTGAACCACTCAGGCTTTAAAGGCATTATGCTGCCAGGAAAACCTCACAGGGTCTTTAGAGCAATACAAATCCATTCCTCAGGGCTTCTCAGTCCCTGAGGCAAGTCCAGGTCCAGCTCAGAGGCTGCTGGCTCCATTCAGAAGGTTTTCATGCCCCAAAGCCAGGTCATCCCCACTCTCCCCCCAGGGGTGCTTCTAACAGGGCCCCTGACAAGGCATGTCCCTAAGGAGCAGAACGTGGAGTGGTCCAACTGGAAAACCAGGGGCCTGCAGGAGTCAGCACGGGATGAGCATGGCCTGATCAGATATCTGGTGGTATCTGCAAAGCATACCAGCTCCACCAGAAGGCAGTGGGGTCCTTCATGGCTAGGAGGCAGCCACAGACATGGAATAGTAGAGACAGTAGTCTACAAAGAAAGAAGCGGCATTTCTGAGATGGGAGAGAGACGGAGACAGAGATAGAGAAAATAATTCTAGATCAGGAAGAAGTTGCCAGGGTGGTACAGAGAAGTCCCACGAAGCCCTCACTGTTGCCCTCATGGTTACAATTTACATAACTGTACCACAACATCAAAGCAGGAACTTGAAGTTGCTATAATGTGTGCCATTTTATCACATGTGTAGGTTTGCGATCAAGATACAGAGCTAGTTCATCCATAAGCATCTACTCACTGCCAACCTTATGTAGTCATCCCTCCTCCCACTGTTCCTCTTCCCCTGAAGCTACCGGTCTGTCCTTCACCCCTGCAGTTTTGTCATTGGGAGAATATTCTACCAGTGGAGTCATACAGTCTTTTGAGAGTGGCTTTCTTTTACTCAGCATAATTCTTTGGGATGCATCCAAGTCATTATGTATCAATTGTTCATCAATTGTTATTGCTGGTGAGTATTCCACGGCTGGTGTACTACTTCTCTTTAACCTGCCAGCTCTCCAGGGACATTTGGGTTGTTTACAGTTTGGGATTATTACAAATAAAACTGCAATGAACATTTGTGTACTACCCGTTTTTTTGTAAACGTGTTTTCGCTTCTCCGGAAATAATGCCTGGGAGTGAAATTGCTGGGTTGTATGGTGAGTGTGTGTTTTGTTTTTGTTTTTAAAGAAATTAACAGAATCCTTTCCGGAGTGGCTGTGCCATTTTGCATTCACATCAGCTATGCATGAGAGTTCCAGTTTCTCTTCATCATCACCAGCATTTGATAGTGTCATTTTTTATTTTACTTGTTCTAATGTCACTGTGTTCTCGAACTGTGTCTCCCTTATCATTGGCAGTGAACATTTTTGCATGTGTATATTCACTGTTTGTATATTTTCACTGATACAATGTCTCTTCATAACTTTTGCCCATTTCCTTTTTTTTCCCTTGGCAATCATGCATTTATTACTATTCTGAAATTTCAACAACCATCTCATTAAGCTTGTTTGTGAAACACTGACCTATGGGGGGGTTAGTATGGGGAGGGCAGGCTAACACCTCCTTCTTCCATGTCTGCAGAGAAAGCTCTTTTGGATGACAATCCCCTTTGCAGATCTGAGCATAAGCTCATTGATTGTTAATCTTAGCAATAAGTTAGTAAAAAAAAAAAAAAAAAGAACTCATCTTTTTAAAAAAGATTTGCTTATTTATTTTGAGAGCACCTATGTGTGCGTTGGCATGCATGTGGGTGGAGGGGCAGAGGCGGAGGCAGAAAAGCTCAAATAGACTCCCCCCTGAGCTCAGAGTCTCAACTTGGGGATTCACTGCAGGACCCTGAGCTCATGACCTGAGCCAAAACTAAAAGTTGAGGCTTAACTGACTGAGCCACCCAGAGGCCCCCAGAAGAAGTCATTTTTAAATGATTTTACTGTCTGTACCATAGTCACATTTAAGTTGGCAGAACCGCCTCCGGACAGACAAGGCAGAGACCCATTATGCAAGGGAAAGTAAACAAAGGTTTTTTAAAGCTTGCAGAGAGAAAAGTGTCATGGTCATACAAAGATGGCTAC
Source organism: Neogale vison (assembly GCF_020171115.1). Lineage (NCBI taxonomy): Eukaryota > Metazoa > Chordata > Mammalia > Carnivora > Mustelidae > Neogale > Neogale vison. The sequence goes on along the minus strand of NC_058101.1, from coordinate 150,348,053 downwards.
AGGAGTCTCAGAGGATGGTGCCAGGGCACGCGTGCGGGCAGGGGTGCTGCAGTGGTAGTTGGTGGACGTGTGTTGCCCCGAGGCCACTGTTGTTTCTCAAGGGCAATCTCATGTGCCTGGAAGCAGGTCACTTGAAACCCAGATGTACATGGAGTGGGGTAAAACTTGCACAGGATAAATTCTACAAGTTCCCTGGGCAGGTTCTACGAATCTCTTCTGTGACAAATGGTAGCTGAGTTATGATTCTGCGAAGGGAATCCCATAAATGGACACCAGGGGAATGTTTCCAACCTGTGAAATTCCTAGCCCAAATCAGTAAAGAGCCATCCATACCTCGGCAAGTTCAGCTGCTCGTGCAAGGACTTCTGAATGAAGCAGAGCAGGAAAGACGATCTGAACAGAAGAGTTCTGTGCTTCTCTCCAGCCCGCCCATCAGTGGGCTCCCTTGCCTCTCCAGCTACCCTCCACTGTGCCAAGTCCTGCTCAGATTTTTTCTGGAGAATGTTTTCCTTCTTCTGTGTTTTCTTTAACCTCTAGAAGTCTCGTTGTCTCATATCCAGCTCTGTGATGCTACAGGCAAGGGCGTGTCCAGTCTGGGGAAGGTTTTCATGTTCGATGGGGTTTACACGCCTGTTGGTTATCTTAACAGCTCCATCCAAAGTAGCAAAGGAAGTCTGCTTCGAAGCTGCTCCTACTGCTTGGGCATTATTCCTCTTTAATTCAGAGGCATGGTCCCCACCTCTGGCTAAACCAGTCAGTTTGTAACTGTCAGTTCCTTCACGGTGATGTTCAAATACAAAGTATCACTGTTCAAATACAAAGTATCACCTGTGGCATTATCCTTGCGGGAACTTCACTCAGGCTCCACTTACACTGTGGATAACTGTGGGTGCCCAAACCCCTCAGACTGTGAACGTGGCCTCGGCAAGTAAGGGCAGCTTCTCTCTTTACATTTTGATCTCTGCCCTCTTCTTGAGGGTCTGGTGAAACCAGGGTGTTAAGGCATCACATTGTCTCTCTGGGAGATTTTGACCTGTCTTGCTCCATTTAATCGAGACTTCCAGATGGAATGTGCCATCTGTGAGGGAGAGGTCTCCCCTGGGACTTTGTCCACTTTCTGAAGGTGACTGTTTGGCTCAGGTCTCCTGCAGCCGTCTCAGCCACAGTGCCTTCCTCCAGGAGGAGACTGCTTGTCGTGCCCATTCTCTAATGGGTGTGTGTGTGTGTGTTCAGTTTTCATGTAAATGCTCATGTTTTGTTAAGTTCGAGACCAACTTCTGTTTACTTGCAGACCTATGGGTAGTCTACTTTTGAATTCAACTGAAATAAAAGCTGACATTTATTGAACACATACATTGCATTGGGCACTGTTCTAAGTGACTTACAGGTTGTAGCTCCCTTGATATATATATATGTATATGTATATATCAAGCTCCCTTGATATATATATGTATATGTATATGTATGTATTATATGTATTATATATATGTATATATATATACATAATTTTAAATTTTTATTTGACTAGGAGAGGGCAGCAAGAGAGAGGGAACACAAGCAGGGGGAGTGGGAGAGGGAGAAGCAGGCTTTGCTGAGCAGGGACCCTGATGCAGGGCTGGATCCCAGGACCCTGGGATCATGACCTGAGCTGAAGGCAGACGATTAATGACTGAGCCACCCAGGCACCCCGCCCCCTTGATACATGTTGTTTTCATAAACATCACTATATGTTGTTGTTCTAAATATGAACCGACCTTATAATTTAGTTTGCAAATCTAATTATCAGCATAAAGAAACAGGTTCAGCAATCCAACATTGCCTAGATTCCAACTGGCTAAGTTTTATTTGTGTTTGGTTGATTGAAATAAATCCAAGCTATTGGTGGTGTGAGTGTGCTTGAATCACGGGAGCCACTATTCAAGGGAAACAACATTGCTCACATTTTTAAAAGTTACATAGTACACTCGTTTGTATTTGTTTTAAGTAAATACCCGACAGTATTCAATTCAATACATTCTGTAGAAGAGATCTCCCAAACTTTAATCTCACTCCTAAAATAAAGGCCCCCCTTAACCTCCTGACTTTGACCTTGGTGATTGCATGCCTCACTCTTTAACCTTTGGACTCCATGCTTAATGCTTTTCCGTAAAATAACTGTATTTCTTTCTCTGTTCCATCACTCTGGTCTTATGCCATCTTGGGGAAGCTCTGGGACACTGGCATCTGGTTAGACTGGGCAGGCAGAGCTCTATGTGGCTTGCCTACTCTCCCTCTTCCCGATATCAGGCCCCATCAATTCAAATCTAGGTCTCATCCCTTAATGGGAGGCTGTGCGCAAGTTACCACTTGACTCTGTTTCTTGTATAAATGGGGTGGTGAGTCCCCTTCTCACAGGGCTGTAGTGAGATTTACTGATTACATACATACACACACCACACATGCGCGTGCACGCACGCGCGCACACAAACACACACACAGACACACACACACAAACACACAGTCTATCACTGTGTAGTACTCAAATAGTAGCTAAATAACTCTGGAAATAAGGCAGCTTTCTGCATTTCCCCCACCTTGGTCTCTGCTATCAGGTTGTGATGTCCTATCCTCTGCCCCAGCCCCCCTCTCCTATTAGTCAGTAAAGGGGACTCAGACAGAGTGCTCCCCTCCCCTAGGAGCAGAGAATCTCTCATTGGTTGCCATCACCATGGCAACTCACTGTCTCCTCCCTCCACCCCACTCCCTTTCCAGAGCAGCAGATTGTGGAGTTCCAGACTTCTCAGCGCTGGGAGGGAGGAGGAAAGAGAAGCCAGGGGAGAGGGGAGAGGCTCCCTTGACTGCAAAGCGTCCCCATGGTTCAGGTTCACTTGGATTCCTGATACTGGTCTGGCAGGCAGTGTGACCTCTACTCTCTCTGCACATTCAGGCAACCATTTCGATATCCCTAGGCATTCCTGATTGCCTTTGAATTGGGCCAGTTCGGGACCAGAGGGTCTTGGTTTCTTGGCATGTGGCATACATGATAAGCATGTTATTCCTGCAGAAGAAGGGTTTTCATCCCGTTGCCTTTGCTGTTTGCTGGGGGTTACATGACAGGACCAGGGAGAGTGAGCTTGGTGGACTCCAAAGGCTGTCAGGGGTCATTCATTATCCTGGTCATCCCCTCTCCCCACCCTGTGGGGTTGCCCAGAGCTGGGCAACTAATGGGTGCTTTCCTTTCCTGGTGAGGGGGGTGGGAGCTGGAAGATAGAAGTCCACATGGGGCCCCTGGAGAGGAGCACAGGGCACTGGGCAGGGAGTGGCCAACCAGTGGTTCCTAGCTCTGGGGTGTGTGCCAAGGCCCAAGAACCTGCTTCCTCCCTGACATGAGACGCTTGCAGAGTAGGTACACAGCATGGCTTCTGCACGCACACACGTGGGGATATGCAGATGCTCTTTGGTGCTCTTGCAATTCAAAAACGATTTAAGAGCATGGGCTGAACAAAGGTGACTTTTGTCTGTTCTCAGCAGGGCAGTGGAGGTAGAAGGTAAGGGTCAGTGACATTGACTGTGGTAGAATAGACCCTCCCCTGGAAGGCTGAGGGGAGGACATCCTGACACCCGCTACCATGTGGATGAGCCTTGAGGACATGATGCTAAGTGACACAAGCCAGAAAGAAAAGGACAAATACTGTATGAGCCCAATTACATGAGGTAATATATGAGGTAATGAATTTGCCAGAATAGGCACATTCAGTGGAATAAAAAGTAGATTAGAGGTCACCAGGAGCCGGGGGGGGGCGGGAGTTAGTGTTTAATGGGGACAGAGTTTCAATTTAGGAAGATGAGAGAGTTCTGGAGCTGGATGGTGTTGACGACTGCTCAACATCGTGGATGTGCTTAATGCCATTGATGTGTATGCAGAGAAATGGTTAAAATGGTTAAGTTTTGTGTCATGTGCCTTTTACCACAGTAAAAGAAATCCACCCCCTTCAAAATGGAGGTGAGATGAGGCAGGGTGCTGGAGCACGGCCATGGGAGTGTGGGGATGGGAGAAGACATTCAGCGAGGCTTTGAACAGAGAGGCATTCTAGAGAAGGGGTCTTGTTCCACAGGATGCCTGGCCCTGCTACTTCCGGTGGACCAGCAGGCTGAGAAGGTGACATCAGGGGCTCCCTGTCCATTTCCTGAGGGAACTAGGGAAGCCACCATGATTGACCCCACCCCACCTCTCCCCTCAGGGGTACATCTGTTTGAGGAGTCACCCGGGTAGTGATGCTCCTCAGCGTCAGTCATGGTCTTCTTCCCTCTGGAAGGTCCGGGGGGAGGGGAGGGTTGGGTGGACTGTGAGGACCCACCAGTGCTAGTCACATTGCCACAGAAGAGGCGTGGCCAATATCACATCCAGATTGCAAGAGGGAAACCCTGCTCTCCTGGGGCCCACGTGCCATGCCCTCATGAGCTCCCAGGCCTGGGGTGTCTGCAGCCCCCTTTCTTGCATTCTGAGTCACCGCTCAAACCCACCAGCCCTTCTGACAGAGCTGGAAACAGGCACCGAGCCCTCCAGAAGCTATTTTTAGGGTTCATCTGTTCTTTCTGATTTCTCCTCTAGATTCCATATTTTCCCACCCCCAGATCTGAAAGAGCTAAAGATTCTGGACATCATTCATCATTCCCCCCTCCAGATGCTCTCCCTCGCTGGACAGCTCAGCATGCAAGCTGGGCCTTCACCCCCACCTTCCTGTACCACTCCCTCCTTCTCTTCTGGATCCCCACCCTCACCCTGCCCCTCCCCCCCACACCCCAGCTCTGGCTCTGTAGGCAGCATGAAAAGCAGGCTATTTGTCTGACATCATCTTCCACTCCCTGGCCTGCTAAGAGTTACTCACTCAGGCAATCCCTGCTCCGCCAGAGACTGTCCAATTGCCAAGCAACCCACTGTCGGCCAATCACGGAGCTCAGAGGTGATGTCATGGCGAGAGCGAGCAGTGGTGCTGATGTGGAGAGAAGCCCAGGGTACCACTAATTGAGAGAGTGAGGAAGGGAGCACCTCGCTTCGAGCGGGACTGCAGGTAAGTAGAAATGAAATGCAAATTATTTGAGGCTTTTCAGACAAAAGAAAAAATTAGCAGTGGCAGAGAGGAGAAGCAAGAGATCTGGCACCATTGTGCTGCCTTTGGTTCACTCCATCAATTCAACTTTGTCAAATCCTGGGGGAAATGGGGTGATGTGTGAAAAGAATGGGTCTACCTCAGGGGTAAGGGGATGGCTAGAGGCAGTCCTTCTATTCCAGAGCTCAGGGGAGAGAGGGCGGGCGGGAATTGCCAGCGTTTCTTTTGGGTCGGATGTCCATGGTGAGTTTTTTCCTGCATAAAAATGTTCTGTTGCACAGGCAGAATGGTTTTGTTGAGTCTGTCTTCCCCTGAGCTGGCTCTGATGCTCAGACCCGCTTCAAGCTAGCAGCTGCTCTGGGTTTTACATTTCCTTTCTCAGCCACAGTTTTTCTTGGCTCCCTTTCCCTGTGTGTTTCATCCTTTTCTTTCTCCTCTATCTGCACTGGGTTACTTTTTGCTCCTGTATTCTAAGGATACAATGAGATCACCACCTCTTTCTTGCCCCGCCCCGCCCTGAGGTCAACCTGCTCCTACCTGGGCAGGGCCAGCGGGCTGTCAGGAAGCAAACTGCGGGAACCCACAACTGCCACGCCCTGGTCCCCGCTAGTGGCTGAGCCAGCCCCTCCTTGCTCAGCCCACTGCCCTGGCCAGGAGTTTAGGCATTTCTCTCTTCTCATCCAGGGGACCAGGACCAGGGATTTGCTGTCCAGTGGCCAGCTCCGTCCCCACGTGGCATGCTGTCTTTGTCTCATTCCTCCCAGGAAGATACAGTTAGGTGTGGAGCAGTCCCATTGTCCTGGGGAACAAAAAAAATCAAACAAAAACAGGTCTCCTGAACCCCTTGGGAGGAGGTTCAGAAATGTTGAGGCAGCCCAGGTCCAAACCCTCTGGGCAGGGATACATCCGTGTCTCAAGACCAAGAGAACACATTGGGAAGGGATGTCCAGCAGTGGACTACTGGAGTTCTGCCGGGTGGGTGGCAGGTTGAGAGGAATGTGGAAGAATCTGTCTTTACTGAGGCTGAGGCCCCCTCTAGGGGGAGGAAACCTCTCCCACAGGCAGGGAGTCAGGGTGCCAGGGGGAATGAGATCATCCACCAGATGAGGAGATAATCATAGTGCTGGAGCGAGAGGTGAGGAGGCAGAGGGGCAAGGTCTGATTAGCAGCTCCACTGAATGAAGCTAGAGCCTCCAGAGACCCTGCCCTGTCCTCTAGGGCCAGCCAGCACTCTCTCCTCAGCTTGTCCCAAGCCCCCACCTTGCTGCTAGGAAATGTGTTTGCATCCTCCTTAAAATCCACTTACCACCATTGCCGGAGCACCTGTCAGCAGGCTCCTGTCCTGGGATCACCAGGTCCACCCAGGCCACTCCTGGAATAAATCTGGATTGGACAAGGATCTTTAATTGCTAGATGGATCCACCAAGAGCGTTGTAGAGAGTGAGCTCCCCACCACCGAGGGGATTCAAGCAGATGTTAGTTGACCATCCATGGGGTAGCTATAGAGATTTCTGCCTTGTGTTGGGGGCTGGATCTAGGTTAGTGTTTTTCAAACTGCAGACTGAGATCCAATAGTGTATTGTGAAGTCTGATTTATGGGTTGTAACTGGTATTTTTTTTTCAAATAAAATGGGATAAGTGAGAGTGGAAAAAAGTCAAAACATATTCCATATAATAGAGTAAATCTTTTCAATCACGATTTCTTAATTATGTATTTTCAGTTATGTAAATATTTATAAATATAAATAATGTTTATCTTTATAAACATATTTTAGAAATATTACTATAGTTAAAAATAAATAAGCACGTATTTACATATTTATGTTTATAGTTCAGTTATGTGTACATTTCCGTGTATGTAGTTGTATCAGTGACTATAGGTATGTATGTCTGTCAGCGTTACGACAGGTATATCCTGGGTCATGATACAAAATGCAGTTCTTTGTTGTTGGTCCCAGTAAGAAAAAAACACAAGCTCAGTGACCCTTATGACCTTTTCTAAGACTGTAAGCCTGTGGATAACTCTTACCAGACTATGAATTCTTTAAAAAATTTTTTAATTTTGGTAAAATACACATGACACGAAATTTACCATATTAAACATTTTATGGTATCCAGTCCAGTGGTGTTAACTATATTCACATTGTTGGGCAACCATCACCGCCATCCAGCCCCAGAACTTTCTTCATCTCTCCAAACTGAAACTCTGTCCCTGTAAAATACTAACTCTCCATTCCTTCTCCCCCCGCCCTAGCCCCTGGCAACCCCCATTCTATTTTCGGTCTCTATGAATTTGATTACTCTAGGTACCTTATGAAATCTTGTAGCTTTTGTGTTTTTACGACTGGCTTCTTTCACTTGGTATAGCGTCCTCAAGATTGATCCATATCATAGACTGTGGACTTCTCGCAAGGAGAGCTGTCTTGCTCAAACACGTCCCAGTGACCATGTACCAAATAGGTGTCCAACATCCAAGTACTGTGTTAAGTGGAAAACTGTTTCTGTAGGGGGATAGTCCATTCTAAAGGGTATATCAAAAATTGAGAAGTCTGGTCTATTATTGTTCTTCCTGAGCAAAGGGTTGAACAGACACACTATTGGCCAGTGGGGTGGTGGGAGTGTCTTGCAATTTTTTTTGCTTAACATTTAGATTTCACTTTGGCTCAATAAAAGAAATCCCAGGGCCAACCAAGTTTGGCTGCCTTCTCTCATCCAGCTAGGCCATTTAAACCACATTTGCCTGATGGGACATAAGTGTGCTGACAGATACGACTTCAAGTAGAGCAACAAAGATTGATAAACTGAGATCTGGAGAGTAAGGTGTGACAGGAAAGAAGGCAGAGAAGGAAGGTAAGAGGAAGGTAAAGCGAGAAGGACAGTGTCTGCATTAAACCAACCATACAGAAAGAACGGGAAAATTCAGATCTTTTTGTACTGTTGATTTTAAATAATGGGATGTTTTCAAAATCAATATCATAATCCAAGAAAGGCTTAATTTTTCCTGAAGTCTTAAGATCTGTTCTGCAGACCCCCTTGATCTCTTTATATTATTTCTCACTTAACTGGAGACTATCATTTGGAGGTACAGAATTTCCAGAGATTTTGAAATCATAGGTAGGTAGAAATGAGCCATTTATTTGGGGAGGGGGATAGAAATTTGGGAGAAAACTATAAATTTATTCAAAATGTCATTTTGTATATTGCTCTGTAGATAAACAAACTCTATTTCCACCCCCCCTTTTTTTGGCTTGGCTAATAAACACTCTTCATGTATAATTTAATTTGCTTACTAAGTTAGAATTTGCTATATTTAGAGATGTGACAGTCTGGAAAAAGGTTATTTTTTTTCTTTCTTTTTTTTTTTTTAGGAAGAGTATGGACAAAAAAAAATCTCTTCTGATACTTTAAAAAGCATTTTGCAGGTTTTTACATCTTTAGTTCCACTAGGAAGACAGGAAAATACACAGATAAAGGTCCACTACCCCTGCTTCCCCATACACACCTACAAGTCCCCCTTCCTCTCCTATGCTCTCTGGTCTTTTCTATCCATTCAAGCTGATGGTTGCCGTGTGTCCATGCCCTTAGGGTCCTTCTTTCAGAGGTAGGTTGTTGGAGGCAAGAGGACAGAACACATGGGAAAGGGTGGAGCTCTGGGATGATTGGCCTAATTTATGGTAGAGAACAGGCATCCCTGGAGTTCAGAGAACCAATCAGGGAATGTGAATGCGGAGAAGGGAGCTGAGTGCAGACTATAGGGTGAGGGGGGGGCAGGGTGTAGAGTTCCAGGGGATCGTTTGGGGTTCAGTGCCCAGGTAGAAAGCAAGGTTGAAACCGAGAATGAGGAAGCAGGTGGATAGATTCCATTAGCTAATAGCACTAACACAACTTATCTGACTGTTGATCCTGGGACAGACGTATCTGTCTTCACCACTTGCCACCAAACAGATAAGTAAGGACTCAATAAATATTCCATGAACCCTGCTTGAAGAATGTATTACCCCAGAAGTAGTCTAGCTAACCAAAACTTTTTATCAAATTAAAGAACTTGGGTACAAAACAGATATGGTATTGATAATGGTGAAAGAAAGAAAATACTAGAATTTAGATGGTTTGTCTAATTATTTTTCTTGTCTAATTATTTTCTTTATTAGTGAGGGAGCTGGGGGGAGGGGAAGAGGAAGAGGGAGAAAGAGAGAATCTTCAGGAGGCTCTCACAACCCTGAGATCACAACCTGAGCCAAAATCAAGAGTCAGATGCTAAACCTGAGCCACCTGCGTTTCCCGAGTCTTTGTCTAATATAATCAACATATTTATAGAGCTGAATGTGAAATATGTGAAGGCTAAGGAATATGTCTATTAAATTTATCATTGTATTACTTCTAAGCACCTTCCTAATGTGATATGTATAGTCAATTCTCAGTAAATATGTGTTGAACAAGTAATTTAAGAAAGAAATCAATAATAGTAATCCAGAACTGAAAATACAGATCCCTGTGACAAAATCAGAAGGTTTGTAGCGAAAGGAAATAAAAGCATGCAAAAGCTCTCATCTTTCACAAAGAAAACCATTAGATACTGTTTTCTTCTTAATATAATAAAACATAGATATAAATGATTTTTAACTTGGAGATTAAAACAAGATGTAAAACTTACAAAGCACTGGGGAAGAATGAAAGAATAAAGAAAACAAGAATAATATTGTAAAAGATGAGAATCTCTCTTGATTGTAGCTAAATGTGGACTGGAAACCTGGCTCTGCCCCTCCTACTTAGTATTGAAAAAGGCACCAACACTCTTGGGTCCTCTGTCTCTTCATCTGAAAAGGGTGGGAAATGAAGATGCCAGAGATCACCATGGCTCCTCCCATCTATGGGCAGAGAGCTTGACCTGTGGAAATGCCTACAGATCTATTGCTTGTTCTCTGCTGATGTGAAAATGATTTAATTTATTATACTTGGTAGGGCGTGTATATGCTTTTGAACAGGACTTTCTGAGGCAATGCCTGTTGTTGAAGAGAACTCAGAGGTGAAAACTTTAAGCCCTCGGTCTGCCCGTGGTTGGGGTGGGCAAAGCTTTGTGCACCCTTCATCCACATGCCCTATGCAGTCATCCACCCTACTTATATTTACACTTGGTATTGGATATGAGGAAGTACCATGGAACCTTGAAGACATTCGTTCAAATCCCATCTATATCATTTTCTGCTTTCTGCTTGTAAGACTTTGGGCAAATCAAGTCACTTGACTGAATTAGTCATCAGGAAAATGGGTATAATAGACCTATTTTATAGGATTTGGAGAGAATGCAATGATAAAATATATATGCCCAATTTACAACTATCTAGAAATCATGGACATTAGGAAGAAAAAAAAAAAACTAGAAGGAAATGCCAACAGCAAAAAGCAGCGAGATGACAGGGATTTCTTTTCTGAAATAGGATATTAATATGTTTGTAATTAAAACATTACATATAAAATGTATATACGCACATACATGCACTTAAAAGTGCCTGGTAAACTGCAAAGCACTCCAAAATATTGCTATTGTTGTGACTAGGACTCTGATTACAGGGCTTGTTCCATACTCCATGCTCCCAAGTACTCTGAGTCCAGCATCTCCCACGGTACCGGGTTCTCAATGCTTTGCCCTCCATCCAGCAACCCTGCATGGAAGTCCGTGCCCCGGAATTTTGCTTCCAATATGTTGATTCTTCCGTATGTATTAAATGGAAAATACGAGCAGCCCAGAAAGTGCCATCACTGTAGATTATTTGGGGCTGTCATTTTTCTAGACTTAATTTTCCTTCTTTGGCTGGCCTCCCAACATAGCTGTTACAAGGAGGAGGGGCTCCCTAGACTCTGTGCTTGCCAACAGGTGACTCCTCTTTATTTCCTAGAAATACGACAGAAGCTGCATTCCTGAGCCTGTTAGATACTGTCTGGAAGTTGCCTCTGACACTGGTTCCCACCATCTCATCTTCCGGAAGCCTTTAGAAGCAACCCTTGTGGGCGTGGTGATTGGACAACGCTAGCTCCCCAAAGCCAGCCAATCACACGCTATTGCGCTTTACCCCGTTGCCTTCTGTGGGTCTCACTGGTCCGGTCTTGGCCTGTGTTCTACTTGCTGCTCCTTCTCCCTTTATAACATGGTCCATGTTACTGCTGGAGAATTGCCGTGGACCCGCAGGGCATCTGCAAAACTTTCCCAGACTCCAAATTCTCACCCTGGGGACCTGTTTCACATTTTCATCTCCCAAAACCCCTGTGGTCATTTTAGGACCCAGCTGGGTGCTTGGCACAGAATTAAATATTCAATAAATATCGTGGAAAGAACCACATTCATGAAAAAATAATTTATATCCCTTTTTTAAATCTCAGATAAGATGTAAAGTTTTCAGTCAAAGTCCTTTGATCGGCACAAAATAACCACGGTTACTGTGCCGAGATAGGATTCCATGACATTTAGGTCACATGTACAGCTGATTTCAGGCACATGCATAACTTCAACAGGACTAGTAATTGGCACAGACCTAAAAAGCCACCTCCCTGTACCAAATATGTTAAGACGTCCCAGATCAGAGCTCACTGTGTCCATGTCCTGATTCCATGCCAGAGTCCCTCTATTTTCTCCAGACACCCTCACCAGGGACCACTCTAGTCAAACCACTGGCATGTGCGTTAGCTTTTCACCCTTCAAAAATAGCCCACATAGGATTTGGCATATCCTGAAAGCCTTATGTGGCCATTCCTTGCAGTGACAAATAAAACACAGTCTTACTTGGGGAGTGTGGGCTGTCAGAGGAGCCTCAAGGGGATCAGGCATGCACCTAGTAAATGGTCATGATGCTAGAGCATCAGAGAGCTTGGTGTGCATCTCTATGGGCTCCTGAGCATCAACCACATTACAGAACACCTGGGAGCATGGGGTGCCATTTCTGGTCATGTGAAAAGTCCTGTAAATCCCCATCTTTTCATGCAGCTCAGGTGGCCCCCACATGGGTTTTCCCCTCATGTCCTGGTGTGTGGGAGGAGGGAAGGGATCAAGAAGAAGGGTAAGGGTGCTGGAATTCAAAGGTTTGGACCCTGGTCCCATCTCAGGGCGACCTTAGGATCTTTGATCCCTGGGGAGGAGTGTATTAGCACTTTGGAACGGACAATTGTTGGTTGTGTGGGATGGATATGTGCTGTTCAGTGTTTAGTTTATCCAGCTGTTGCCCACTGAAGGCATGGAACACCTCTAGTCTAGTGACTATAAAAGAGTCCCACGTTTATTCCTGGGAGTGAGGCTGACCTAGTTGGGAACTTCTGGCTAGAACTTCTGGTCAGAAATTTACTCCACTCCGCAGCTGATATTCTGATGTTCAAGGGGAAAATGGGGGGCTCTGACCTCTTTGCTTTAGACATCTTTCCCCCCACCATGCCACACGAGATCCCCCTTCAGTCAACAGCCTTAATTTCCAGACCTCCTCTCTCAGCCACCGTGTCTGCCAATCAAAACATACTCATTCTGCATCTCGTGTTTTTATGGCCTGGGTCTCTTCTCGTTTGGGTTATTGCTAACCAACTACTTCTACCAATTGTGTTAATGGTTCCATCTATCAATAAAAATGTGTGATACTTTCTTTTCTATACATAGACTTAGATGCTGGAGCTGGAGTGAATGTATAGATTGGCTTGCAGGAAAACAGTACTGGTTGGGATGCAAACAGTCGAGGGCTTGTTCTAGGTGGGTCCTCATCACTTTGTGCCTCGTCCTGGCTTCCAAACTTGCTCTCCTTATTTTTTCCCAAGGCTGATGCTGTCAGAGGAATCTTTTTGCTTGGGAAATGGCTTTAGAATGAACACCCCAGGTCTGCCTTTCCCACTTGAGGCTTTTGTATCATTAAACTCACTCCGCTGAGCTTCAAGTTCCTTCTTACAAATAACCTCAGAGAACAAATTGGAATAACGCTTGTGAATTTTCTGGTACCAAGCAGGTGTTCGTGATGTGGTAGCTATTCCTTTGGCTATTATCATCAGCATCACCATGTTCTCTCTCCTCCTTTAGTCCAAAGATGTCAGCGCCTTCCTGCTGAATAGAATATAAAGAGCAAATGCTTTCCCTAGTCTGCTGGATCCTCATCTTCTTATTGCTGGTCTACCAGTTGGTCCCAATGAGCCTTGCATGCAGCCCACTGGGCCTTCTCTGTTTCTCATTAAATCCAGTCCACATGCTCACACACTGTCAAGTTCCAAAGCGATGGCAGGGATAGAGGCACCTGCAGAATCTGATTCTTCACATGAAGATTAATTGGGATCATGTAGGTGACAGGAGTCGTAATCTGTGCTTCATGAGTAGAGGGCCTTAATTGTCCTGCCCAGGTCTGGCTGAAGGGCATGGTCCCTCATTCCAGGTACCTACTCCTACAGAAGAAGTCCAGCTTAGTCCCCTTTCTTTCTTAGAGTATCCTTCTCTGCCTCACTTCACTTACTTGGACCTCCAGCTTTAGATCCATTACCTAGGTTAAGTCTGATGCCATGCCCTCTCCTGCAAGGGCCCGCGGGCCCAGCCAGTCACCTCATTAATCAACTTGGCTATGAGCCAAAATTGTGTGGAATGGAGCCTTGTGACCAGGGATGTCACATCCAGGCCCTGTTCAGGGACCCACTGGTACAGTCAGGATCAGCTTGGCTCAGAGGAAAGAGGCCCATTGTGCTGCATAGCAAGCGGGGTGGGGCCTGGCAAAGAGCACAAAGGCTTCAGGGAGGCGCACTTCAAGGCCGGTCGACCAGGCTTGAAATCTCTGCTTTTATACCTCACGCTGAGTAAGCCGCATAAACCTTCTGGGCCTTTGGTTCCTCATCTGCAAGTGGAGATTACAGTCCTTAATTCCCGAGCTGGTGAGGACCAGGGCAGGGACTCTGAAGCAGGGATGTGGGTGGTGGCTACCCTGATGGAAAAGGCAGAGAAAGGGAAATTCACATTCATTAAGTACCTCCTTTTTGCTGGATGCTGTAATATGCTTTTCTCACGTCTATTGTGCAATGTGGTGCAGAATTAAGATGGAGAAAGAAAATTGGACATGTGAGTGACAGCTAGTAAGTGAGATCAAGTCTGAGTTTGACTCTGCATTGGTCTGGTCCTAAAGCTGAGCCCCCTGCCTTCCCCTCCCGCCCCCCGTGGCACCCCCACTCATCCGCTGCTCATCCATAGCTAGTACAGACCCCAGTTGCCAGAGGGAAAACGCCTCATTAAGGAAGGAAAGGGGCTCTACATCAGTCTCAGAGTCCTTCCCCTTGTGAGCTGCAGGCAGTGAAGCTGTTGGCTCACACCAACCTCTGCTGGCACGGTGACCACCGAGGGTGACTGCATTAGTTGGCATTCTCCAGAGAAACAGAACCAATAGGATGCATACAGAAAGAGATTTATTATGATGGATTAGCTCATGTGGTGAGGGAGGCTGAGAAATCCCACAACCAGTCACCTGCAAGCTGGAGACCCAGGAGAGCTGGTGGCATAATTCCAGTCCATGTCTGAAGGCCAGAGAACCAGAGCTCTCATATCTGAGGGCAGAAGATGGATGTCCATCTCAAGCAGAGAGAGTGAATTCATTCTTTCTCTACCTTTTGTTCTTTTAAGGCCCTCAACAGATTGGGTGAGGCCCACCCACATTGGGGACAGTCATCTTTTCTCAGCCTATCCACTCAAATGTTAACCTGTCCGTGAGACACCCTCACAGACACATTCAGAAATAATGTTCACCAGTTATCTGGGCATCCCTTAGTCCAGTCAAGTTGATGCAAAAATTAACCACCACAGTGACCAAAGATCAAGTGGTCCCCATGATGACTGTTTACCACTGGCTATTCCTCAGTTCACTGGCTAGCAGCCTTCAGTGGGGCCCTGTCACCTACTATTTCATCTCTCCCTCCTCCTTCACACTCTCTGGTCCAGCATCAACCACAGACACAGAGCTTTCTCACGCCCCACTCCCACCTTGCTTGTGTTCCTTCCTTGGCACAGTGCCCTCCCTGCTTAATTCCAATCATCATTTAAGACTCAGTTCAGGTACTGCTAACACCAGGACCCCCTGCCTGGCTCCCCAGGGTCTCCCAGGTGCTGAGTATGAAGCCCCGACTCTGTGCTCCCACAATGATCCTGCATGCTGATTTCCAACTCTGCACCAACCACATTATGATGACATTATTCTATAACAATGTTTTTTTTCTCTCATAGTCCAGGGTTATGTTAAATGGGGTCAAGGAGTGCTTAAGACAAGAGGCTCTTGGTGGGTAGTGAGTGACGGGCCATCTGGAGTAGTATTTTGACATCCTCTGTCCAATTCCTTCTGATCTCATATCAGAACAGGCTGGGCAGGGAGGTCTGAGGGTGGGAATAGGGAGAAATTCAGGACACAGAGTTATTTTTTGAAAACCTCCCAAGTGATTCTGAATTAGGATTTGTCTCTCACCCTAGCCTTTGTTTTGGGCCAGCCATTAAGCTTCACAGAGAGAGAAATGAACACCTCTTGACACATACAGTTTTGGGAAATCTGTGTCTGATACTCAGGGAGACTTGAGACTAGAAAGCCAATTATGAAACTATCATTAGTACATGGAAACTGAACTTGACTATGGTGATGTTGAAGAGAGGGTCTGGGTTTGGGAAAGGGAGAGTGGGTGTGTAGAGTTCCTGGTGGTGGGAGCAGACCAGGTGCCTTCTGGGATTCCCTCCCCAATTTTATAAAGAAATTCCGTAGGCAAATAACATGTCAGTGGTAGAATACTCTCTTTCTCAGATTTGTGACGGCATCCTGAGTTGGTGACAGACCTACTTTGTGACTTTGAGCCAGACTCAGCCCTCACCATCCAGAAAACATGACCCTCGCTGGTAGGTACAAAAACTCTTTCTGTGATGGGGCACCACAGCATAGGGTATTTCTGTACACACATATATGTACTTACATAGGCACAAGGAAGGATAAAAGACTGACAGGAAGTAGACCTACGGGTTAAGGACGTTATCTCTAGAAGATGGGTGGGATCACCATTGAGCTTTTCCTCCTTTTACTCATCTGTGTGTGTTTTTAAGAAGTTTTTACAATGCACATATATTATTTTGCACTTAATTATGTTTTCAATTTGTGAAAAATGAGAATTTTTTCTCATTGAGAAATGAGAAATGAGGAGGAGAGTGCTTAAGCACTACATTGGGTTTGGCTGAGAACGGAGAGAGCCTGAACATAGTGGAGCTTAAAACAAGGGGCATTGGCCCTAGGGTGGTAGGGGTACAGGCAGGAGCACATGGCAGGGCCAGGGGAGGCGTGGGGTGGACTTCACCGTATCAGCTCTAGCCTGTGACCTCCTGGTTTTCAAATCCACTTCCGACACAAAGAGGCTAGGCAGTGGTGGGGCTACTCCTTCAGCCCTCATGGACACCAGCATGTTTGGCTTTGACCACTGCACTGGGAAGGTCAGAGAAGACTCAAATCCTGACCTTGCCTCTCAGTGAGGGGCAAGACTAGAGTGATGATGGTGTGGCTTCTTTAACTTTCAGAGATGCACTGCTGAGTACCTTGAGTAATATGGAGTGTAGATTTCCTGTATCTTGGAGAAAAGTAAATGAACTATTCTGGCAAATGTGAGGAAAAAGAGAACTAGGTCCAGGATGCCAGGTGGGGACAAAGGCACTAGTGCTTGTGGTCTTTACCTGAAGGCATTTTGCATTCAGTGCTAAGAAGGCAAACAATGCACTGAGGAGAAGATGGGATCATCTGGGTGCTCTGGAAGGCTCAGGTTCTGATAAGATGGACAGAAGTGGACATGATGAACATAGGACACACAAGAAAATCCTAAACCAGGCTGCTCAGTGCAAAGGAGGCTGGAGCCTCAGCCAAGGGGTGGGTCTGGATGGTTTAGATACCTCTGTGGAGCCTGGTCACCCCTGGGTGCTCAAGTATGCAGAGTCACAAGAAGGCTGACTTCTGAGTCTAGGATTGGGTCACCATGTTATCCTACTGGTGTTTCTGCAGCCTACAAAGAGAAGATGAAGGAGCTTCCACTGGTGTCCTTGTTCTGCTCCTGTTTTCTGGCCGATCCCCTGAATAAATCATCCTATAAATATGAAGGTAAGTGAGGGCCACCATTGAGAGAATAACTTGTGGAGGGTTTCTGGGCTCGTATCCATGAGTACCACACTCCTGTCCCAATTTCATGAAACTCTCCTTCCTATGTCACATTCTCTTTCCCAGAGCCAGTAAAACCTCCACAGCTTATTCTGAGGGTCTTAACACCATGAGAGGGCAGGTGTGGGGCTGCTACTGGGGGATTAGACAGCAGGTGAAAATCTGAATCAGACCCTCTGCAGAGCAATCTTGATCTTAGCTTTTCTTCCTTCATTTAACAAATGGATGCTGTGGAGGATACAGAAGTGAAGCAGACAGAGATTCTACTCTTGGAGAGCACCTAGAATAGAAGACAAGATGCAGTATGAATCACTAGATTCCACGGTTGACAGGCCTCCTCTGGGAATGGTGGCGAATGTTCTGAGAGTCCAGAAGTGGAGAGAGGGCTTCTACCTGCAGTCACCCAATGAGGGTAACCATGCTGACAAGGACCTGTGACAGGTTCCAGGACACTGGCAAGGAGCACTGAATGGTCATGTTCTGACCAGAGAGGGGCAGGGAACAGGACACCTTTTAATTTTCCAGGGATTAAAAGGAAGGGACAGATTTGTTCTGGAAATGAGAGATGAGAGTGCTTGGGTTACCTGAGATTGTTCTTTCTGTCTAGGCTGGTGTGGGAGACAGTGTAGGAGGAAAGATCAAAGCCAGCGGAAAGACAGTGCTGACTGGAGAGAAAGAAGAGAGCAGGGTAGGAGGGAGCAGGGGAGAGGTGGCAACAGGCTGAGCCATCAGATTGGTAGTGGGACAAGGAGTGGGGTGGTGGGTGGTGGGCAAATACACCACTGTTGGCCACCACTGAGGACAATTTGAGCAAGAGCTCAAGTGTGGGAGAAGCCTTGTGTCAAAAGCAAAAGCATTTGCTACAGCCATTATTAGAAGCCACAAATCCTGGGGCACCTACTCTTGGAGCCTGGGCCCTTGCTGTGGCTACCAATTCCTTGAGCCCCATTGAAGCCCACTGAAGTACCACTATTAGGTACCAGGTTCTGGGCCAGCCCAGAACCCTGGTCACTGATTTGCATTGGGGACCCCAGATCTCCCATATAGCATGTGTGCATGCTTTTGGAGGGCCAATCTAGTCTACAGAGAGTAAGCAGCACGTTTCCTGCTCTTTTCAGCAGATACAGTGGACCTGAACTGGTGTGTAATTTCTGACATGGAAGTCATCGAACTGAACAAATGTACCTCGGGCCAGTCCTTTGAAGTCATCCTGAAGCCACCCTCCTTTGATGGGGTTCCCGAGTTCAATGCCTCCTTACCCAGGCGGCGAGACCCATCACTGGAAGAGATCCAGAAGAAACTAGAAGCAGCTGAGGAACGAAGGAAGGTAAGTGCCGTCTTTTCTTTCTTCCAACTCAGCATGACAGGAGGGAGCTGGACAAGATAAGAGATGGCTCTGAGCTGGGGTCAGGTCACCACCAACCTACAAATATTTAAGTAGCACCTCCTATATACAGGGAAGATAATGAGGAACCATTGAGGGAAACAAAGAAGTAAAGGTCCCTGGTCTCTAGGAGCTTACAGCTTGGTTAGAGGGGTAAGGCATTGCATGACATATGTCCATGAGGTGCACACTAACAGGAGGAAGACATTGACAAACACTGAAGATTTCTATAAAGACTAGACAATCAAGGAAAGGGCTCCTTAACTGGGGGAAGGTGAAGGTCATGGTGTGGTATTCTTTCATCCTTTTGTGTGCCCTCTGTTTCCTAGTGATTCTTATGTCCCAACTCCGGTGCCATCTTTATGTAAGCTTTCCATTTTTGAAGCAGAAAATAATCTTCTTTTCACTTGGATTTAATGGCATTTCCTTTCTACCTTTTAAGGCATATGTCACATGCTAGTCTGGATTAGAGTTAAATATATATATATCTCCTCTATGAGACTTTTTTTCTTTCCCAAGTTGCTAGGATAGTACTTGGCACATGGTATATAGTCACCTAATATTGGTGAATCAATGAAGGAAGGAGGGAATGAATGAAGGCAATGAGGAAAATCAAAAAACAAACAACAACAACAACTGAGGGAATAGTGGGAGAATCTAGAAAGTGTCCTTGCTTCTTGCCAATGCGCCAGGGACCAGGCTCAGGGAGGTACGTGTTCTGGGTATAGAGCTCTTAAGTTTTGGCGGTGAAAACACACCGCGGCATGTTCACTTTCAAGGGTCTCTTTCTCCCTTTGTGCTGCCTTAGTACCAGGAAGCTGAGCTCCTGAAGCACCTGGCAGAGAAACGAGAACACGAGCGAGAGGTGATCCAAAAAGCCATTGAGGAAAACAACAACTTCATCAAGATGGCTAAGGAGAAACTGGCTCAGAAGATGGAATCGAATAAGGAGAACCGGGAGGCCCACCTTGCTGCCATGTTGGAACGGCTGCAAGAGAAGGTAAGTGTTCTTGGTGAGATAGGAGACTCCTGGAACACTCTCTTCCTTCCAAGGCAAGTATAAAGGACCTACATATTATTTCAGGTAGCAAACAGCCTCAGGTAGGAAAGGGGGTATTTCTGTTAGGCTGGATCTTTACAGAGTTTCAAGGGATGTTTTGGGAAGTCATAGGTAAGAAACATGAGCTGAGCTCTGGAATTCCTTGGGGGATATTATGCGCAGTTACACAATTGAAATTTCTCATTGTCTTAGGGAGATTAGACCTCTTATCTCTAGAGAAAGCCTGCCTAATGCAAGAGAGTAAGGACGAACTAGCCGATGTACATTCCTGGCTTCATCCTTGAATGGACCGATTCAATTTAATGAAAGATGATGACTTGGGATCTTGGCTGTAAGCCAAGGACTTGATAAGCTGAGTTGACCATTGAGCAGGAAACATGATTCTCTCCAAAACTCTTGATTGGGACTGAGTGAGTCACGGTTCTTTCCAATATTCTGCCCTTTGTCAATAAACCTAATGGTGTCACCTACATAAGAGAAACGTGAGAGACTGGGATTGGTCCCACGTGTCAGCAGAATAACAGCCCGTTCTGCTGAGAACACGTTGGCCTCATTTCCTGAGTCTCAAGGCTGCCCCAGTTTCTCCTGCAGCTCCTGGGAGAGCTCCAGCTCTGTGTTTTATTTCCAGGAGCCGCCTGCTGCGCGGTGACTCCCGGGACCCGATCGGTGGCCTCGTCCCATGGTGAGCAGCGTGGTCCCCACTCCTTCCTGCCCATCCACCTAGAGTCTCAGGCACTTGGCAACAGCTGCTAGAAAGACTGGTTTCTTTACAGGGGATCTGAATGTTGCATAGACCTTGCAGCTAGCCAGCATGTGGCAGCCCTTTCACTCTCACACTCTGCCCTAATAGGGGCAGTAAGGCCTCCACCAATTATCAGATGGGAGGGAAGTGATCTGGGTCTCACTTCAGTCTTCCCCAGTTGTTGATGGATGGCTAGGAAAAAACTCTTGCAAGAAAAAAGAAAAAAATCTGGGATTGCCATAAAGTGGGGGGTGGGCACTCAGGACAAACCCAGAAGAAATACTAGAGGCTAGAGCCACGATATGGTACTTTAAAAAATGGCAAAAACAGTTTTACTTCTTCCTACTCCCATCCTAACAACAAATCCATGAAGTAAGCAGAACAACGTTATCCTTATTTAATTGATGGGGAAACTATGTCAGAGAAGGTCGAATAACTTGGCCAGGTCACACAGCCCCTAAGCAGTGCAGCTGGGACTAGAACCCAATTCTCTGGCTGTGTAATCCAGGGGACTCTTTCAACCCCTGTTTCAGGGGGACCAGCCCTGTGTAATCCAGGGGACTCTTTCAACCCCTGTTTCAGGGGTCCCATTAGCCTTTTGCCAGAGAGGGGACAATCAGAGACCAAAGAAAGCCCAGAAATCTAGAGTTGGTACTTCTTCACCAAGTACCAAGTGAAGAAGTACCTCCTTACCTGAATGGAGGTTGATTCCAAGGCGAAGAGTTTGAGATATGCCCCCCACCTGAAGTAATAGCTATGGAGGTGGAATAAGACTCAAAGAAGCAAGATGTTAGAGTCAGAATCTGAGTGGGCATCACTCCTTGGGGACTGTGACCCTTGGGCACTGAGGAAGGTGGGAGGTGTGGTAACAGATAGGTATGTGGCTTCTGCCTGCTCCAAGTCAATGTTTTCTGTGTCAGTATCTGCATGGGTCACTGACCATCCACATCAGATTCACCGGGTATAGAGTTTAAAACTACAGATCCTTGGGAGCCTACTGGTCTACCATCACTGGCTCTCTAGGGATGGTTCCTGAGGACCCAGCAGTTTAACCAATTCCCTAGATCTTGCTGATAATGCATAGCAAGGTTTAGAACCATTATCCTAGACACACCACTACCCACACTCTCCCCAGGGCAGTGGAGAGTTCTAGGGTCTTCTCAGGGATGGATTCATGGTTTTTGGTCTATCCTGGGCTCCTGGGCTGCCTCAGTAGGCCTACTCCAGGTTGACTTTTGATATCTGAATATGATGCTATTTGGGTGATTGCCAGGGTCTGGCAGAGACGATATTTATCAAGCACCTGCTGAGTGCAAAGTACCAT
Organism: Neogale vison; assembly: GCF_020171115.1. Lineage (NCBI taxonomy): Eukaryota > Metazoa > Chordata > Mammalia > Carnivora > Mustelidae > Neogale > Neogale vison. The sequence continues at coordinate 150,326,289 of NC_058101.1, read as the reverse complement.
AGGGGGAACTGGGAAATATAAAGGAGAAAACGGTGTGCTCCCTGCCTCCAGGAAAGTCACCATCCAATAGAGGGCCCAGACAGATGCACAATGAGCAGTGACGTAGGGCAGATCATAATGTGCCCTAGAGGGGAAAGCTAAAATCACAGAATTCTGGAGGTAAAAAGATCTTCTGGTTTAGGCCCTGTCTTTAAACACCAGAGAGCCAAGGTCTGACTGATGAAGTGGTTGGTCAAGGTCACACAGCTGATGGGTCTTTGAGGTCAGATCCCATCTTTTGGTTTCATTATGCTGTCCGGCGAAGACGGTTCTCATACGCCACTTATGAGAGAGTCCACTTTTTGGAGTTGGGTGACATTTCCAAAAGTTCCCCAGTCAATTTATATTTAAGAGCCCTCATCTTTCACCATGGGGCTGAAGAAAACAACTGAGGGGATGGACAGAAGTGAAAGCAGGGTCACGCTGCAAGTGTGTGTAGGGGACATTTGTAATGAGGCCTGTCTGTTCCACCTGCTCCTTCGGCTTAGCTACACTGAGCTGCTCCTTACAATAAATCAACCCATGCACTCAGTGCAAGCCCAGGAGGGCCAGGTGAAGGAGGGGGAGGTTGGTGGAGTCTGAGGTTTCTGTGAGGTGGGTCCCCCTGGGGAGGTTGGCCCCAGTCAATGAGCTCCCTGGGGCCACACCAGTCGGCTCACTCACCTGCCTCCTGCCTCCTACCAGTCTTGCCCCTTCTCAGGACATCTTTGCAGACCTTCCTCATCACTTCCTGCAGCTGCAATTCTTACTTTGGGTTCTCTTGCCCCTCGGCTTCCTTTTTATCCCTGGGGAAGCCTGTGTGACCTGCCCTTTTCACTCCCTTCCTTCTCAGGACAAGCACGCAGAGGAGGTGCGGAAAAACAAGGAGATGAAGGAAGAGGCCTCCAGGTAAAGCCCAGAGGCCAAAGAAGTTTCCAGAACAGCCGGACAGCTCCAGCAGCTCCGCAGTTCCCAAGGCAGCCTCGTCCGCCGTCGGCTGCTCTCCCAGCACTGGGGTTTGGGGGGAGGGGGGTGGCCAGGGGTGTTTCCTCTGCTTTTGGTGTTTGTACATGTAAAGAATTGACCAGTGAAGCCATCCTATTTGTTTCTGGGGAACAATGATGGGGTGGGAGAGGGGAGAGAAGGAGAGAATTTGGGAAAGGAGGTAGAGAAGAACCCATGGACATTGCAACCCTGCCCACCGCAGACTCAGGTCAAGTCCTTGGCTTTTCTTCACAGTGAACATCCAGACACCCTGTCAAGGGAAGCTACAAACGGGGCAGTAGAAGTACCAAGTGAAGGGTGGGGTCCTGGGTGATGGTGTGGCTGCAGGGCATGGAAGGAGAAGCCCAGGGAGTGGGTGGGGGGCCCGGAGGTCTTGCTTCCGCCCTGAACAGGTGGGATGAGGTCTGAGTGTGTGTGTGTGTATTAACCATCATCTTTTGATCATCATGACCAATGAAATATTTACTCCAGGTCTCCTGTTCTTTATTTTCTGAATTTGTCCTTTGAGTGTTGGACAGAGTATTCTTGGGTTTCTACCCCTAGGGTGGCTGATGTCCCTTTTTTTCCTTAGTTGGACCATCAGAGCATCTGAGAGGTGCTAGGTGAGGCGGGTTAAACATGCCAGCCTTTGGCATAATGGAAAAGTTTGCTTTTGCTTTTCTTCTTCTTCATTTTTTTAAACCCCCTTTGTGAGTTGTCCATTATTGGATTGAGTTCACTGAATTGATGAGGAAAGAAATTCCAGCCTGCCTTCTGTGGATTGGCATTCCAATCGTCCTCAACACACACAGTAAGAAGGTTCCTCTTCCTTTGGGAGTGTGGGATTCTAGGTGGTCATAAAAGTGAGCGAGGAAATAAAATGTTTGTTAATGGAATGCAGAGGGATCATTTCAGACCCACCTTATCCAAAACACTAAACCATGACTAAGAAAGGAGTTTCCCTCTTCTTCCTTGCAAACAGGGCCACAGCCTGCAAGAGCAAGGGGCCTCCCCCTGGCCCATGCTCTTTGTAGCTTTGGACAGCTTTATAAATAAACCTTTTGGTAAATCTCCCCACCCCACCCCACCAGTGGTACCGCATTTGGCTTCTTCATTTTAGGAGGGGATGACAGGAGGTTTGTTGATGATGAGGATGAGCCAAGGAGGAAGAAGATAATGGCAGTTAACACTTAAGCAGCACTTACTAGATGCCTGGCAGTTTTCTGGGTATATATCTATGTCTATCTCTACATCTATCACTTCATCCTCACAACAACACTACCCAGTAGTACTCTTATCCCATTTTGCAGACTAGGAAACTGAGGCATACAAAGGTTAAGTAACTTGATCAGGGTCATGCAGACAATATATAGGTGAATTGGGACTTGAATTCTGGCCATTTGCTCCCAGAGTCCAAGCCCTTGGTGGCTGTACTCTGCTGTTTCTCAACACTTCCAAACTAGAATGTAAGTTCCAGGAGAGTATTTCTCAAAGTGCCAGTTGTGGCTCATTAGACTGTGAAATCAACTTAGTGGGTGCACCTAACATTAATTTCTTTTTTAATGGAATAGACTAGGAAACAAAACATCAAAGTGACTGCAGGCAACAATGGAGATAGTGTTTTGGAGAAGTTGTGTTTCAGTTTTACATTTGCACATGAGTGTTCTAGGTCACAGTATAAGATGTATTTCTTTCTGGGAGTTGCAATCCAAGCTCCTTGAAAGTCACTGCTCTCCAGTGAATGTGGAGATCAGACTTATAGCCCCAGGGACTTTAGAAGCTACTGTGCTTGAGAAAGTGAGAGGCTTGGGGCCATGCCATCTAGAACTGTCTGCCTCTGAGTAAAAGGAGACAAGAATGGCTTTAAGGATATGTTCCCACAAATCTACCCCACTAGCATCTCCATCCTTCCATGGGAAAACCCAAGACTGGGAGGAAGCTTCATTTCCACTATTCTCTTTCACCAAACACTTGTACTTAGCATTCATACCTTGATCAACCCTATGAATCCACCTTGCCATCCTTTGCAAAGGCAATTCTCTTACTTGGGTTGCTCTTCCCTGCCTTGCTGAATATTAATTCTTAATCATTCTTTTAAAGTCAGCTCAGATATTAAGTTCCCTGACTTCACCAATATTTGGTACCTTTTACATGGTTTGATTACTATGTAATTATTTGTTTACCTATCTCTCTCATCTATTAGACTTGAAGTTTCTTTTTTTTTAAATTTTTTATTTTTTATAAACATATATTTTTAACCCCAGGGGTTAAAATGAATCGCCAGGTTTACACACTTCACAGCACTCACCAAAGCACATACCCTCCCCAATGTCCATAACCCCACCCCCCTTCTCCCAACCCCCTTCCCCCCAGCAACCCTCAGTTTGTTTTGTGAGATTAAGAGTCACTTATAGTTTGTCTCCCTCCCAATCCCATCTTGTTTCATTTATTCTTCTCCTACCCTCTTAAGCCCCCACTTCCTTATATCAGGGAGATCATATTATAGTTTAGACTTGAAGTTTCTTGAAAGCAGGTACCAGTTTTATTATTCTCTGTGTCTTAGGCACTGGTTGCTCCAGAATTTCTTCATAGGATGGGATTATGGGCAGCAATCTAGTTAAAAGAAAGGCCAGGCTACTTGTCTTGAGGCTTCATTGGTATAGCATTTTACTGAAGCACTGTATATAAGACCGAGAAAACACACTCAATTGCACATATCAAAGAATATGGCTGATCTAGATCAGGCAGAAAACTACAATCTGTCAACAAGATACTGGGTCCCACTAATCCTCAGTGCCTGACGTTGAAAAGTGAAAACTCCAATTATGTGCTCAGCATGGAGCTAGCTTCCAAGCATTAAAAAGGATTCCTACATTGAAAGGTTTACACACCACTTGGGATGCAAATGAAATGTCCAACGTGGCAGATCTTAATTTTTTAGTTTATATCAAAATATCTCTGAGAGCTTGTTAAAATGTACATTACCAAGTACATTACAAACAGTGGGTGTTTATAAATGAAAATAATTGATCAGGCTTACTGAAATACTACCTTTTTGAGGAGGTTGCTTTGGAATCGACATTTTAAAAAGCCATTCCCCAGCTTTTTAGGTGTCAATCCTGACTACAGCTTGAGGAGTTCCGTAAGATTGAGAACTAAGCCTTAGGCAGTATATCCGAAGGTAAGAGGGAGAGAGAAGCCTTCACGGAGTGGGCAGCACTCAAGGGTGAGCAGACTTTGAACAGAGAGGAAGAGGCAGATATGGGAAGGGAGAGTTGTACAAGTGAGGTGGGAACCATGAACAGTGGGAGGGAGTTGCTGCCGCAAAAGTGAATAAATTCATCATCCAGGAAGAGTGTACAAAGAAAAGGGCTCTTGGGATTGTGGCAAGATGTTGTGGCAGGATGAGGAACTGGGGCCACGGAAGAGAGGCATATTTTAAATCCTGAGATCCCTCGGGGCGCCTGGGTGGCTCAGTGGGTTTAAGCCTCTGCCTTCGGCTCAGGTCATGATCTCAGGGTCCTGGGATGGAGCCCCGCATCGGGCTCTCTGCTCAGCGGGGAGCCTGCTTCCTCCTCTCTCCCTGCCTGCCTCTCTGCCTCCTTGTGATTTCTGTCTGTCTAATAAATAAATAAATAAATCTTTAAAAAAAAAAATAAATAAATCCTGAGATCCCAAACCAGGTTTTCAATGGAGGCCATAATGCCCCCTAGAGGGCATTTTGGAAACGTGCAGCTGCAATTTTGGTAAACAAATAGCAGGCTTAGCGCTTCCTTTGAGTTGGGGGGGAGACCAAGGATGCTTGGCTGCACCGAGACAATGTCCCACATCACACTGGGCTTCTGAATGAAAAGGAGAAACCTGTTTATGATAATCTCAGCCCAGACCCTAGCTCAGTTTTATAAATAAACACACTCCGTTCCCCCTCCCCCCATGACAATTTAAATATTTGCTGACTTTTACAGGAATACAACTTCTCAGGTCTCTGGTCTTTGTCCCTTGATCGCTCTCATTCCTCCTGCTCTTTTCTGTCTCCCGAGTCCTAGTCCTGTCCATTCACTCTGTCCTTGGACTTGATTCTTCTTTCCCACTCAGAACCTTCTCAAAGACAAAAGCTAATCTGAACCCACACTGAGAACACTAAAAAGCAAACCTTGAGGGATGCCTGGGTGGCCCAGTCGGTTGAACGGCGAACTCTGGATTTCTGCTCAGTCATGATTTCAAGGTCTTGAGATGGAGGCTCCTGTCAGGGTACAGAGTCTGCTTGAGATTCTGCCTCTGCCTCTGTCTGCATTCTGCACCCCCCCCGCCCCGCTCCCGCTCTCTTTCTCACAATAAATAAATAATAAATAAATACATAAATAAGTAAATAAGATCTTAAGAAAGAAGCAAGTCTTGAAAGAATCATATTGCTTTCAAGTAAAATCAAGTCATGCCAGAATGAAGTCCCAATCAATTTAAAGGAATCCAACAAAACCCAGGACCAACAATGTAGACTTCAAAATGTCTAGCATTCAATAAAACTTTGTCAGGCATACAAAGACATGAGAAAATACAACATTTAGTCAAGAGGAAAATCTATAGGTGCAAGTATAGAAATGACAAAAATGATGGAATTAACCAAGATGTTAAGACTTCTAGAAATTCACTCCAGGTATTCAAGAAACTAGTGGAAAGCATGGAAGAAATGGAAGATATAAAAAGACCCAAATGCAACTTCTAGAATGAAAAATACAATTGGGAAAAAATACCCTGGGTGGTATTAATGGCTGGTTAGTTACAGTAAAGGAAAGCTTGAAGGTAAAGACAAAACAATAAGGGTGCCTGGTGGCTCAGTTGGTTGGGTGACTGCCTTCGGCTCAGGTCATCATCCTGGAGTCCCAGGATCGAGTCCTGCACTGGGCTCCCTGCTCGGCGAGGAGTCTGCTTCTCCCTCTGACCTTCCCCTCTTGTGCTCTCTCTCTCTCATTCTTTCCCTTTCAAATAAATAAACAAAATCTTAAAAGAAAGACAAAACAATAAAGACTATCTAAAACTAAGCATAGGATGAAAAGTACTAAAGAAATGAAGAAGATAGCAATGACTCATGGAGCAAGATAAATGTTTTATCATATGTAAAATTTGAGTCTCAGAAAGAGAGGAGAATGCTGGGGTAGTGAGGGAACAGAAAATATATGCAGAAATAATGGCTGACATATTTGAGATTTTATAAGAAGTGTAAGCATCAGATTTTAAAATTGCAACAAACTTCAAGAAGGATAAACATAGGAAAACCATACCAAGATATATCCTAATCAAATTGTTGAAAAAAGTGATAAAGAGGGGTGCCTGGGTGGCGCAGTCAGTTAAGTGTCTGACTCTTGGTTTTGGATCAGGTCATGATCTCAGGGTCTTGGGGTAGAGTCCTCCATCGGGCTCTGTGCTCAGTGCAGAGTCTGCCTGGAGTTTCTCTCTCCCTCTCCTTCTGCCCCTCTGCATGCGTACTCAACTTTCTCAAACGAATAAATAAATATTAAAAAAAAAAGTGGTAAAGAGAAAAATCTTAAAAGCTGCTGGGGAGAAAAGGCATTAGATACAGTGAATCAGAGCTAAGAGTGATAGCACACTCTTCTCAGAAAACAGTTGTTATGGGCTGAACATGCACTCCCCAAATTCACATGTTGAAGACCTAACCCCCAGCACTTCCAGTGATTGTATTTGGAGATAGGTCTTTCAAGAGGTAATCAAATGAGATTGTATGGTGGGCCCTAACCCAATGTGACTGGTATCTTTATAAGAAGAGGAGGTAAGGACACAAACATACAGAGGAAAGACACAGCAAGGCAAAGCAAGAAGGTGGCCATCTGGGAGAGAAGGAGAGAAGCCTCAGGAGAAACCAACCTGGCCAACACCTTGATCTTGGACTTCTAGCCTCTAGAACTATGAGTCTGTTGTTTACGCCACCCAGTCTCTGGTAGTTTGCATGGCAGCCCTAAAAAAACTAATAAAATAATGGAGCAAAATCTTTAAAGTTCTGAAAGGAAGAAATCTGGCAGTTTAAAATTATATTCGCACCAAAAATATCCTTTAAGAATGAAGGAGAAGTAAACACTTTTTTCAGATCATCAACATCAGAGAGAATTCATTGCCAGCAGACCTGAACTAAAAGAAATGATAAACTTTCCTCAGGCAGCAGGAACATGCTATCAGATTTATTAAAAGACTATATAGTATCAAGAATCATTAATATGGGGGTGACTGAATAGCTCAGTCGGTTACATGTCTGCTTTTGGCTCAGGTCATGATCCCAGAGTCCTGGGATCAAGTCCCACTTTGGGCTCCCTGTGCAGTGAGGAGTCTGCTTCTCCCTCTGCCCATCTCTCTGCTTGTGCTCTCTCTCTCTCTCTCTCTCTCTCTCACTCTCAAATAAATAAATAAAAATATTTTAAAAAAGAATCGTAAATATGTGGGTAGGCATAAACACATTCTTTTCCTCACTTAAAAAAGGTTAAAGCAAAATTAATGACAATGTATTGAGGGCTTTATTACATATAAAGGTGAAATGTATTAAAGAAGGTATGGAAGACTGGAGGTGGGAAATGAAGGCATCCTGCGGTGAGGTTTTTGTACTGTAGGTGAGGGGGTATGATGTTGTTTGATGAGAGACTGACGTAGGTTGAGGATGTGTATTGTAAGTCTTAGAACAACAATGAAAACAGCATTACCAATAAAAAGAAAGATGAGAACCAGAAAAATGGAGAGGTGTAGCTCATAAGCCAAGACCGGAGATAAAATGGAATATTAAAAAAATTCCAACCCAAAACAAGACAAGAGAAAAGAAACAAAGACCAAATCAGGCAAATGTAAAGCAAATAGCAAGGTAGTATATTTACATCTAGCCACATGAATATTTTTTCATTCATTTTCTTCATTTTTATTGAGATATAATTGACATACAGCACAGAAAAAGTTTACCGTGTATATACCGCATAGTGATTTACATCTATTGAGAAACGATTACAATAAGTTAAGGTAGCATCCATCATCTCCTATAGATACACAAAAAAGAGGAAAATAATGGCTTTTTCCTTCTGATGAGAACTCAGAATTTACTCTCTTAACAACTGTCAAATATACCATATTGATAATCATATTAAATTTAAAAGTTCTAAACTCTCCTATTGAGATGCATAGACTGTCATACTGGACCAAAAAGCGAGATGCAGCTATTTCCTAGACAAAGGTAACCCACTCTAACTATAATTACAAACACAGGTTAAAAGGGAAAGGATGATAAAGAAGTATCATGCAATACACAAAGGTGTATTGCCCAATCAAAAGACAGCTGGAGTGGCCACATTCATACCAGACAAAGTAGATCTCAGAACAAGGATTATTGCCAGACACAAAGAAAGAAAATTGATCATAACAAAAGGAATCAATTTACCAAGAGAAAATAATAATTCTGGATATATGTGTATCTGTTAACTAGGGCTTCAAAATACATAAGACCTGATAGAACTGAAAGGAAAAACCAACTAAAACATTATATCCAACAACAGCAGAATGTACATTCTTTTCTGAGTTCACATGGAATTTATCAAGAAGGACTATATTCAGGACCATAAAACAAGTGTCAAAACATTTAAGATGATGGAAACGACACAAAATAAATTCTTTGGCCATGATAGAATGAAAGTAGAAAACAGCAATAGAGAGAGGTGGAAATCCCCAAATATTTAGGAATTAAACATCACACTCTAAATAACCTGTGGGTGAATGCACAAATCACAAGGAAAATTAGAAATATTTTAAACTGAATGAAAACAAAAATGTATTAAAAATTATAGGAAGCAGCTATTGAAATGCCTAGACAGAAATTTATATCTTCATATGCTTTTGTTAGAAAAAGATCTAAATCCACCTTAAGAATTCAGAAAGGGAAGAACAGATTAAACCAAAAGTAGCCAAAAGGAAAGCCTAAAGATACCATCAATGGAATTAAAAATAGAAAGACAATAACCAATTGTTACTCTGGATGAAGATACAGAAATGGCAGTGCCCCATGGATAACGTTGCATTTGGTTTCCTTGGAAGAGTGGTGCAGAGCAGTGCTTCTCAAACTGAGCACAACACATGCAGGGATATGCAAAGCTACAGATAAAATTGCACATGATCCTAGAGGATCATTTTTATCGGAAAGTTGGGAGCGGGACATCTTGCTATGGTAAATACAAAAATCAAATCTGATACAAAAATGTTACCTAGATTTTTAAATTACAGTAAAAGCACATAATGTAAAATTTACCATTTTAACCATTTTAAGTGTACATGTTAACAGTGTTAAGTATAATCACATTGCTGTGAAACAGATTCACAGAAACTTTTCATGTTGCAAAACTGAAGCCCCATACCCATTAAACAGTTCCAGTCACCTTCCCCTTGGCCGCTGGTAGCCACCATTCTACTTTCTGATGCTATGAGTTTGACTACCTTAGATATGGCATATAAGTGGAATTGGACGATATTTATCTTTTTGTGATTGGCTTATTTCAGTTAGCGTAATGTTTTTACGTTTCAGCCATATTGTAACATGCGACGGTATTTCCATTCCTCTAAAGAATTCTATGAATTCCATTGTACAAACATACCATTTTGTTTATCCATTTACCCACTGGTGGACATCTGAGTTACTTTCTCATTTTGCCCAATGTGAATGATGATTGTGATGATATGAACGTATAGACACAATAGAGAGTTAGCTCTGTCCACTCAATTCCACAAATCCCAAGGATCCCCTTTCATTCTTCTCTACCATTAGGTTTACTTTGGTGGAAAAGAATGGGAACTCCTGGTGTAGTGGTGAAAAACATGGTCTTTAGAATCAGTACGCTTGGATTTATGAATACTAGATCTGCTATCAGTTACCTCTGTGACTCTGGGTAAGTGACTAAAACGTTGAGAGTCTTACTTACTCATCTGTAAAATGAAGTCAGTAACTAGCATATCTACAATGCTTAGCCCAGTGCCTGACACACAGCTAATGCTCAATCAGTAGTAGCTAGTGCTATTCTATCATTTTCTGTAAATGACACCAAAGTCTGTTTCCTCTTCCTCATGGTAACCTTATCATAATATTGTACTTGTTTAGCAAGTATCATGGCCTACCCTTTTCTTTTCAGAGAAGCATCCTATTTGAACAACTATCCTCTCCTATCTTCACCCTTATTACCTAGGTCCCATGTGTCTCTAATAATCACTTGCATGGGATGTTTGCAAATTCCCCAAATTTGTTTCCTCCTGCTATAGTTGCTTTATAGTTGGCTTATAGCTCTTTAAATGTGATGCTTACTTTCAGGTACTGCTTTTGTGAATCCAAATGGGTTTGGGCATTTTAGTAAGCCATTTGGCAATATGTAACATGGTCCTTAAAAATGTCCATCCCCCCCAAAAAAGTCCATACTCACTGACTTAGTTATATTCTTTCTAAAAATCTAATCTAAAGAAATATTCTAAAATACAAAGCTTCATGAACATTAATACTCATCAAAGCATTAAAGATAAAAATGCAAATAATGTAAATGTCTAGCAACAGGGAAATACTTTAAAAAGTAGGGAATAGTTATATAATAGATGCTTATTAAAATTTTTAATGTTATAGGGAGGTTGGCAGGATTCCTCATGTGACCAGGAGGGCTGGGAATTAACCAGTGTGGGCTTGATCCTGTGAGTGTTATGGAGGATTTAAGGCAAGAGAACAACACGCTTGTAATCTGGAAGGTCATTCTGACAGCAGCGAGGAGGGGGCTGTAACTAGAAGTGGGAGTCTGGTAGGAAAAGTGCAGAAGAAGAACAGGCAGGGTGAGAGCCTGCACTTCAAGAACCTGATGGTGAGGGCATAGAGGGAAGGACTGAAACAGGAGGCATCAACAGAACTTGGTGACTGTACAGAGAGATTTCCATGCTTCTGGCTTGAGCAGGTGGGCAGATGGTGGTGCCATCATTAAGATAAGAGCACAGGAGGAGGGGGAAGGATTTGGTTTGTGGTATGGTGACTTTCAGATGTGATTTCTTTAAGTAATATCACTAAGCTGATTTCTTGATTACAATTAAGTTACCTACTTTGCTTATGAACCATTTTTCATTAACACCATCAGGTAGTAATGGGGGGCCCTGTTTAACAACCAAAGCTGGGGGAACAATTCTGGCATGATTAGATGTGGGCAATCTCAGAAGCAGAGACTGCAGTAATATCCCATTACATGGTTAAGTTTAAATCCTAGCTATAAATACATGTGAAAATATATGCATGAATGTAGAGTAATTAATGCTAAATGTGTTGCACATTTTAACTTGTCTTGAGCATAACTTCAAATTATCATAAGTCATTGCAGTTGCAGGGATTCTGTTTCATAAGTACGTGTTTAGTTTGCATAATGAAACTTCAGATAGCTACACTCCATAGTTCCCAACCTGCCTTATTACTAGGTGTCAGTTTATAAATTTCTGATCAGGAAATGGAAATGGAACATATGATTTCCAGGAACTGTTGTTTTTTTTTTTTAAGATTTTATTATTATTTATTTGTTTGAGAGAGAGAGAGACAGCAAGCGAGCATATGTGCCTGCGCAAGTAGGGGGAAGGGGTAGAGAGAGAGGGAGAGACAGAATCTCAAGCAGACATCATGCCGAACACAGAGTTGGAGACACAGGGCTTGATCTCATGACCCCAAGATCATGACCTGAGCCTAAATCAAGAGTTGGACAATTAACCAACTGAGCCACTCAGGTGCCCCTCCAGGAAATGTTTTTAATTGGAGAAATGTGCCCTTTTTCTTTCCTTTCCTATCTCCTGCTGGATTGAATGTGGGTGGGATGACTGGAACTGTGGCAACCATTTTGGATCCTGAGGTGGAAATGAGAAAAGAGGTATGCTTTGGGGCATAACAGGGTGGGCAGAAGCCTGGGTCCCTAACACCTGGAAACCAAACATACTTCAGACATATAAAAGAGAAATAAACCCTTTCTTTTTCTGTTTTTTTTTTCCTTCCTGTCAATAACAATGGGATCTGATCATATTGAATTTAATTTCCATTTTCAGGGGCACTTACCTGGCTCAGAGCCTGTAGAGCGAATGATTCTTGATCTCAGGGTCACGAGTTCAAGCCCCATTTTGGGCATGGAGCCTACTTAAAAAAATGTTAAAAAATAAAAACAAGATAATTTCTTTTTTCATTAGTAAAATTTACATATAGTTTTTGTTCTCCCTGTGCCCTGAGATTGTAATGACACGTTGAAAGCACGGGGATGATGGATATGAATAAAAGGAGTATAAAACTTGTGTTCTATTGGGGAAGAATCACATACCATCAACTATCACAAACTACAGATGATAGGTCCCATTGTTGTTTGCTGGAGGCACAGAAGAGGGAGTCCTTAGCTGAGATAGAGTGAAAATGAGTGACATTTGAGCTGAACACTCTATGTAAGGAGGCAGGTATGGAAACAATGTGGGGAGAGGGCATTTCAAGGATGATACTGCAAGGGTAAAGGCAATGGGTATGTGCAACCAATGGAAGTGTTGTCTGGAAGGAGAGTGGATTTAGGGAACTGTCTGTTATCCAGAAAGACCAGAATGCCATATGCAATGGGACTGACAGAAGACGAACCTAGGAAGGAACCCTAATGTCAAACTAAGTAATTTGTACCTAATCTACAGGTACTTAAGAGCTATCTAATAATCTGCAAAGATACAAAGTCCATCACAGCCTGCCATGGCAATTATCACACAGTTCCATTTTTCAGATCATCTATCTGTGGACAGCAAAATAGTGAAGGGGCTTTCTATAGAAATACATTATAATTACAATTTATTCCCAATGAATCAAATAATTTTTCAGACAAGAACTGGGAGTTGAGGGAAGGAAGGGCGAGAGGGAGGGGACCCCCCCCCACAATGTGTATGTACATGTGCATGTTTAATAGAAGCTCCAGATGGTAGATAAGAGAGAGAGAAGAAAGCCTGAAGACTTGAATCAGAAAAGATTTTAAAGGAATGGAAGGAAGAATGAAGATGAATTTTGAGAAGTTTAATTAAGAGCATGGGACGTTTTGCCTTAGGGAAGGAGAAAACTGTCTCTAAATTTATTTATAATGAGATCTTTACACTTTCTTCCTTGGTCTATTTTTGTGGCTTTTTTTGCAGGTTAATGGTAATAGATGTTAAATGCCTTTTTGATTCAGTTTCTAGAAATGTTTCATGCAATACTTACTTAATTTCAGGATTTTTTTTATAAACACCCAAGGGAAATTTTATAATTTTAAAATTAAGTTTCGCACTGGAAACAGGAGAAGAAAACGGACATGACATGCATCCCATGTGCCTAGACGATGGCTGGTGCTTAGTCTATCTCACCTCATTTGGTTTACCCATCACCATAACCCTAAGAAGTAGCTTTTTAAAAAAGATTTTACTTATTTACTTGAGAGAGAGAGAGAAAGAGACAGAGCGCGCAAGCACAAACTGGGTGAGAGGGAGAGGGAGAAGCAGACTCCCCGCTGAGAAGGAAGCCCTGTAAGGGACTTCATCCCAGGACCCTGGGATCATGACCTGAGCCAAAGTCAGACCCTTAACTGACTGAGCCACCCAGGCGCCCCCAGAGGTAGACATGATTGCATTCATTTTACAGAAGGAGCTGATGGTCTTAGAGAATGCCCAGGTTCTTTCTAAGTGGCAGAACCAGGATCGGAATTCTAATCAGCTTGACTGTAGAGTCTTTGTTCTTTCGAAACCTGAAGAACATCATGGCCTGCCTCCCACCAGCTGAGAGAACTACGGCTTTGTTGTACGGCTGTACTGAGGTGAACGAAGCTATGTCCTGAATTCCCAAAGGCGATGCTTCTGAGAACCCTGAAATGTGGCGTACTCGTGATTCCAGGTTAAATATCTCATGGGAAGGAAATAGAGCACTCATCGATTACTTCCTGTTGGCAGTTTTATTTGGGTCCTTTGAATCTATGAAGAAAAGCCTTTTAAAGCCTCTTAGGATGCTCTGGCCCTAGTGAGACAGGAGGGATAGCTGAGCAACTCTAAGCCACCTTGAATCACTGCCTCTCTTCACACATAAACCATATGCTTCACTGAGAGGTGAGGAGTATAAGGCTCTTGAACCATATGGGAAGCTATAGGAACATGGGACTGCCTTGTTATGTGCTATTTTTAGTCTGTTTCATAAGCCTCGAATATCTCAAATCAAACAGGATATTGATTTGTTTTTTTCAACTTCCAAAATTCAAGAAAAGTATTTGAACCTTCATGGTAATGGGCGTTTAGTTTTCTTACTTCCCTGCCTCCATGGTGATTTCATGGAATTGTCACATCTGTGAAGGTAGAAATATAGTATTACGAGTCTAAAGTTCTTTCATTAGACTGTGGGACCCTGATGTAGAGATTAGAAATGACTGGAAAGTGAAACACCTTGGATTGCCCTCAAGACCAGAAGTTAAGTGTTCACATATTCTGGCATTTATCTTTCCAATCCTAACCCTTGGTATTTTTTTTTTTTGGCAAAGCCCCTTTGCCTATCAGCACAATGCTTATCATGAAATACGTATTTCCAACTCTGTGCCTTCCAGCATGCTTGGAATGTGCTTCTCTTTCATCTGTTCACCTCTGGCTGCTCTTCTTCCATGGAAGAGGGCAAATCTCAGCTTTACCAGGAAGCTTTTGTGGCTCTTACAGTCTGCCCTTCCCTTGGAAATTCAAAGTCTGCTGTTTTCACGTCTTTTTAATCCCCTACCTTAATTTATTTGCTTCTGATTAAATTATTTGAGAATATCACCAGCACTTAATGGGTGCTTAGGACATGAGGATGGAGGATTGATGGGTCCCGGGCCAAAAGCCTACCCTTTCGGCTGCGTGGCAGGTAACGGGGAGTACAGCATGACTCTCAAAACCTCCGTCTCCTCAGGGAACTCCTGGTGACCCAGCTCTGCTCTCAACATTCTCATTCCAGTGTTCCCTACTCTACTACCCGAGGTCTCCTGTTTGCTCGCACATTGCCAGCCATTGTCTTCTGGGGCTCAGCTCTCAGATCCCCACGGTTCTTGATGCCGGCTTTCTACCACTGCCTTGTCTGCAGAGCTGGGATGCCCTGCGTGGGTCTCAGGAATACCAGGACACGCAGCTTCTCTGAAGGACTGACAGTTACCCCAACGTCTATACCTCATCTGTGAGATGAGAGTAATAATACTTCATTTAGTCATGAGAAATGACTAAAACAGCATCTGAAGCTTTATTATGGTACAAGAAATATAATAAAAACTTAAAACACGAGATCTTATTAGCTTCCTCTCTACTCCTACACTTTCTCGCACCTGGGATTTACTTGTTCTAACCTCACGGTTTCATGTCTAGCCTCTTTTTTCCATTCTGTCTGCACCTAAGGAAGGAAATATTTCAGTCCTTTAAAAATCTCTAGCATCATCTTCCCACTTGCATACTTTCTGATGAGAAGTCGTCTTTTATTCTTATCTTTGTTTCTCTGTATGTGTCTTTCTTCTTTGGCTGACTTCAGGATTTTTTTTTGCCTTATCTGCTTCAGGTTCTCTGAGCTTTTTGGATCTGTGGTTTGATTTTCTTTACTATTTTGGGAAAAGTTTCAATTTATTATTTCTTAATTCTGTATGCTGCCTTTAAGCAAGACACTTTAAATATAAAGACACAAAACATTTAAAGTAAAAAAAAAAAAAAGAAAGAAAGAAACAGATGCATGCTAACACAAATCCAAACAAAGCTGGACTGGCCTTCTTGTAGCGCATAACTGAGTTCTGTTTTTCTGCTCAATCTAACCATTTCCACCTTTTCACTGGAGTGTTTAGATGATTTTATATTTCTAAATAACAGCTTTTCAGGTCACCTGGGTGGCTCAGTTGTTAAGTGTCTGCCTTCGGCTCAGGTCATGATCCCAAGTCTTGAGATTGAGTCTCTGCTTGTCGGGAAGCCTGCTTCTCCCTCTCCCATTCCCCCTGCTTGTGTTCCCTTTCTCGCTGTGTCTCCCTCTGTCAAACAAATAAATAAGTAAAATCTTTAAAAATACATACATACATACATACATACATACATACATACAGCTTTTCTGGATATATGGAATGTGTCTTTTTTTTTTTCTCTCTGATTTAAAAAAAAATCAACCTTTTGTTGTGGTTAAAAACTTGATGATCACAGCCATTTTTAACTGCACAGTTCAGTAGTATTAAGTCTCACAGTGTTGAGTAACAGATCTCCAGAACTTCTTTATTTGTCAAAATGGAATCCCCCAACCACTGAACGAGAAATGCCCATTTCCCCCTCTTCCCAGCTCCTGGTAACCGCCATTCTACTTTCTATTTCTATAAATCTGATAACTTTACATACCTTATATAAGTGGAATTGGACAGTATTTGTCCTTTTGTGAGTGGCTAATTTGATTTCAATTAATTTTCTCAAGGTTCATCTATGTTATAACACATGACAAAATTTCCTTTCTTTTTAACGTTGTTTCATGGTATGTGTATACCATATTTTGTTTATCCATTCATCCGTCTGTGGACCTCTGGAGAACTCCCTGCTCTTGTCTATTGTGAATAACGTGTCTATGAACATGAATGTGAAACTACAACTTCAGGACCCTGCTTTCAATTATTTTGGCTAAAACTCAGAAGTGGAATTGCCAGAACATATGGTAATTCTGTTTTTACTTTTTTGAAGAACTGCCATACTATTTTTTACAATGGTTGCCCCATTTTACAATTTTCCCAACAGTGTACAAGGATTCTAATTTCTCCATATCCTTGTCAACACTTGTTATTATTATTTTTTCTATTAGCCATCTTAATGGCTGTGAGGTGATTATCTCATTGTGTTTTTGACTTTCATTCTGGTGATGATTAGTGACGTTAAGCATCTCTTCATAAGCTTGTCGGCTATTTATATATTATCTTTGGAGAAATGTACTCAAATTCTTTACCTATTTTTAAATCAGGTTTTTTTTGCTGTTGTTGTTGAGTTGTATGAGTTCTTATATATTCTGGATGTTATCAGATATAACTTGCAAATATTTTCTCCCATTCTGTAGATTGCCTTTAACTTTGTTTTCTTTGTTGCCTTTGTTTTCTTTGCTATGCATAGCTTTTTAGTTTGATACAATCCCATTTATCTATCTTTGCTTTTGTTGCCTGTGTGTGTGTGTTTTAATGAATTGTTTTTCTCTTTATTTACTTATTTTTAATTTAAATTCAATTAATTAACATAACATATTATTAGTTTCAGAAGTAGAGGTCAGTGGTTTATCAGTCTTTCTTTTTTTCACTCTTTAATTTAATTTAATTTTTTCAGTGTTCCAGGAGCACTGGGTGTGGTGCATAAACAATGAATCTTGGAACACTGTTGCTTGTGTTTTTAGTGTCATCTCCAAAACATCATTGCCTAGACCAGTATCAGGAAACTTTCCCCCTGCGTTTTCTTCTAGTAGCTTTATGGTTTCCATAGTTTATGGTTTCTGGTCTAGCTTAAGTCTTTATTTTGAGCTGGTTTTTGTATATGGTGTGAAATAAGGATCCAATTTAATTCTTCTGTGTGTGGATATCCAGTTTTCCCAGCACCACGTATTGAAGAGATTGTCCTTTCTACATTTTGTATGTTTGACATCTTTATCAAAGATCAATTGACTTTATGTGTATGGTTGTATTTCTGGGCTCTCTATTCTGTTCTATTGGCCTATGTCTGTTTTTATGCCTGTACCAGGCTATTTTTGATTACTGGAACATTGTAATACAGAGAGTTTGATTCCTCCAGCTGTGTTCTTCTTTCTCAAGATTTCTTTGGCTATTTGGGATCTTTTATAGATCCATGCAAATGTTAGTTTTTTTTTTTTTTAATTTCTGTCAAGAATGTCATTGAGGGGCGCCTGGGTGGCTCAGTGGGTTAAGCCACTGCCTTCAGCTCAGGTCATGATCTCAGGGTCCTGGGATCGAGTCCCGCATCGGGCTCTCTGCTCAGCGGGGAGCCTGCTTCCTCCTCTCTCTCTGCCTGCCTCTCTGCCTACTTGTGATCTCTGTCTGTCAAATAAATAAATAAAATCTTAAAAAAAAAAAAAAAAAAAAAGAATGTCATTGAAATTTTGATGGGGATTGCATTGCCTCTATAGATCACTTTGCATAGTATGGACATTTTAACAATACAAATTCTTCCAATTCATGAACAAATTATGTTCATTTATTATACTAACTTCAATCACTGGAACTAACCTTAGGTTCTGGGTCTCTGTGTTAAGAAGGATTCTGAAACCCCATCCAGACTGAGACCAAGAACTCTATGATAGATTGGAGATGTCTGACATGGATGCAGGAGAAGGAGGTAATGAAAAGCTTACCATGCATTTGATTTCCCTGATTTAGGCAAAAACATTACTGAAACTTAGCATTATTGAAAAACTGTAAGTTTTATCTTTGCATTAAAATTCTAGCTCTAAAAATAAGTACCTGTATGACATTGTGCAAATTAATTCTAAGCTATCTTCATCTGTAAAGTAGAAATACCATCTCAAGGAATTTTGCTACATCTACTGTTGATATGACCAGACTGAAGGCAGGGATGATGGTTGATTTGAAGGTCCTTCCCTAAGAAATCTGCAGAACTCCAGGAATAGAGCAGAGGAGATCCTAGAAGAAACCCACTAACACACAATATGTTCATTTTCTATTGCTGAGGGAACTTATCAGCATAAAACAACACCCACTTATTAGCTCATAGTTCTGTCGGCCAGAAATCCAGTAAGGGCTCTGCTGGGTTCTCTGTTTAGGGTTTCCTACTGCTGAAACCAAGGTGTTGGCTGGGTTGGACTCTTAACTACAGATTATGGAAAATAATTTTATGCTTATTGAAGTTGTCAAAATCCAGTTCCTCCTGATTATAGATCTGAAGTCCCCATTTCTTTGCTAGTTGCAGATCTGAGTGTTTCATCTCCTTGCGAGTTGCAGCTAGGGTCTGTTCTCTGTTTCTAGAGGCTACCCACATTCTTCTCATGTGTGGCCTCCATCTTCAAGCTGGCAAGGACACGTAAAATCCATCATATGATTGAAACTCCTCTGACTTCCCTTTTGTTTTAAAGGGTTCATATTGAGGACTTCTGGGGAAGATGGTTGAGTAGGAGGCTCCAAAGCTCACCTTGTCCCATGGATAGAACTAGATAACACCCACCTCAGTGTGAATAACTCAGAAAATGACCCAAGGACTGGCACGACAGAGTCTTCACAGCTAAGTGTAGAGAGGAGACCATATTGAAGAGAATAGGTAGGGTGGATATGCAGTTGGGAGTTTAAGGGACCTATAGGACTGTTTTTGGTAGGGAGGATTAATGATATCAGGGAGAGGGGAAAAAGATAGACCCTCCTACCAGGCACCTCAGGTATAGAGGTGCCTTAGAAAGACAAATCCTTGGGTGCGTGGGTGGCTCAGTTGTTTAAGTGTCTGACTCTCGGTTTCAGCTCAGGTCAAGATCTCACAGTCGTACACTCAGTGCACAGTCTGCTTCAGAATCTTTCTCCTTCCCCTTCTGCCTCTCCTCACTTGTTCCCTCTCTCTTAAATAAATAAGTAAAATTAAAAGCAAGCAAATCCTTGTAACATTTGGCTTTGAAAACCAGAGGGGCTCAATTTATTGAGTTTTTACAGTGGGGCTTAACCTCTGGAACATTGAGAATCAGTGGGCTTGGCTTTGGGAGAGCCCAGAAGGTGACAGAAAACTGGGTCCCTGCCTTAGGGAGATACCACAACAAACAGCCCAAAGGAGACAGCATAGAAACAGCAGCTTCAAAAACTCCTGGGGAATACAGGAGGGACAATTGTTTTTATTAATCCCAGAACCTGTATTAGAAGAGTAGGGATCATTGGGAGACTTCACCAAGAACAAAGGAGCTGGTGGGCACCATTTCCCTCTTCATGTCCATCCTAGACACCCAGACACATGTGGGAACCAGCAGGGCAACAACACTTGCTACCTAACTTGGTAACAGCACCGCCTGCCCCTGAGTTCTCCTGTGGACATGCCCTCTCCAGCTATGTCTCAAGTCCAGGTCCCATCCTATACCAGATCTGAGGAAATCTTGCTAAGATTGTGTGCCCTGCCCCCGCATTCTCCAGTGGACCTGCCTCCTCGAAGCTACCCTTAGCTGGAGCCATCCAAAGTGGTGCTACAAACCTGGCAGTGTGTAAGGTCTCCGACAGGGGTAGGAACCACTCCACAGTGACTCCTGCCCCAGGGAGAAGGGAAAATAACCACAAATACCTGTCTGACTGTGGCCCCAGCTGTGGGCTGGGGCAGACATCTGGTCTGACTACAGGTCTCATCCACCAATGAGAGTTTCTCAGGGGGCAATCACAGGGAAAGCACCCTGTAGTTCAGTGCTACCGTATCTCTGGCAAACCCTGGGCAAACTCAAGCCCAAAGTGACCCCAAACTGGCACACTAACAGCACAAAGACCAAACACTGCCCACAACAGACCAAGAGAGCCATGGCAGATGACTGGACTGAAGGCAGAAGTGGCTCAGCCACAACAGCAGGGAGCACACAACACATATAGGAGACCTCCCTGAAGTGCCAGGTTCTGGTGAACAGGGGACATTGACCTGCAGGGCACTCCAGGACCTCTTCTTCATAAGGCCACTACTTTTTTTTTTTTTTTAATTTCTTTTCAGTGTAACAGAATTCATTGTTTTTGCAGCACACCCAGTGCCCCATGCAATCCATGCCCTCTCTAGTACCTACCACCTGGTTCCCCCAACTTCCCACCCCCTGCCCCTTCAAAACCCTCAGATTGTTTTTCAGAGTCCATAGTCTCTCGTGGTTCATTTCCCCTTCCAATTTCCCTCAACTCCCTTCTCCTCTCCATCTTCCCTTGTCCTCCATGCTATTTGTTATGCTCCACGAATAAATGAAACCATATGATAATTGGCTCTCTCTGCTTGACTTATTTCACTCAGCATAATCTCTTCCAGTCCCGTCCATGTTGCTACAAAAGTTGGATATTCGTCCTTTCTGATGGAGGCATAATATTCCATAGTGTATATGGACCACATCTTCCTTATCCATTTGTCCGTTGAAGGGCATCTTGGTTCTTTCCGCCGTTCGGCGACCGTGGCCATTGCTGCTATAAACTTTGGGGTACAGATGGTTGTTCTTTTCACTACATCTGTATCTTTGGGGTAAATACCCAGGAGTGCAACGGCAGGGTCATAGGGAAGCTCTATTTTTAATTTCCTGAGGAATCTCCACAATGTTTTCCAAAGTGGCTGCACCAACTTGCATTCCCACCAACAGTGTAAGAGAGTTCCCCTTTCTCCACATCCCCTCCAACACATGTTGTTTCCTGTCTTGCTAATTTTGGCCATTCTAACTGGTGTAAGGTGGTATCTCAGTGTGGTTTTAATTTGAATCTCCCTGATAGGACCACTACTTTTAAGAGTAGGAGATGTAGTTGATATTCCTAACAGACACCATGAATTAGACAAAATGAAAAGACAGAGGAATATGTTCTAAATTAAAGAACAGGACAAAATCACAGCAAGATACCTAAGTGGAATGGAGATAAGTAATATGTCTGATAAGGAATTTAAGATAATGATCATAAAGATACTCACTGGACTTAGAAAAGAGTGGAGGACCTTAGTGAGATCCTTAATAAAGAGACAGAAAACAAAAAAGAACCAATCAGAGATGAAGAACTCAATAAATGAAATTAAAATGCACTAGATGGAACAAAGAGTAGACTTGAAGGAGCAGAAGAATGGATCGGTGACCGGGAGGACGATAATGGGAGGCAATCAAGCTGAACAGGAGAGAAAAAAAAAATAGACTTAAGGAAAGCCACTGACACCATCAAGCATAATAACATTCCCATTATAGGGATCCCAGAAGAAGAGAAGATAGAAAAATGGACAGAAAACTTATTTGGAAAAATAATAGCTGAAAACTTCCTGAATTTGGGAAAGGAAACAGAAATCCAGATGCGGGAGGCATAGAGTGTCCCCAGCAAGATCAACCCAAGGAGATCCACACCAAGACACATAGTATTTAAAATGGCAAAAAGTAGTGATAAAGAGAGAATCTTAAAAGCAGCAAGAGAAAAAGAGACCAGCAATGACTTGAACCAACAATCAAAGAACTACCAACAGACAAAAGAACAGGACCAAACAGGTTCACAGGTGAATTCTATCAAACATTTAAAGAGTCAATACTCATTTTTTTCAAGTTATTCTAAAAAATAGAAGGGGAAGGAAATTCACTCTATGAGGCCACAAAAACTACATAAAAAAGAGAATGATAGGCCAATATCACTGATGAACAGGATGCAAAAATCTTTAATAAATTATTAGTTAAGTGAATCCAACATATGTTTAAAAAAAAAAATCACCCACCATGATCAAGTGGGATGTATTCCTGGGATGCAAGGAATAAATGGGCCAATGTTTGCAATTAGTTCAGTATTTGCAAATCAAACAACATGATAGATCCCATCAGCAAAAGAAAGGGTAAAAACCAAATGATCCTTTCAATAGATACAAAAAACCTTTTTAATAAAGCACAGCAAACATTCATGATAAAAACCCTCAACAAAGTAGGTTTAGAGGGAACATACGTCAACATAATAAAGGTCATATGTGAAAAACCTGCAGCTAACATCATACTCAATGGTAAAAACTGAGTTTTCCCCTATGGTCAAGACCAAGACAAGGATATCCACCCTCACCATTTTTATTCAGCGTAGTACTGGCAATCTTAGCCACAACAATCAGACAACAAAAAGGAATAAAAGGCATCCAAATTGGTAAAGAAATAAAACTTAAACTATTTGCAGATGACATGATAGTCTATCTAGAAAACCCTAAAGACTCCACCAAAAACCGACTAGAACTGATAAATGAATTTAGTAAAATAGTAAGATACGATTGGGAATATACAGAAATCTGTTGTGTTTCTATACACTAATAATGAAGTAGCAGGAAGTCAAATTAAGAAAATAGCCCCATTTACTGTTGCACCAAAAATAATAAAATACTTAAGAATAAACTTAACCAAGGTGATGAAAGATCTATACTCTGAGAACTATAAAACACTGACAAAAGAAATTCAAGATGATATAAAGAAATGGAAAGACATCCCACGTCCATGAGTTGGAAGAACAAACACGGGTAAAATGTCTATACTATTCAAAGCAATCTATAGATTTAATGCAATCCCTGTCAAACACCTCCAGCATGTTTCATAGAACTACAACCAACTCTTAAAAATTGTATGGAACCACAAAAGACCGCAAATAGCCAAAGCAATCTTGAAAAACCAAAACAAAACTGGAAGCATCACAATTCCAGATTTCAAGCTATATTACAAAGTGGTAGTGATTAAAACAGTATAGTACTGGCATAAAAATAGACACATAGATCAATGGAATAGAATAGAAAATCCAGAAGTAAACCCACAATTCTTGGTCAATTAATCTTTGACAAAGGAGGAATGAATATACAACAGGAAAAAGATAGTTTCTTCAACAAATGGTGTTGGGAAAACTGGTCGGCTACATGCAAAAAAAAAAAAAAAAGAAACTGGGCCACTTTCTTTCACCATACACACAAATAAACTGAAAATGGATTAAAGACCTAAATGTGATACCTGAAACCATAAAAACCCTTGAACAGAGCACAGACAGTAATATCTATGGCATTAGATGCGACATTTTTCTAGACATGTCTCTTGAGGGAAGGGAAATAAAAGCAAAAATAAGCTACTGGGACTACATCAAAATCAAAAGTTTCTGCACAGTGAAGGAAACAATCAACAAAACCAAGAGGCAAACTACTGAATAGGAGAAGATATTTGTAAATGACATATCTGATGTAAGGTTAGTATCCAAAATATACAAAAGACTGATCAAGTCAATACCCCAAAACAAATAATCCAACTAAAAAATGGGCAGAGAACATGAACAGACATTTCTCCAAAGACATCCAGAGGGACTACAGACAAAGGACGCTCAACATCACTCATTATCAGGGAGATGCAAATCAAAACTACATGAACTATAACTTCCTTCCTTTTTAAAAACTTTTTTAGAATTTAAATTCAAGTAGCCATTATATAAGATTATTTTCAGATGTAGTTTTTGATAATTTATCAGTTACGTATAACACCCAGTGCTCATCACATCACCTGCTCTCCTCAATGCCCATCACTCAATTATTCCATCCTCCCACCCACCTTCCCTCCAGTAACCCTCAGTTTGTTTCCTATAGTTAAGTGTAGCTGATGGTTTTTCTGCCTTTTTGTTGATCTCCCATTCAGATTTCCCTCCCTTCCTCTATGATCCTCTGGGCTATTTCTTCTATTCCACATATGAGTAAAACCATATGATAATTGCCTTTCTCTCATTGACTTATTTTGCTCAGCACAATACCCTCCAGTTCCATCCACCTCAATGTAAATGGTGGGCATTCATCCTTTCTGATGGCTGAGGATTATTCTGCTGTATAGATGTACCATATCTTCTTTATCCATTCGTCTGTCCATGGACATCTGGGCTCTTTCCACAGCCGGGCTATTGTATCATCTCACTCCTATCAGAATGTTTAAAATCAAAAACACAAGAAACAGCAAGTGTTGGTGAGGATGTGGAGAAGGAACCCTTGAGCACTGCTGGTGGGAATGCAAACTGGTAGTCACTGTGGAAAGCATGATGAAGTTTCCTCAGAAGATTGAAAATAGAACTACCCTAAGACCTAGTATTGGTGCTACTGGATATTTACCCAAAGAATACAAAAATACTAATTTGAAAAGATAGATGAATGCCTTTGCTTATTGTAGAGTTATTTATAATAGCTGAATTATGTAAGCAGCCTAAGTGTCCATGGAGGATGAATGGATAAAGAAGATGTGGTATATATACATACAGCGGGATAGTACTCTGCCATAAAAAAGAATGCAATCTTGCCATTTGCAACAATGTGGATGGAACTGGAGGATATTATGCCAAGTGAAATGAGTCAGTCAGAGAAAGACAAATACCATGTGTTTTCACTCATGTGGAATTTAAAGAACAAAACAAGCGAGCAAAGAAAAAAGAGACAAACCAAAAAACAGACTCCTAATTACAGGGAACAAACAGATGGTTACTGGGGGGAGGGGTCCTGGTGGGGGGAATAGGGATAAGAGGTGAAGCCTATAAAAAAAAAAAAAAGAGTATACTTACCTTGGGCGCCTGGGTGGCTCAGTGGGTTAAGCCGCTGCCTTCGGCTCTGGTCATGATCTCGGGGTCCTGGAATCGAGTCCTGCGTCGGGCTCCCTGCTCAGCAGGGAGCTTGCTTCCCTTCCTCCCTCTCTGCCTGCCTGTCTGCTTGTGATCTCTCTCTGTCAAATAAATTAAAAAAAAAAAAAAAAGAGTATACTTACCTTGATGAGCACTGAGTAAACTACAGGATTGTTGAATCACTATATAGCACACCTGAAACTAATATAACATGATGTGTTAATCATACTGGAACTAAAAATTAAATACATAAATAAAATAAAAAAAAAAGGATTCATGTTGTTAGGCGAGGCGTATCTGGATAGTCTTCCTATCTTAAGGTCAACGGTTTTAGGACTTTAACAACATCTACCAAATGTCTTTGCAGCAGCACCTACATTAGTGTTTGACTGAAGAAACCCATTTCTGGGATATGGAAATCTTGGGATCCGTCTGAAGAGACCAGAATTCTGCCTATGACACGCTCTCATTGAAAGGGTCAAAAGATACGCATAACAGCCTGCTGAGGAACACCAGGGGCCACGTGCCTCTGGGGATTCCTCCTGCCCTCAAAGAGCAACATAGTCAGAAAGCAGTGGAGGAATGGGGAGGCCAGGGTCTCTGCGGTGCTCTGTTAGGGCAGAAAGCCAGGGGGGCCTTGGGGCTTCCCAGACCCAGACACAGCTCCTCCAGGGTGAGAACCTGCAACAGCCACCTGGAAACTGTGGCGTGAGATCACAACAAAGATGAGATTTAATGGAGAAAGCTGCTCATTCACTCTGCCATTACACCAAAACAAGGAGAAGAAACTGCCCCAGGGTAATTTTGCCTCCTGGGGCTCCCCAAGGATTTTTCTCTTGCCCCCTTAGACTGTTGTATCATCGAGTCCTCACGTAGATTATTGCCAACCGGTCTTCCAGTTTTGATCTGTGATAAGGCATTTCCATAAACGGAAACACATTGAAAAGGCCCTGGGAGAACTGCTCAATTCCAGGGCCAGATAGAATTGTCCTTGCTCAAGGACATATAAATAGGGCAAAACCAATCTGAGACTGTATATATGAATGCTTCGGATTGTTTTGAGAAGTATTATCATAGAAAAGAGAAGTGAATTTCACATAGTGTTTTCTTTGTCTTTCAATAAAATTCCAGAAGATATGGAACAAATCAAAGACAAAAGATTAATGAGAGAAGAACCAAGAAGAGAAAGAAAGAAACATGGAGATGCCTATGATACTGAGAAGCCTTGAAGAAAAATAAAAATGCATACCGCAATTGAGTTCTACATTAACATCAGTCAAACAAACAAATAAATAACTCACCATGAATAGATTATTTAAGCCAAGCATCATACACACTTGAAAAGTTCTCCCAGAAGGCAGGGAAAAGAGAAATACAGTTTTTAAAGTGAACAAACCATAAATAGAATGTAGTATGTGTTGATATGCATTATTTTGGGTACAGGTAATAGAAATTCATCTCAAACAGATTGAAGCATCAAAGGGAATTTATGGGCTTCCATGACTGTGAGGGCTCACAGTGCTTTTGGCTTCGAGTGTGTCTTGCCTGCTGTTCTGTAATTGTGAACCCTAAAATGTTACTACATTGAGCTAAACATTCATTGTAAAGGAGGTATTTATCTACTTATTTACCCATTGACAGTACTTTTCATTTAAAGTCGATCTCAGCAAAGAGTCTATGGAGAGACTGATTTTCCAGAAATTAACAGAAAAACCAAATGTGCTTCTATTTCCACAAGCTAGTTCCTATTTCCTGTCTTGGCTTCCTCTTATATTTTAAGAACCTGCCAGTGGGCTTGGGACTTTTGTTTTCATTGATATAGGAATGGAAACGTATTAGCAGGCAAGCTCTGTCTGATCAAGATGCATTTCTTTCTGGAAATCAGGAGGGTAACTTGCAGCACATAGTTGGTTTTTTGTTTGTTTGTTTGTTTTTAACAATAATCTTTTATTATTTCTTTATGGATATATTTCTTTTTTCTTTTTTTTTTTAAATTTTTTGTTTCTTTTCAGGGTAACAGTATTCATTGTTTTTGCACCACACCCAGTGCTCCATGTAATCTGTGCCCTCCCTAATACCCACCACCTGGTTCCCCCAACCTCCCACCCCCTGCCCCTTCAAAACCCTCAGGTTGTTTTTCAGAGTCCAGAGTCTCTCGTGGTTCACCACCCCTTCCAATTTCCCTCAACTCCCTTCTCCTCTCCATCTCCCCTTGTCCTCCATGTTATTTGTTATGCTCCACAAATAACTTGCAGCACACGCTGAGAAGAGTCGGCCTGGAGCGCGCAGGAGAGAGTGATGACCACCAGGTGGCGCGCCTGGTTCTTGTTGTTTTCGTTCTGGGTGCTCCAGCAATAGTTGTGCAAAACCGTAGACTTGCAGAAGAGAGATTGCTATTCCAGAGCTCAAACAATTGGTAATTAGGGATAGGGTTGCTATGGTGATGAGGGGGATGTCTTGGGATGTTTATGGCTTTGTAAGCGCCAATGCTTTGTGAGCTATCAGACTGCTTCCTTTGATGATAATGGCTGGTATAACAAGGTCATGAAAATTCCCTAAGACCGTGCAAGCTGCAGTGGCCGCTATTCTTTTTAGGTTCTTCTGTGTTTGGAGGGCTATAACCAGGGTGTCGAGAGTGACAGAATGTACTCCTTTTAACATGTTTCTTATTCCACATTGGATTTTTTATTTTTCCCGTAAAAAATACATTGAGAAATGTTTTTTTCATTTCTTTTCAATTTTTTTCATGGAGAGAAAACAACATTTCTCAATTTTTTTTTTTTTTTTGTAAAAGTACTCCAAGAGGAAAGTCTTCGAGGTCTAACAGGTTTGGGAAGGACTATGATGCTATTGCTCTTGGAGATTCACAATATTCATAATATTCACAAGATTCACTGGCATATTAAAATCAATGCAAAGTCCCATTCATTTCCAAAAAGTCAAATGACAACTGAATCCATCTTAGTGGAATATTCACGAACACTTAGGGAATCTACCCTCATTTTGTTGCTAAAATATTAATGAATATTCTGTTAAAAATGGATTCAGTTGTAATTGATCATGTTTATGTAGGTTTCCCCAATGAGGTGTTGGGTTCTTTCCTGTGGCACAGGCCCAGGAGAGGCTAGGTGTCTCTCAGTGCAGAATGGAGGTTCAATAAATGTTAATTGTTATATATGGGCTCCTAAGAAATGTTCTTGAACTGATATCTGTCCACAGATACTACTGATTGCAGTTATTCTTCATAAATGATCTTCAGCTCTCAGTTTTAGTGGGAAAATGAATTCAACACCGAGACATAGCTAACAGTGTCGGGTATAAGTCATCTGTAACTTCGCATCAAATTATGACCACATTCTCATGAAAGGGCAAAGGATCGAAACACTTTTGCCTCTACACACCATTTATTTTCCATTTTAGTGCATCTTCTCAATGTTTTAAGATCAATATGTTACTAACAATTTTTCAGGGAGATGCCATTCCCTTCGTGAATAATCATTTGTGATTGATCATAAAACATAGCTCCAAAAAACACACAGACATGCAAAACACTGCATATTTGCTCAAACCTGCTTTATCTCACCAAGTCATCCTCACTCATATTTTATTGTGTGTTTCTCCTGTGCCTCTTGCCTTTTTTGGAAGCACCTTGCATGTGTGAACCGACTCTCGCTAGCAGAAAAGGAACAATAGCCATTGCACAAAAGGGGGAATGGTCTTTGTTGAAACCTGTATTAGGACACCAGGCAGATGGTCCCCTCACTCCTTTCTTCTGGCGGACTCTTTGCTGCTTCCATTGTGGGGCTTTTTTCTCTAAATAATGAAGCCTCTGCTAGATTTGAACTTTGAACAGATCTAGGCTCCAAAATATTTTTCTACTTGTAAGTTGTGCAAGATTGGGGCTGTGTATAACCTCTGAGCCTTCATTTTCTTATCTGTGAAATGGGGGTAATGAAATCCACCAAATGGGTTACTTTTAGGATACAATGTGGTAAGGTATGTGATGAAGAAGAAAGGTGTTTGTCAGACAGGTAGGCACTCAATAAATGTTACTTCTCCCTTCACCTTCTTAAGATTTCCATTGCTTTCTTTCTTTTTTTTATAGATTTATTTACTTGTTTCAGAGAGAGAGAGAGGGAGAGTGTATAAGTGCATGCATGGTGGAGGCTGCAGAGAGAGAGGGAGAGAGAGTATCTCAAGTGGACTCCTTGATGAGCCCTGAGCCCAGAGCTGGCCTCAGGGCTCCATCCCATGACCCTGAGATCATGACCTGAGCCGACACCAAGAGTCCGATGCTTAACCGACTGAGCCACCCATTGTTTTCTTTCTTCCGGCATTGTGGCGATAAAAACTGATGAAATCTAAGGGTGTGGGGTGGGGATAATATTGGAAGACACTGTCCTGGTCTAAATGTTTGTGTCCCCCACATTTTATAAGTTTAAAATCTAATGCCCGAGACGATGGTATTACAAGGTCGGACTTTTATGAGGTGATTAGATCATGAGGCAGAGACCTCATTAAGGGGATTAATGCTTTTAGAAATGAGGTTCCAGAAGACTAGCTCATTCTTTGTGGAATGAGGACACAGAGAGAAATTGGCAGTCTGCAACCCAGAGGCGGGCTCTCACCAGAACCCCACCATGCTTGAAACACCCCAATCTTGGACTTCAAGCCTCCACAACAGAAATAAAGTCCTGTTGTTTAGAAGCCACTCGGTCTGTGGTGTTCTGTTTCAGCAGCCTGAATGGACAGACAGAAAATCGGTGCCAAGAGTAGGGTGCTGCTCTAACCGTTGTAGACACCTAAAAATGTGGGTTTGGCTTTGGAACTGGCTGGTAGGGAGATGCTGCAACAGGTATGTGCTAGAAAAGCCTGTGTTGTCATGAACTGACCGTCACGGTGGCTCTCTTGATGACTCATGGGTGGAGGTGAGCTGTAGAGAAAGCCCAGTCCTCTGATGAAATACCGAAGTCGTCAGAAACAGAATGTTGGTTGACACGTGTTCCAGTGAGGTGTTGGACAGAAATGGGGAACATGCCGCTGGAAACTGAAGAAAGGTGATCCTTACTCTAAAGTTCGGAGTCTGGAGGAGCTGTGTTTTGTGTCTTGGTGTTCTGTGGAAGGTAGAGCTTGCAAGCAACGGAACTGGAGATTTGGCTGAACATGTTTCCAAGCCAAGCGTCCAAGAAGCAGCCTCTTTTCCTTTTGAGTGCTTCAAATGCAAGAAAGGAGACATGACTTAAAGATAGAACTGTTCATCAAAAGGGAAGTAGAACGGAACAGTTTAGGAAATTCTCCACCTATCCATATTGAACGAAAAGTAAGAAAATGTGTTTGGAAGAAAAACGTGGATGTGGCCAAACCAGGCTTTGATGATATTAGTCAGCTGGGACTTGCTATCCAAGACCATGGAAGAGTAACCCCAAAGGCATTTTGGAGATCATGGGAGGGTCGGAAGGGCTGCCTCTTCCATCACAAGCCCAGAGTGAAGGGCCTGGCGAGTGCAGTGGTTTCCAGGAGAGGCTCTCACTTCTTAGGGTCTGCTCCCCAAATTTCAGTCCACCATGCTCTTTGCACTGCTCTGGGGGGCATGGTGCCCCATGCGCTACATTTTGGCTCCCTCCGTCTAGAGTCACAGGTGCATGGCCCAAGCAGAGAGAAACCCCAGGGCAGAGATATTGTAGAAAGTCACCCCTAGGGCAGTGGCTGGCAAAGCCATGGGGACAGGCTATCCCTGTGACCCCCGACCAGTAGAGCCCACCACTGGTGAGTGAGTGAGCCCATTCTGTGTGAACCGGGTCCTAGGCTGCACCCAGCAAAGTTGCAGGGGTGGGCCCAGGGGAGTCTTGGGGGCTTGAATTTGCTTAGGACCTGTTCCTTCTTTTTTCTTTTCTATTTCTCCTTTTTGGAATGGGAATGTCTATCCTATGCTGTCCCATCCTTGTGTTTTGGAAGCCCGCAACTTGTATGATTTCCCAGGTTCACAATCAGAATCTCAGCCCTGATTTAAATGATACTTAGATGAGATTGTGGATTTAGAATTTTGAGTTAGTGATATGTGAGAAGGACATGAGTTTTGGGGGTCTGGATGGGGGGCACTATGGTCTGAATGTCTGTGTCTTTCCCAAACTCATATATTGAAATAAGCTAGTTGAATATCATAGGATTTCACTCACATGTGGAATTTAAGAAACAAAAGAGATGAACATGGGGGGAGCAGTGGAAAGAAAGAGACAAATTGTGAGACTCTTAACTATAGAGAACAAACTGAGGATTACCAGAGGGGAGGAGGATGGGTTAAACAAGCTGATGGGGGCTGAGGAGGGCACTGGGTGTTGTGTATAAGTGATGGGCCACTAAATTCTACACCTGAAACTCATATTACACTATATGTTAACTAACTGGAATTTAAATAAAAACTTGGATGAAGTTAAAAAAGAAGACGAGGAAGAAGAAAAGGAAGAAGAAGGAGGAGGAGGAGGAGGAGGAGGAGAAGGAGAAGAAAAGAAAACCAGTGGAAGTAGTTCTCTTATGAAAGGTGTCCCAGAGAATTAGCTTGTCCCTTCCACCATGGGAGGACACAGCCAGAAGTCCACAGTTGGTAACTGGGAAGAGAGCCTTCGCCAGAATCTGAACCCACAGCCACCCCGATCTTGGACTTTCAGCCTCCAGAGCTGTGAGAAAGACAAATTCTGTGCAAAAAGAGTAAGACAGACACCCACATCTGGAGTTACACCTAAATACTTCACTTTTTGGTCTCAACTCTTTCAAGTTCCATTGGATGAATCTTTAGACATGATGAGCCCTGCCACCTCCTTCAACCTGCTTTATGTCTTTTATTTCCAGCACTGACAAGTGTTGGTATCTTAGACTCACAAAACTCTCTGAAGGTAGCAGGGGAAGTCAGCGGGCAATGCCCCTAGGGGCATAGGTCCAGGCTTATTTCGGCACAAAATAGAAACATTCTCGCTTGTATATCCCAGCTGGTGCTCACTAGCCAGTTTTTGCTAGGTGATTAATTTCCACGTGTACTTGTCTTCAGGCTAGCTCTGGTCTCCCATTCCTTTGCATTCTTTCACTGAGTTACTATTTTGTTTTGCTGGCTTTTTGTCAGGTAGGTTTTTGACTGGTACTTGTCTATCAGTAGTGTTTTGTATGGTTTTGTTTTAAAGGTTCATTCTAAATTTATAGATTTGGGATGCCTGGGTGGCTCAGTCAGTTAAGCATCTACCTTCAGCACAGGTCATAATCCCAGGGTCATCTGGCACCTTGCTCAGCAGGGAGCCTGCTTCTCCTTCTGTCTGCTGCTCCCCCTGTTTGTCCTCGCTCGCTCTATTTGACAAATAACTATAAAATTAAATAAAATTAAAAAAATATATACAGGTTAATTTTGATCAAACCTCCAAGTTTTTTTTTTTTCTGAAGTTTGACGATTGGCTTCTATTTAGGATGTTTTAATTACACATGAGTGTTTTTCTGAGATTTCACTGATGACCAACACAGCACTCTTTTTTATACTTGGTAGATCAGTTAACGGCTTTAATGACCAGCTTAAAAACGAATCAGTGACCCACACATTTAGCTATTCTAGCAGTTTATTTGATTATAAGGAGAATTAATTGTATAATGGATGTTTTTTCCCGAAGTCATTAATATTTAGTTTTACAAAACATAATCCTTTACATACGTATTATAAGTTTTATACAAATAATTCCCCTCAAAAGTCAGGGAAAAATATAACTGAGATCAAATTCAGTTAGCTGTTTCAACTTCAGAAACAAATTTACTGCAGCCGGAAAGAATTTGGAGATAAATCCTATAAAGAAATTTGATTTATACAGATTCATGTTATTCGGTTCTGACTTGCCTTTAATCTGTAGTAGGAGGAATTTTACGCCCTTCATTTCGTTTCCTAATTAGATAGGTTACTCCAGGAGCTCATTTTATATCCCGATGCCCCGCCCATGTTGTTGCACCTGCAGTAAACATTAATGGAATGAATCAATCCATTCATCTGTTACATTCATGTAACCATTTGTTACAAGTTCCTATTTGCTGTCTAAGGCTGGAGATGTAGTGCTGTTGAGTCCTGGGAAAGGAAAGATCTCTCTAGACTTCCTTTGTTCCTCCCGCCCAATCTCTCACTCAGTAGTACTCAGGATCTGCTCACTGACTCAGAGCCCATCTTTGGCTCCTCCCCATATAGAATCCATTCAGTTACTATACTTGCAGCTTCTCTCCACCCCTCCTCTCCTAAAGTTGCCTCAGGTCCTCCAACTTTCTCAGGTCTTCTATGTTTTTCCTCTCAGAGTCTACCATCCAACAACTGTTCCTGAATGACCAGATGCCTTGTCAGGGAGTCACTTATCCATTCACCACCTTCCTGCCATTGCTTGGCTTTAGAAAACATTAAGTAGGCGTCAACAAAATTATTGTTATTTTCTTTGTCTAGGACACAATTCCCTCCTCTATGATGTGGAGATGATAAAGGATTTTCCTTTGCAAAATGATAATAAGCATTAATCACATAATGTCCGCAAAGCTCCTAATGCATTTTGAGAGACATGACTGGTAATCCTGGAATGTTCATTTTCTTCCATCCTTCTATCCTTCTTTCCTTCTTCCTTCCATTTCTTTTCTTCCTCCTCCTTGTCTTTCTGTGTCCTTCCCTTTCTTTCTTTCTCTCTCTCTCTTTCTTCTTTTCTTCCCTTTGTCTATAAATGGGTCTCTTGACTATTTCTGGAAACTATGCCTTACTTGTCCCTCTTTCATGTCTTAGAAGAGGAGAGAGAGAAGAGAGTGAGTCACAGATTTTTCTAAGTACTGGAGAATCAGATAAAATCATTGCCCTTAGTAGCATTAGGGGGCGCTCAAGGCTTTCTCCTCTGTCCTACCTTCCCTCGCTCTTTAATTTTTTTTTTTTTTTTTTTTTAAGTATAGTTGATATGCAATGTTCCATTAGTTTTGGGTGTACAACATAGTGATCTGAATTCTCCATGCATTATGCTATGCTCACTATGGTATGGCTACAATCTGTTGCCATATAATGCTATCACAATATCATTGATCATATTCCCTATCCTGTGCCTTTTTATTCCTGTGAGTTAAATTTATTCTGTAACTGTAAATTTATTCTGATAAAATTCAAAATTTAGCAGATCGAGGGGATTGTTAGCAAAGCAGTATGGGTCTGATCACTGGGAAGAAGAATCACATAGGTAACCAAAAGTTGGACAATAACTGTAAATAATATGATGTCTCAAATGAGTGATCATGATTTATGCATTAAGTGATGCTCTCAAACTGTTATCTGATATTAGTAAAATGATACATTTTATTCTCTCCCTCAGAAGGTCTTCAGTTGAGGGTACAGTGTCATGGAATTGGGAATTAGGGGATTTCCTAGGATTTTGTGATGGTAATTCAGGTTATAGGGTTAATAATACTTACAATAATAGGGATATAGAAGTGAATAAAAAAGTAGATAAAAATCAGATACATCACATAAACAAATTAGACTATTGGTGTAACAAATCATTTTAATAAAATATGTTTATGGGTGCCCACGTGGTTTAGTCAGTAAAGTGTTTGACTCTTGATTTTTGCTCAGACTGTGATCTCAGGGTTATGAGACTGAGCCCTGTACTGGGCGCGAACTGGGCATGGAGCCTGCTATAAATTTTCTCTCTCCCTCTACTTCTGCCCTTCTTTCTCTAAAAAACACCTATATTTTAAAAAAAATTTTTAATTATTTGTGTGTGTGTGTGTGAGAGAGAGAGAGGGAGAGAAAGCACAGAGGGAGAGGGATGGGGAGAAGCAGGCTCCCTGCTGAGCAGAGAGCCCCATGTAGGGCCTGACCCCAGGACCCTGAGATCATGACCTGAGCCAAAGGCAGACACTTAACCAACAGGGTTTCCCCGGTGCCCCCAAATCCCACATGTTTAAAAGTTAGTTTGAGGGGTGCTCAGTAGGTTAAGCCTCTGCCTTCAGCTCAGGTCATGATCTCAGGATCCTGGGATTGATAAAATTCTTGGCTATAAAACTCACAAAGAAATAAATAGATAAAAGCAAGTTTATGTGGGGTGCCTGGGTGGCTCAGTGGGTTAAGCCGCTGCCTTCGGCTCAGGTCATGATCTCAGGGTCCTGGGATCGAGTCCCACATCGGGCTCTCTGCTCAACAGGGAGCCTGCTTCTTCCTCTCTCTCTCTGCCTGCCTCTCTGCCTACTTGTGATCTCTCTCTCTCAAATAAATAAATAAAATCTTTAAAAAAAAAAAAAAGCAAGTTTATAAGAATTAGTGTTTAAGCTATGGCAGAAACCAGGAAGTTACACTTAATAAGAAGAACAAGGGGAGAATAGTATCATGGTGAGTGAAACAGGGGAATTTAAAGCCAGGGTGAAACTTCACACTGGAAACAATAATACTTCCATAAAAATATATCCATAAAGACACTGAGAGCTAATGGAATCGTGAAGATTTCCACTTTTGGTCAAGATGGAGGAATATAGATCAGATTTATCCTTCAGTCTTGAGACAACTAAAAAATTGGACAAAATATATGAATCAGGGGTTTTTAGGCATCAGAAACCAGGCAATACAAGACAGTGGACCCTGAGACAGTAAGGGGAAAGATAAATGAGCCTGACAATTTCCCTGGACTGAGGAGAGTTTCCAGACTGCAGGGTAGAGAGGGAAAACTCAGTCAGAGCCCAGAGGTCTCTCTAGGTTAGTGAGAAAGTGAGGGAGATGAATATGCCTAGTCAGCTAGGTTTGCATTGCTGAGTACTAAAGGGAGGGATATGCATAGGGAGAGCTTCAGTAAGTTCGTTTTGGATAGTAAGGTGACTATTGATCCACATATGCATGTGAAGACACTACCCAACACTGGGAAAATATCCAATCCAAAGGAATACAAGGATACTCTTTGGACTCCTAAACATCTGAGAATAGTTTCTGTTCTCACCAGCCAGAGTGGAAACCCTTGTAATTTATTGCCTGTCAAATATCCAGGAAAATATTGCCTCAATAGTGAGACAAAATCAGCCCCAGACAAGAGACTGCTCTGATCCCACATAACAAAGTTTAATATCAAGTCTTGAAAAAAAATCTATTTCCAAGTAACCTGATTATATGCCAAAATAAAGATCAAGAATATTTATAGGGGTGGCTGGGTTATGGACATTGGGGAAGGTATGTGCTATGGTGAGTGCTGCGAAGTGTGTAAACCTGGCAATTCACAGACCTATACCCCTGGGGCTAATAATACATTATATGTTAATAAAAAAAATTAAAAAAATAAACAAAGTCTTAAAAAAAAGAATAGTTATAGGAATACAAAAACATCCAGCAGGCAACAGGATAAAATTCACAATAATTAACATATAATAAAAATTACTAGGTATGAAAATAGGGAAAGGAGAAAAGACAATCCATAGAAAAAGACCAAGGAGTGACAGAGATGATAGAATTAGTAGATAAGGATAATAAGACAGTTACTAAACCACATTCCATATGTTGAAAAATGTAGAGAAAAATGGATTACATTAAGTAGAGATATGAAAAATATAAAAAAAGACAGAAATCAAATACATGGAAATGAAAATACAATGTCTAAGATGAAAGATAGAATTTCTGTGATGAAAAATCCACTGGAATTAAACACTGAAAAAGAAAATATTAGAGAACTGGAAGTCATAGAATAGCACCATCTGAAATTAAGCACACAAAAGACAAAAAACTTAAAAGGAAAAGAACAGATTAAATTATGCAACAACTTCAAGCAGCCTAATATACAGATATGGTTAGGCTTCCTTCTTCAGGGATGTCAATAAACATTTCAGATATGTTGAATGTTTTTATCCCCACTCGAAATTGATAGAACAAATGGACAGATAATCAGGAATGATATAAAAGACAGGAACAGCACTATTATGAAAGCAGTGAGAAACAATATGGTTAAAATCCAGGAGAAGAAGAAAATCTATAGAGGTGAACATCTGTGGGTTTTCTTCTTTCAGGGAATCTGTGAATTTCAGAAGAGGTGGCTTTGTGTCGGAGAAACTGAACAGAGCTTTTCATAGCCTCCAGTACATAAGGAGATAAGAATCAGAGTTTTTTATATATTAAATCCAGGGTTCCCAGAAAACATTATTTGTATTGAGACTTCAAGCAGCTATACCTTAAAAATATTGACAAATCAGAAACAAATTTGCATTTGCTGGGCTAAAGTTCAGCTTAGTTTCAAATGATTCCATCAGTGAAATTGTCTTCAAATGATCCAGAATTGCTGGTGACCCTAGTTGCTTGAAAGAAGCAATGGCAAATAAGATACTGAGGAATATACTGATATCCAAAAGTCCAGATGTCTGGTAAATAATAAAAGAATAGCTAGTCTTACTAGTCTTATAAGGACACAAGACAACATGATAAGAATCCAAGATTAAGAAACAGACAACAGAAACAGACCATACGGCTCCAGATAATATAGTTACCAGGCACAGAAAGTTAAATAACCATCTTGATTATATTCAAGGAGTTTTATGAAAAAAGGCTTTGAATTTTCTGGGAACTGAAAACTATACAAAAGGAATAAGTAGAAAATGTATAAATAAAATATTAATAACTCAATGGATGGCTTAACATCACATTATATACAGATAAAGAGAGACTTAGTAAACTGGAAGATAAATTGTAAAAAACAGCTATGCAAATAGAAAAAAAGGGTGGAAAATAGATAAGAGGGTGTAAGAGACACAGGGCTATAGCAAAAGTTCTAACGTGCATCTTTTGGAATCTAAGAAGGCAGACATAGAAAAAATGCGGCGGAAACAATAGTGGAAGATCTCAAGGCTAAACCATCTTCCCAAGTGGAAATACATTATCAATCCATTGATTCAAAAATTAAATTGTAAGTGGGATAGATGCAAAGAAAACCACAAAAAGACACATCATAGGAAATATGATGAAAACCTCCCAGCAGGAATGAGGGATGTTGGAAGATAAAATAACACATCAATGCTGAAAACGCAATAGCAACGTAGATTCCCACACAGTGAAACTGTTCTCCAGAAAGTGAAGATGCATGGAGATATTTTCCAGAAAATAAACACCAACTGATGAGAACAACTTTTGAGGAAAGAATGACGGTGTGATATGCAACTGGTGAATGACTGAACTTGGCATCTGAAACTAACAATGTACTCTATGTTGGCTAATTGGATTTAAATTAAAAAAAAAAAGAATGAAGGCAGAGAGTGGTGTCTGGAGCTCATGTGGAGCTGGGAATCCTTCATGCCCCCTTGAGACAGGGAGGATAGACCCTGTTGAATACACTGAATGTTACGTAGAGACTCTGGGGTTCACCGGTCACCTTGGCTTTTTATCTGCTCTTGACTGTATGTCACACATGCCTCAAATTTAACCCATTACAGATTAAACACTACATTCTCTCCCCACCTTCCTAACTTTGCAGACTTCCTCAGGCTCCCTCAACTCAGTGTGTAAAAAGAAACATCCTCCATGAGGATCTCAAGCCAGAAATGTGGATGAAAAATGGATTCCTCTCATGTCCTCAGCAGGTACACAAGTAAGTTCTATGGTCTGTATTCCAGATGTCCACGTGCACTATCTTCAGTTTTCTTCTCTCCCACTGCCAACCTCCTCTCTCCTGCATATCCCAGCTAAACTATTAGACACACTGCAATCAGTTGATGGTTTTCTGACCTGCCTCCCTTTCATTCTTCATCTAGTAGCCACAGGCATTTTTAACAAACCTTAAAGCATATTGTGCCATCCTCTTGAGTTTAAACTCTCTAGTAGCTTCCTGTTGAACATGGAAGACAATTGTGGTCTTTGCCATGGTCTTGCCCCAGCAAATTTTCTTACCCAGCTTTATTACCCCACTCATTCAATAGCCTCCCTAATGGCTGCTCATCAATTTCTCAAACATGTGGATTAGTCTTCTGCTGTAGAATTTTTGCTCATGCCCGAAGCATAATGAGTATTGTCTGCAGTTCTGTCTGACATTCATGCTTGTGTCTAGAAATGATACTAAAACATTTTTGACATTTAATAGGGCAGAGGCCCTTCAATCTGGCATGGACTGCAAACAATCAGAATGGGTGTCAGATGACCATGTGTGCACTGGCCAACATCAGCCCAGCTCCTGGTCACAGAATATTCTTCTCTATATTTCAGGTCTTGGTCCAAATGGTAAATCTTCAAAGAAGCATCCTCTATATCTCTATCTAAATAGATTCCTTATTCTACTTTGTTTTATTATCCCATTAGCCATATTAGCATTATAGATAAAAAAATTTTGAGAATTTATCCTACCTCCTTTAATCGATTATGCATTCTGCAAAACAGGGACCTCATTTATTTTTTAAAAATTTTTATTATTTTTTATTGTTTTATTATTATTTTATCATTATAAATCATTTTATTTATTTATTTATTATTTTTTATTATTTATAATTTTTTAGCAGAGTATATCCAGTGCCTAGAATAGCACATAGTCACAGTGAATGTACAATAAACATTTATTGAATGAATACATGAAAAATAGGTTCACTCCAAAACTTCAAGGTGCAAGCATAATTGTGAGTCTGAATCTACCATCCTAGGATGTGGGACTCAGTACTGATTAATCCTCTAAATTCTATGGTGGGGTCACCTCTAAGCATGTAGAATTTTGATATGAAGAGTTTTGATTTAATGGTATTGATCCTTTACCCAAACTGTTATGTTGTTTTAAGGCACTGACATGATACTCTACGGGAAATCAAGGTATTTTCGGCTGCAACTGGATAAAAGGTATTCTTCCTGGATGTGGGTACTGAAGTAACAGGAGAGAAGGTTTTCAAAGCTCTGGAGAATGCAGGAAGGCTCCAGGGAGAGGCAACTGGCAGAGGAAACACTTTTCAGGAGTTTTAGAAGCTTAATAATAGCTTCATGGGACCGAGAGAGCCTTGGGGTTCAGAGCTACAGAAAATGAGCTTCAGAGGGTGGATGTGGGTGCGTGATGTTTAATTTCCTTGGAAAGTTGCAATTTACAAGCATGGATGTCAGACAGAATTGTGGACAACACTCATTATGCTTGGAACACAGGGACCCAAAGATAAATCTAATGGAAACGCAAGTGTTCAAAAACATGGGAGCAGTCAGGGAGATGAGGGTTACACAAAAAGACCTGGAGACTGGACATCCCATTTTTGGAAAATGTCTGTTTTCCCAAGAGAAAAAAGTGTTGTTAATTCCATATTCAAACAGAAATCAGTTTGGACAAGCAGTAGATTTTGTTCTTTTTCATCCTGCTGTGAGACTATTCTTGTCACAGGGAGTATCTTTAGAAAAAAGATTTTTCAATCAAATAAAAATTTTAAAGTGACTTTTCTGGACTTTTTAGAAAAGTGACATTTATTCCATGAAATCTGGCAAGTAAAAATAACCAAAAGTAACTAAAAATTATCTGCCACTCAGATTAAAACTATTAACATTTATTGCATGTCTTTGCAATCTTTGTTCTATGCATACATACTTATCTTTGGATATATATTTTTAAAAGTGGATCACTCAGCATATGCTACTATGTAATTTGCTTCTTCCATTTGAAAATGTATCATTAAAATCTTTCCATGTCATCAAGTTTCCTTCTTCAACAGAAAATTTTCATGACTGTATTAATATTCTGTTTTAGGCATCCCTTGTAACTAATTTAACTATTTTCAATTAAGTTTTGGTTGTTTTATTTTGAACATTTTGGTTGTTTGATTAACAATGAACGTTTTGGTTGTTTTATTGTTTTAAACATGTATGTACATTTAAAATTACACCTAACACCTAGCACAGTGTCTGTCACCCGCTAGTTTTTCAGGGAATATTGTTAAACAATAAAAATGTGTGTATAGATTTATTAATTTATATCTGATACAAAAACACTGATGGTGTAAAAATTAATAAAGGAAAAGCTTGTTTAGAATGGAGCTGGGAAGCCCTAAAGTTGGAGCTCTCATGCATGAACTTTCCCTGGCATATTACTTTGAGTTTCCAGGCAGAAAAAGTTCACTGTACTACTGGGGTAGGAGGAAGGAAGATTTTCTTCTTGCCCAGCAGCAGTCCAGCCATTGAGGAAGTGACACAGCTCAGCCAATGAGAAGTCATCACTGCCCTGAACTCGTGCTTTCTTCTACGAGACTTTCATTCAGAGCTGCCTCTCCCAACTTTCTCCTCTATTTTCTA
Organism: Neogale vison; assembly: GCF_020171115.1. NCBI lineage: Eukaryota > Metazoa > Chordata > Mammalia > Carnivora > Mustelidae > Neogale > Neogale vison. The sequence goes on along the minus strand of NC_058101.1, from coordinate 150,284,733 downwards.
TAAAGTAGTGTTCCTAACTTTTGTTCTCTGGGCTTGCCTATCTTTGCCATAGCTTGTAAGTTTCAAATTGCAATTCCTTTGTTATTCCCGAATAAACTCATTTTTTTTCCCTGTAAAATAACTAGCTTTTCTGTTTTTTAAGGCCAAAAATGATATGTTTACTTATAAGGACAGAGTTTTTTTTGCATGTGTTCATGATTAATCCCTTAGGATAAATTCCTGGAAAAAAACCTGTTAGCTCAAAGAAAGTGTAAAAATTTAGGACTATTAAAATGTACTGCCAAACTGCTTTACATAAAGATTAATCCACTTTACGCTCACACTAGTGTTGTATGAGTGCCTTCTCTCTAACCTGACCATCCCAAGATAGAACCATCCTCTCAAATAGATTCCAGTAATTGTACTTTTCAGTTTAATTCGTATTTCTTTCACTATTAGTGAAATTGAGCACCTTAAGGGTTAAGAAAAAGGGTTTTTTGGCATCATAGTTTTATTTTGTGAATTGCCTGCTAATAACAATTCTTTTAATTAATTTACACTTGTTCTTAATATTTCAAGTCCATTTTATCTTTGAAATCTTTAAAATATATTTCTATTTATTATGTTTTTTTGCTTTTCTTTGGTTGTTTCCTAATGCACAGATATTTTAAATTTTTATTTAGTTAATTTTTTTTTTCTTTAAAGTCTCTGCCTTTGGTTTAATTTTTAGAAAGTTTTCCCCAACCACAAAGTTATATAAATATTTATCTGTTTTTTTTTTCTGAATCTTTTGGATTTTATTTCCTGCCCTACATTTAACTACTGCATCTGGAATTCATTTGGATGTATGGATTGAGGTAAGGTTCTAATTTTAAGTTGTTTCCAACCAGTTGTTTATATACGATTTTTGCATTATCCATTTCTTCCCTATTGAATGTTCTGAAATGTCTTTAACACATGATACATTCTTGATCATATATCGCTGTTCTGGAATTTCATTTTCTCTCTCATTAATCTATGTTTTTATGCTTGTTCCAGTAATATTTTCATAGGTGTTAACTTTTATACTTTAAAATTGAATAGAATAAATCTAGAATAATGTTTTTGGTTCAAATTTATTATGGCCAATCCATGATTTTTTTTCTTTTTTGCCAGAAAAAATAATTTAGAAACAAGTCTGCAATTTCCTAAAACTTATGTTGGAGATTTTACTGGAATTTGGTAAAATGAATAGTCCAAACTGGGGAGAACTGAAATCTGGACTCATTAAATATTTTCATCTAGCGATAGTATAGCTGTTTTTCTCTAGTTATTCAAGTCTCTTTTATGTCTCTTGGTAAAGTTTTGTAATCTTACTCAGACTGGTTTATTGATATTCTGTTAATGTAATGCTTGGATAGTTTATATTTTCACTTGTTATTTCTAGCTTGTTATTGCTAATATTTTGGGGAAAATGCCTTTATTTATTTTGTAATTGAACATGAACTCTCACTAATTCTTAAGTATGTTTAGTTACTTTGGTGAGAGAGGAAGGTGTTTTCAGTTAGGCAATCACATCACTTACAATAATGATGGTTTGTTCCCTGCTTCTATCCATATATATACATACACACATTATACTCTTTTTTTTCCTTGTACATTGCACTAGCTAGAACCTCAGAAAAAATATTAATCAAAAGCAATTATATGGGCATCCTGATCCAGACTTTAGCCAAAGTGCCTCCAATATTTCAACATTAAGTTTAATTATCAGTCATATGATTGAGAAATACATAAATATACTATCATATTTTAAAGAAATAACCACATTCCAGATCAATGAAAGTTTAATAGAATCAAGAAAAGATGTTCAATTTTGTCAAATTGTCTAAGAGAATCCATGGCAACCACAAAACTGTTCTTTTCAGATCCCTTGCTGGGGTCGAAAGGGAAGGTATGCCAGTGGACCAGTTGCTGTGCTCTGAATTTACTTGTGTCACTCTGACAGCCAGTGACTGAGGCGGGAGGGATACTAAAATGGTCTGGTTCCTGAGATGAATGGGGGTCCTCTGATGGGTGCCCTTCTTTCCCTTGAAGACTCCCTATAGACATTGCTCAGACTTTCTTAGAACCTATTGCATCAGAGAGGGAGACAAAACATAAGAGACTCTTAATCATAGGAAACTGAGGGTTGCTGGAGGGCAGGGGAGGTGGGAGGATGGGGTAACTGGGTGATAGACATTAAGAAGGGAGCGTGATGTGATGAGCACTGGGTGTTATGTAAGACTGACGAATCACTGACCTCTACCTCTGAAACTAATAATGCACTATATGTTAATTAATTGAATTAAAAATAAAGAAGTCTAAGACTCATTCTACCCAGACTTCTTTCCTTCCTTTGCTCTCTGTTCATCTCTACCGCCTGACCCTACCACTTTCCTAGCCTTTTTAAAATCCTCCCCCCCCCCGAGGTCACCTGAGACTTGGTAGATTCATTAATTTTTTTATTATTATTTTTAATTAATTTATTTTTTTTCAGCGTAACAGTATTCATTGTTTTTGTACCACACCCAGTGCTCCATGCAATCCGTGCCCTCTCCAATACCCACCACCTGGTTCCACCAACCTCCCACCCCCCACCCCTTCAAAACCCTCAGATTGCTTTTCAGAGTCCATAGTCTCTCATGGCTCCTAGCCTTTTACAACTCATTCCTCATTTTTCTCTACAGGTCTTTTCCCCTAGTGAATCTCTTGCCTTTCCAATTCCATCTGCAATGCCACTGGGCCACTGAGAGAACTGAGTGAGGCAAGGAAGCAAAGTGGCAATAGAAAGATTCAGTAAACATTAACAAACAAAAGCATTGAGTATTATATTTCATTATAGTGTTCAATTTTCCTCTATGGATACATCGATTTTCTGCTTCCTAGGTTTTATATTTGTGGATCTTTTTTGTTTTTAATATTTATCTTGAATGGACTTGCCAAAAACATTTCTATATTGTTTTCTTTTTCAAAAAATTAGCTCTTGATTTATTTATATACACTTATTCTAACTACTTTAGTAATTCTCATTTTATACTTATCAACTTCATCTTGCCTTATTTTTTAAAGTTCTTATTCAAATTCCAGTTAGTTAACATAAAGTGTTATATCAGTTTCAAGTATACAATATAATGATCCAACACCCAGTACTCATCACAAGTGTACTCCTTAATCCCTATCCCCTAGTCACTCATTCCCCCACTTACCTCCCCTCTGATAACCACCAGTTTGCTCTCTCTAGCTAAGAGATTTTTTTTTTAATCCTGGTTTGCCTCTGTCTTATTTTTTCCCTTTGCTTGTTTGTATTGTTTTTTAAATTGCACATAAGAGGGAAACTATATGGTATTTTTCTTTCTCTAAGTTATTTTGGTTAGCATAATACACTCTAGCTCTATCTATGTCATTGCAAATGGCAAGATTTCATTCTTTTTTATGACTGAATAGTATTCCATTGTATGTATGTGCCACATCTTCTTTTTTTTTTCCCAATTTATTTATTTTCAGAAAAACAATATTCATTATTTTTTCACCACACCCAGTGCTCCATGCAAGCTGTGCCCTCTATAATCCCCACCACCTGGTACCCCAACCTCCTACCACCCCCCCGCCACTTCAAACCCCTCAGATTGTTTTTCAGAGTCCATAGTCTCTCATGGTTCACCTCCCCTTCCAATTTACCCAAAAGCACATACCCTCCGCAATGTCCATAACCCTACCCCCCTTCTCCCAACCCCCCTCCCCCCAGCAACCCACAGTTTGTTCCGTGAGATTAAGAGTCACTTATGGTTTGTCTCCCTCCCTATCCCATCTTGTTTCATGGATTCTTCTCCTACCCACTTAAACCCCCATGTTGCATCACCACTTCCTCATATCAGGGAGATCACATGATAGTTGTCTTTCTCCGCTTGACTTATTTCGCTAAGCATGATACGCTCTAGTTCCATCCATGTTGTCGCAAATGGCAAGATTTCGTTTCTTTGATGGCTGCATAGTATTCCATGCCACATCTTCTTTATGCATTCATCAGTCAATGGACTTTTGGGTTGTTTCCATAATTTGGCTGTTGTTGATAATGCTGCTATAAACATCAGTATGCATGTATCCTTTTGAATCAGTATTTTTGTATTCTCTGGATAAATATTTAGTAGTGCAATTGCTGGGCTGTAGAGTAGTTCTACTTTTAACTTTTTAAAAAAGATTTTTATTTATTTATTTGACGCAGAGAGAGATCACTAGTAGGCAGAGAGGCAGGCAGAGAGAGAGGGGGAAGCAGGCTCCCTGCTGAGCAGAGAGCCCGATGCGGGGCTTGATCCCAGGACCCTGGGATCATGACCTGAGCCCAAGGCAGAGGCTTAACCCACTGAGCCACCCAGGTGCCCCTACTTTTAACTTTTTGAGGAACATCCATATTGTTTTCAGAATGGCAGCACCCGTTTCCTTCCCAACAACAGTGCACAAGGATTCCTTTTTCTCCACATCCTCGACAACACCTTTTGTTTCTTGTCTTCTTGATTTTAGCCATTCAGACAGGTGTGAGGTGATATCTCATTAGTTTTAGTAATCCAATTAAAAAATGGGCAGAAGATAGGAATAGAGATTTTTCCAAAGAAGATGTACAGATGGCCAACAGACACATGAAAAGATGCTCATCATCTCTCATCATCAGAGAAATACAAATAATTTTGCCTTATTGAAATTTGTTTTGTGTTCCATTTTCTAACTAGCTGAATTGAATTTTCAGTTATTTTATTTTCATTTTCTTTTTTTTTAGTAATGAAAATATTACTATTTCGTAGCAGTATATCTTTGGTGGAAACTCATTAGTTTTGATATGTCATGTTCTCATTGCTGTGTTTGGTAAATAATTGGTAATTATAGTTTTGATGTATTCTTTGATACAGTAATTATTTTAAAAAATATTTTATTTATTTATTTGACAGAGAGAGAAAGAGAGAGAGGGAGAGAGAGCACAAGCAGGGAGAGTAGAAGAGGGACAAGCAGGTTTCCTGCTGAGCAGGGAGCCCTACTAGGGGTTTGATCCCAGGACTCTGGCATCATGACCTGAGCCAAAGGCAGACACCTTGATCAACTGAGCCACCCAGGTGTCCCTGATCCAGTAATTATTTGTGAGAGGATATTTTTATTTATATGTTTTTTAAAATTTTTTAATTTATTTTTTAATTACTTTTCTGTGTTCCAGAATTCATTGTTTTTGTATCACACCCAGTGTTCCATGCAATACGTGCCCTCCATAATACCCACAACCTGGCTCACCCAACCTCCCATCCCCCTCCCCTCCAAAACCCTCAGATTGTTTTTCAGAGTCCCAGTCTCTCATGGTTCATCTCCTCCTCCAATTTCCCCCAACTCCCTTCTCCTTTCTATCTCCTCATGTCCTCCATGTTATTTCTTATGCTCCAGAAATAAATGAAACCATGTAATCGAGAGAGCCAATTATTTATATTTTTTTAAATAAAAGCTTTATTGAGATATAATTCACATAATACGAAGTGTAGCCTTTTACAGTGTACAGTTACAACAACTGGTATATTCACAAATTTGCGTATCCATCACTACTAATCATAGAATATTTTATTACCTCAAGTGAAACTTAATACCCATTATTAGTGTTTCCCCATTTCCCTTTCCTCCCAGCCTAGGCACTAATCTACAATCTCAATGAATTTTCCTATTCTGGGCTTTTCATATAAATGGAAATACATAATAGATACTGGTTTTTAACTTACCTTTTTATTACAATACTTTTACAACTACATCTTGTGAAAAGTCTTCTTTTTTAAATTTGTTGAAATTATTTTGGGGCTCCATGTATGACCAGTTAATATGTTTCACAGTTGTTTGAAGACAAAGGAGAGTTTCCATTACATCGTTGAAGTTTGCTACTCAGCACAGACTGTCCCAGACTTACGATGCTTTGGTTTATGATTTCTTTGACTTTATAATGGTGCAAAAGTGATTCACATTCAGTACAAACTGTACTTCAAAGTCTGAATTTTGATCTTTTCCTGGGCCAATGGTATGTGGTGTGATATTCTGTCCTGATACTAGGCTACAGCTTCCAGTCAGCCACGCTACTATGAGGGTAAACAACTGTGCACTTAGCACATTCTGCACCCATGCAGAGATCTTCTTTTTCACTTCCAGTATGGTACTCAATAAATTATATGCAATATTCAATACCTTATTATAAACTAGACTTTTTGTTAGATGATTTTGCGCAACTTGTAAGCTACTGGAAGTGTTCTGAACATGTTGTTCTTTTAAAAAAAAAAAGATTTTATTTATTTATTTGACAGAGAGACACACAGCAAAAGAGGGAACACAAGCAGAGGGAGAGGGAAAAACAGGCTTCCTGCTGAGCAGGGTGCCTGATGCTGGGCTTGATCCTAGGACCTTGGGATCATGACCTGAGCTACCCGGGTGCCCCTGTTCTGGGCACGTTTAAAGTAGGCTAGGATAAACTGTGATGTTTGGCAGGTTAGATGTATTAAAAGCATTTTGACTTTTGGTATTTTCAGGTTACAAATGGGTTTATCAGGATGTAACCCCATAGTAAGTCAAGGAATATCTGTATAGTGATTAAATCAGCCTTATCAATTTTATTACTTAGTCTCTGTGATCTTTTTCAGTTTCTGTTTTTTTGTTATGTTAAATTGCCCCATACTACTGTTTTCTACAAATTTCTGTTTGAATGTCTAATGTAATGTAATTTACTAAGTCATTCATTCATCCCTTCATCCATTCTTTACTGAGTATCTAGCAAGTGAATAGCTCTACTAATAACAACATTGATAAGAATCCCTGCTGTCTTGGGCCTTGTATTTTAGTAGAAGGAGACATACAATAAGCAAGATAAATAAGTAAAACAAATAGCATGCTAGGTAGGGATATGGATTATAAAGAAAATTAAAGTAGGGAAGAAAGACAAGCTGTAGTCTGGAGGAAGGTTGCAATTTTGAATATGGTGTCCAGTGAAGGCCTCACTATATCTAGTGATAGCTGAGCAAAGATCTGAAGAAGGTGAAGGAACCCACCTTGTAGCTATCTGAGGAAAAAGCATTCCATGAAGAAGGAATAGGAAGTGCAAAGGCCCTGAGGCAGGAGCATGCCTGATGTGTTCAAAAGAAGTCCTCCAGTGTGCTTGGAGCAGAGGAAGCTAGGGAGAGAATACTGGAAGATGACATGTTCAGCACACAACACTCATGACATGTGTTCACTGTGATTTATACCTTTTACCAATTTCAAGTGGCATTCTTGGTTCATTCAGTGCTGTTAACATCATATTCAGCTCTGATGTTAATAATGCAATCTTTGTTTTCTTTTAGTTTTTCTTGCACAATCTGACCTTTGCTAGACTCTTAACTTTTACACTTTTCACACCATTATGTTCCACATGTAAACTATACACCATATGTTCCACATGTAAACTATAAATTTACTTTTAAGTAAATTTATAGTTGGATTTTATTTTTAATAGAATTTGCCTGCCTATTTTAAATTTTCGAAATGTCTTGGTAATTTTCAGAGTTGAGTAAAATGGTATTGCTGAGCACCCCATCCCTTCAAAGGTTAGAAGTTCATTTACATGTAGGTGACATTGTGTATACCATATCTGTATCTTATGATTATGATCTTTGTTAGTTCAGAAATGACTTTCACTTTTACCCCTTCTGGACCCTTGCATCTTGATGGCGCTTGTAACCATTTCCAGTTGGGCCTAGATTCAGTGAGATAAACAACACACACTTGTCCTCTCCTTTTTTTCATTCTCTGATGCTCTCCTGCAATGATATTCCTCTCCTCATTTACTCTAATACTCACAGGGTGATCACAGAGTTATTACCTCAGTTTGCCCTCTACTTTTTATGCATTCTCAAAAGTGGTGTGGTTTTTCAGAGGCTCCATCTCATTTGAATTGTGTGATCTAGTTTGAACTGTCAACTGCACTCCTGGGATATGTGACTAACCCAATGTTTTGAAACTCATTCCCAATAACAGAGTAATGTTGATCAGCCAGCCCTTCTGTAGTCTTACTGCAATTCTTAATTCTCCAGAACTATCTTGTTTACTCACCATTCTATGCACACACCATTTCCTAGTAATATAGACAGAGGGATTTACAAGAACAGAATGTTACTGTCTATAAGAAAGCATATGTTTATGGTTTATGCAGAGTTTAAACTTAATAGATGAAATGAAACAATTACATATAAAATACCACCTTACATAGTGGATAATATAGTTGGGTAACTAGACATAAAATATTTTAAAAGGTTAAGAACAATGGAACTAGAAAGTGGAGTTTAAAACAATAAAAAAGCAGATGATACAAAGCCAGGCTTAGTAACAAAGAGTATAGGATTTGGCACAAAATAGAAGTGAAATTGAATCCTTGCTCTGTCCTTTATTAACTGTGTAATCTTAGATGTGAATAATATTTCTAAAATTTAATTTCCTGAACTTATTATGGAGGTAATTGTAATATTCTCTTCATAAAGATACTATGAAGGTACTATTTAATAGAATGGGCATTTTATACTGCTGACATTTTAGTTTTGACTTCAATGGTGTAGTTTTTACAAGCTTCTCTTTTGTTCTTTGTTGGGCAACATAGTGACAAACCTTGAGAATGGAAATAGCTTGTAGATGGATTTCTTAGTCCAGGGTAGAGTACAATTTGGGGGCTAATGGAACCAAAATAGTAGTTAAAATATTTTAAAAGAGCTTCTGAAAAATCAGCAAAAGATAGATCCAGACAATTTATAGAAGAATAAATGAAAATGGTGTTTTAACATATGAAAAAATATATTCAACTTTACTGCTATACAAAGCAAGAACTAAAACTACAATGAGAAGCTACTTATTAGTAAGATCTAAAGATTCCAAAGTTTCACAGCATAATTTGTCAGTAGGCTACAGGGAAATGGGAAGTCTATTACTTGCTGATGGGAATGCAAAATGGTACAATTCCTAAGGAGGAGCACCTAGCAAGGTAACAGACATTGATATTTTTACTCTGCAATTCCACATCTGAGAGTCTATCCCAAAGATACATAGGGAAAAGCTGGAAAATAACCAATGCACACAGTTGCGCAGTGAAACAATATTTAATACCAAAAGCAGAGAAGACTAGTTCAATAAAAGAGAAATGGCACATCCAGGAGTGACAACAGCAGGATGGCCGAATAAGACATCCCTTGCTCATATCTCCCTCTCAATAACATCAATCTAACATCCATCCGTGGACAAAAGTGCTTTTCTGGGAGCTGTGGGATCCAGGTAGGAGATTCAAAGCCTTGGTCTAAGAATGAGGAGAGCCATTTTGAAAACACATGCCTGCACCAAGGGGGTGGATTTGCTGACCCAGGTCCTAGCTCTAGACCTGAAAACAGCACCATATCCCTGAGGACTCAGCTACAGTCCTGTTTGGCTTTAGTTCTGCCACCTTGCCCATCCATGTGTCAGGCAATAGACCGACAGATCTTGGTCCTGGCTGTGGACATTGAATGTGCCATGAAGAAGGCTATTGCTCCTCTCAACTGCAGTCCAGGAATCTCATAGAGAACACTGATTTAAACGGTCACCCATGGAAAGGAAAAGAAGCTAAAATCAACCTAAACACATAATTAAAAGAAAAACACAGTAAAAGAAAGATTTTATGTAATTTTAAAGGTCAGTATTGTCACCCTATGTTCTTAGAGTATGTATAGTACGGAGACATAAAGGAGCTATAATATACTGAATTCCATTCCGTGTTTGTTAGTGGTAATATTAGAATTATTTTAAATCTCTTATGCATATTGAAAGAGAATGAAAATAGGTAATTATGTTTAGAATGTTTGACAGTAACATTCAGTGTAAGATAGAGGAGGTACAGTTATAAAAAAGGGTATGTGAAAAAATCTATAATATCTGAATAGCAAATATTAGTATGAACATTCAAATTTTTTTAATTTCAATTTTTATTACATCTTTTACATTCAATTATACATTTTATAGATTTTCTCACTATAAAGTTTTAAGAGAAATGACAGTGCAATGACTGAGATTTTGACCTCATAACACCATCCCTACTGGAAAAATCAGTGATCCCAGAGGAATCATTGTATCCAGGTATGGGGAAGGAAAGGTATTCCACAACCCTGGAACACTGCATTATGCTAGAAAATAAGGAAGTCACAGAGGAGTAAAAACGATGCATGTTCAAGAGACATAGTGCTTCCAGAAGGGGTTCCCATTAGCCAAAGATGGAACCATTTGAATATTTGAAAAGATAATGAATGTAATTGGTTGAAAACATTGACTATAAAAAGCCCATAGTTTTTTTAAATTTATTTTTACTTTTTTTCCCTCAATTTATTTATTTTCAGAAAACATTATTCATTATTTTTTTCACCACACCCAGTGCTCCATACAAGCCGTGCCCTCTATAATACCCACCACCTGGTACCCCAACCTCCCACCCCAGCCCACCGCTTCAAACCCCTCAGATTGTTTTTCAGAGTCCATAGTCTCTCATGGTTCACCTCCCCTTCCAATTTACCCAATACCCTACTCCTCTCTAACTATTTTTATTTTTATTTATTTATTTGACAGATAGCGATCACAAATAGGCAGAGAGACAGGCAGAGAGAGAGGGGGAAGCAGCCTCCCGCTGAACAGAGAGCCCAATGCGGGGCTAGATCCCAGGACTCTGGGATCATGACCTGAGCCGAAGGCAGAGGCTTTAACCCACTGAGCCACCCAGGCACCCCCCAAAACCCAGAATTTCCAAGTGACACTTAAAAAACAGAAGGACGGGGCATCTGCCTTTGGCTGGGATCATGATCCCAGGGTCCTGGGATCCAGCCCCACATTGGGCTCCCTGCTCAGCAGGAGGCCTGCTTCTCCCTCTCCCACTCCCCCTGCTTGTGTTCCCTGTCTCACTCTCTCTCTCTCTCTGTGTCAAATAAATAAATAAAATCTTAAAAAAAAAAACCCAAAACCAAAACCAAAACCAAAACAAAAAACCCAGAAGGACAATTCAGTGAACACCACTGGAAGTAACTGGAGCAAAAACAATTTACTCAAAACACTGAAAATTAGAAGGAGAGAATGAGACATTTAAGCTGTCTTTTCTTATGAGCTATATTTCAGGGTTATCAGAAAGCCTTGGATGATGAGAAAAAGAACTCTTTATCATAGAGAAATACCAGCTAAAAATGTGACAGAAGAAATAATAAACTCCTAAAATTATCACTTTGCAATTGTTACCGATCACCATTAGATAAAGCACTGGTGAAAGTTTGTGGGGGAGCTTTCTAATGGAGAGTGGGGGAGGTTCAGATCCTGCCTGCTGAATCCATTCATTAATCACTCATCATTAACTATGGGAAGTCCAAACACCATCTCACAGCACAACCAATAAATTTTCTTGCAAAAAATAAAATAAAGTTGAAAATAAATCTAATCAAACTTAGAGAGTTAATTCCGATTTACAGGGAACATAAGTACAGAGGAACAAATTAAGACCCCAAGGTGGCAAATTTGGAATGTAGGATATTTTCTAAATGGCTGACTTAGTCTTTGCAACATGTCCATGCTTGGCATGGAGAAGAGGAAGGAAGAAAAACTCTAGATTGAAAAAGGTTTAAAACATAACAACTATTCCTTCTCCAAAGGCCTCCATGCTATTCCTTTATGTTCCACAAGTAAGTGAAACCATATGATAATTGACTTTCTCTGTTTGACTTATTTCACTCAACATAATCTCCTCCAGTTCCACCCATGTTAATGCAAAAGTTGGGTCTTCATCATTACTGATGGTTGAGGAATATTCCATTGTATATATGGACCACATCTTCTTTACCCATTTGTCTGTTGATGGGCATCTCAACTCCTTTGGCACTGGCTATTTTGGACATTGCTGCTATGAAAGTTGAGGTGCATATGGCCCTGCTTTTCACTATATCTGTATCTTTGTGGTAAATACCCAATAATGCAATTGCAGGGTTATAGGGAAGGGAAAAATGAAGGTGGGTGGAAATCGGAGTGGGAGATAAACCGTGAGAGACTGTGGACTCTGAGAAACAAACTGACAGTTTTAAAGGAGAGGGGGCAGGGGGATGGGTTGGACTGGCGATGGGTATTAAGGAGGGCAGGTATTTTATGGAGCAGTGGGTCTTATACGTAAACAGTGAATCTTGGAACACTACATCAAAAACTAATGACATACTGTATGGTGACTACCATAACACTAAAAAAAAAAAAAAAAAAAAAAAGACATACCAACCAAAGGTAACGAGTGGACCTTATTTGGATTCTTATCTGAACCATTCAAATGTAGAAACAATGCCTTTGAGATAATTGGAAAAAAAATTTTATGGACTTGTATTACATGAAACAGAAAGATGATTATTAATAATTAGGTGTGCTAATGGCATCACAGTTGCATAGTCATATTTTTATGGATGTCTTTCAAATTATGTATGGGAAAATGACATGATGCCTAAAATTTGCTTTAAAATACTTTATCAAAGAAAAAAAAGAAAAAGAAAAAGTGATGGTTGGATGAAGCTAGTAGGACAAAACCTTAATAATTGTGGATCTAGGTGAAGGATATAGGGAGGTTCTTCATACTATTTTCTTAATTGCTAAGTATGTTTGAAAAATATATAATATAATTTTAAAACCAAAATACTACTTAGGGAAATAATATATTAAAACAAATTCTGGGGAAAGTGTTGAAGAGACATTCGAAAGTTGTCTTGAGATACTCAGGACAAAGTTGAGAGTTCTTGAGTTCTTAGGACAAAGAAAAAAGATTGGGAAGATCCTTTTTTAGGGGCAGAGTTTTCTGAAATGTTGGTGATTACTCACTGAACAGGATAGCAGCCTTGGTTGACCTTGCACCTTGGTCCTTAAGAAGAAATGCATTGGATGTAATTTGCATGCTGTAGCTTCTGGGCAGGTGGCTCAAGAGTTCTCTTCCCCTCACTCCACTCCCAGGAAGGATTTGACTGTACAGTAAAGGGTCTGGGAACATCATGTTTGAGGGTGGGGTTTCTTTGATAAGAGGAGCCAAGAGATTAAATGTTCTTTCTTCCATATGGCTTTTTTTCTTGCTTTTAGAATTTCTTTGCTCATTTGAATAGCTGACATTTAAAAAAAATTCGTTTCATATGGCGAGGTAATAGAATAGTCTGGAACATTTTTTTTTATGGCACGAAACATTTCACTTTGTATATTTTAGGCACATAACAACAAAGGTGGGTCACAGATGAGGAAGGGCAGAGGGAAGCCCTTAGAACTGCCTTTGGTGTAGACCAGTGGTTTTCAAAGTGTGGTCCACAGAAACTTGGCCATCCATGAAATACTTGCAGTGGAATCTGTGAATTTAAGGCTATTTTCATTATAATATAACAAAAATTAATAATGCCAAGACACTATTTGTCTCTTCTGTTGTGTTGGTGTATTTGATGTAATGGTACAAAAACAGTGGTGGGTCAATTCTGGTGCTTTAATGCCAGTCAAGATAGTGGCAACAAATTATATTCACAGTCACTGATTCTTTATTCTCAGGAAAAAGAAAAGCCAGTTTTATTTAAGAATTTCTTTGGTGAGGGGTACCTGGGCGGCACAGTTGTTTGAACATTTGACTCCTGGTTTCAGCTCCGGTCGTGACTGAGATCAGGTCAGGTTGTCCGGCAGAGCTCTGTGTTGGACTCCACACTCAGCTTGGAGTCTGCTTGGGTTTCCCTCTCTTCCTCTGCCCCCTCCCACTGTCTCAAATAAATAAGTAAATCTTTGAAAAAAGAGAATGTTTTTAGTGCAAAAGTAAAAATGTTAATTTTATTAAGTCTTGACTCTGGAATACATGTCTTTTTGATTTCCTGTGTGATGAAATGCAAAATACACATGAAGCCCTTCTGCTGAATACTGAAGATGACTGGATTGATGAAAAGCACTTCTTCGAATAATTAGCTTTGAATAATGAGCTGAAGGCCCCACTTTATTTCATGGAACACCACTTTTACTTGAAGCATGGCTGACAGATCAACAATGGTTGCTCAGACTTGGGTTATTTATAGGCATTTTCTTGCAAGTAACTGTCACCTTGGTCACATCAAGGAAAACAACTGACTAGATTTGTTGCCAGTGAAAAAATTCAGCCCTCAAGAGAATATTAGATACTAGAAAATTAGAGTTGTGAAAAACTTAACATCCACCACTGTTAGCTTGACAGTTCCCCCAATTTAAGGGCATTTCTAATAAGAGTAGTGGTAATATTAACAAATGTGATTGTTTTGACAATATAATATAGGAATTTGCCAACCTTTGGAAGATGTGTATTAATGAGTGAACTGGTATTTTCCAAAAGACCACTGCCTGATGTTACAAAAACGTATGCCAGTGAATTGGAAATGTGAGAGACATTAATGGATTTTAAAACATATAAACAAATTCACTGACAAAATTTCAGATCTTAACTTTGCTTTGAGAAACTACACTTTTTGAATTTTTTGTCATGTTAACAAGAATATAGACAACTATCTGAAAAGACTATTAAAATATCCCTTTGTCTCCAATGCAATATCAGTTTGAGGTGAGCATATTTTTCATATAGTTTAACTAAAACAACATATTACAACAGATTGAGTGCAGAAACAATATGAAAATTCAGCTGTCTTCCAGCAAGACTTACACAGATTTGTAAACATGTAAAACAGTGCCACTGTTCTCACTAATTATATTTGTTGTAGAAGCTATAATCATATTTCATAAAATTGTAATAATGTTTTTTCTTTTTAAATGAATTAATGAATATTTTAAAATTTTCTCAATCTCAATTCCTAGTAAGGTAAATATAACTCACATAAACAAACAAACAAAAAAATTAGAGCCATGAATCAATTTGAAGACTGTGAAGAGGCTCTGAGACCACAAAGTGTGAGAACCAGTTGGTCTAGGCTGTGTAAATTTGATGAATCTGGTTTGCCACAGTTGGGAGAAGATCCAAGAGTTTTGATTCAAAGTTCTAACTAGTAATAGGGTATTTCTTTGCTCATAATTTTCCTAAATGTGTAAACTTGTATCTGTAGATGTCAATTTGGGGGCACCAAAGTATATCATGACCTTTCAGGATCTTGACTCAAGAGACATAGGTCTTACTTTCATAAGCACGTGTTGGTTACTGGGTAAATCAGACCCCACTACAACTGTGTAGTAATTTATCCCGTGCTCAGTCATTTGCTCTTTTCGTAACCAGGGATTTTGTTAATTTCCCTTGTGGGCTTCTGAACCAAAGGACCTGAAATGAAATACATTTGCAGGCTGAAGATTGTTCCTTCTGATGAGCTAGAATAGGAGCCGAATTTGATATGTAAAATTGGATTGAAACATTTAATCCCTGTCTCTAATTGTTTTACTAGAAGGGAAACCCTTGTTGCTATGCAAGTGTTTTTAAAAATAAGATGGCAATTTCTGAATTTAGATCTGACCCCCTATCTTGGTTTGACGATCTATCAAGTTTTCATGAAATCTACTCACTCCAAATCCAGAGGAATTAAGAAATTTCCGAAACACAACATCCCTAGGCGCCTGCTGACGTGCTTTTCTGTAGAGTTTCACTTGCGGAGTGCAGTTTGCAAAGAAGTATTTTCAGATTTTTCTGTCACTTGATAGCCCCCAAAGGGAAGCATAATGTACCTTCAGAGGGCTGGAAAAAAGCGGTCATCCTTGCCCTGCTATGTAGCGGTAGCCAAGGCGACTGATGGAACGTAGGAGGGTGGATTCCTCACTGAAAACAGCAAATAGAAGGACTTCTGGAGCTCTCAGGGACTCCCTAAGGGCGGGGCTGTTTTGACTTTAAGTCTCCTGCTTGCTGCATAGTTTCCCTTTCTTAATTGCATTAGCTCTATTTTTGGAGCTGCTGAAGCTTTCCTGAAAGTGTGGGTGATGGGGTACACTGGGATTACCCTGAGTCCAGAGAGGCACCTGTGTTCCCAAACTCACATCTCCAGCAGAAGTGGACTATGGAATCCTCCTGTTTTTCAGATTCCCAAGTGACAGGCCATTCCTGGAGGTTTTGAACTGATGAATGGGGAACAAGGGTGTGTGTGTGTGTGTGTGTCTGTGTGTGTGTGTGTGTGTGTGTGTGTGGTATGTGTGTGTGTGTGTGTGTGTGTGACTTACCCATGCTGTTCTCTCAGATTGTACATTCTGTCCCCTCGCTTTGTGCCACAGCAACAGTGCCTCTGTTTTGAAGGTTGAATCATCCAGATCTCACCCTAGATCATGATGTATTAGAGAAAGTATTACAGTAGTAGTTAGGTTCTACTCCCATTTTAGCCCTAATGGCTGTGTCTTTGGGCAGCTCATACAACCTCCCTGAGTACACTGTCCTCATCTATAAATGAGTGAATTGACTTATATTACTAAAATCTCTTCTGGATTGAGTATTCACAAGACCATCTCCCATTTACAATCAGGCATGGTCCTCAAGAGAACAAATAAGCACAAACAATCACTTTCATGCTTTCCTCCAACAACCTCAGTCCTGGTATGTTTTCCTATGAGGAAGGAAAAGCAATCACCCCCGTAAGCTCTGACACTAGCATCTAAGTAGACAAAATATTGAGCAAATGTGGAGAGTTACTGGTAGCAGATTTACCAGGGTAGAATAATAGTAGTATGTGGAGGGCTTTCTGTGAACCATAAACTCTTCTAAGTGCTTTACATGGCTAACTCACTTAAGTCTTTGAGGTAGATACTATCTCTCATCTTCCTTTTACAGAGAGGAAAAAAGGGGCACAGAGAGGTTAAGGAATTTGTCTAAGATCACAAAGTGAGCAAGAAACAAAGCTAGGATCAAAATGAAGCAATCTAACTTCAGGGTCTGACCCTTAACCACTACCACCCCAATCTCTTGTTTCTTATCTATCTTCCCAAGTCACTGTTGCTTTGACTTCATTTTCAGAATCTCTTTCTATGCCTTGCCCTTGTACATGTATTCTGTTTGAATATAGGCCCAAGATTATTTCTCTGCCCTCCCCACACCACAGCCCATGGGTGACGAGTATTGTTCTGCTCACACATGCAACTGACATCTCATGTAATGTTCAGACCTTTTGTGATTTGGGATGGAGAACGAGCCATTGACCTGGTAGGGAAGTGGAAGAGAGGATCTTTAAGATTACGCAGAAGAGAACAAGGAGTAAAGAATGGAAAAGAGTGAAGAAAATCTATGTGAACTATGCGATTCTGTCAGAAGAAACAGACAAAATTATTGGTATCCCAGAAGAGGGAGGGGGAAGAGAGCAGAAGCTTATTTAAAGAAATAATGGCCGTGAACTTCCCAAGACTGGGGAGAGATTTGGATAGTCAAGTTCATAAAGCTCATAGTCCTCAAACATATTTTCTTAAAGAAATCTTCTCCAAGGTGCATAACACTAAAACTTTCTAAATAAAGACAAGGAGAAGATTTTAAAAGCAACAAGAAAGAAGCTTGTCACAAATCTACCACCACACTAGCTGCACATTCTTTGTTGGATGGATTGGTGCTATCTATCTATGATATAAAGTGATTTTTTAGTATTTGTTTTGTTTTGTTTGGTGATGAAAAAATAGGACTCCAAAGCTTAACAAAAGAATTAACTGTCATTCCAAGAAGCTAATAAATTAATACTTTTATACTCAAGTAGCTTCTGGTTCTTACTATCTCATCAAATAATTCATTGATTTAACTTCTTTTTTATTCCACATGCCTTTTTAAAGAAAATGTTAATCCAGTATAGTTAACATACCATGTTATATTCATTTCAGGTGTACAATATAGTGATTCAGCATTTTCCTACAGCACCCAGTGCTCATCACAAGTGCACTCCTTAGTCCCATTACCTATTTCACCAATCCTCCACCCATCTCCCCTCTGGTAACCATAACTTTGTACTCTAGAGTTAAAAGTCTGTTTCTTGGTTTGCCTTTCTCTCTCTCTCCCTCCCCCCAACCCCACCCCCACTTTGCTCATTTGTTTCTTCAGTTCCACATATAAGTGAAATCATATGATATTTGTCTTTCTCTGGCTGACTTATTTCACTCAGCATTATTCTCTGTAACTCAAACCATGTCATGTGAATGGTAAAATATCATTCTTTTTTATGGATGAATAATATGTGTTTACACACACACACACACACACACATATGTTCTCTATACATTCATCAGTTGATGGACACTTAGGCTGCTTCCATAATTTGGCTATTGTAAATCATGCTGCTATAAACATAAGGGGTGCACATATCCCTTTGAATTAGTGTTTCTGTATTTTTTTGATAAATGGACAGTACTGTGACTACTAGACTATATGGTAGCTCTATTTTTTAACTTTTTGAGGACCCTCTATATATTTTTCCACAGTGGCTGCAAGTTTGCTTTCCCACCAACAGTGTATGAGGGTTCCTCTTTCTCTGCATCCTCGCCAACATTTGTTTCTTATGTTGTTGATTTTAGCCATTCTGAGGTGCGAGGTGACAGCTCATTGTAGTTTTGACTTGTAATTCTCTGGTGATGAGAGATATTGAGCATCTTTTCATGAGTCTTTTTTTTTTTTTAAGATTTTATTTATTTGAGAGAGAGAGAGAGCACTCACATGAGAAAGAGCATGAGCGGGGTAAGAGACAGAGGGAGAAGCAGACTCCTTGCTGAGCAGAGAGCCCAATGCGGGGCTCGATAACACCTGAGCCGAAGGCAGAGGCTTTAACCCACTGAGCCACCCAGGGGCCCTAGACCTTAATCCGGTTTTTGTTGTTGTTGTTGTTGTAGTCCCAATAGTTTATTTTTTTAAATTTATTTTTTATTCATTTTCAGCATAACAGTATTCATTATTTTTGCACCACACCCAGTGCTCCATGCAAACCTTAATCTGTTTTGAGTTTATTTTTGTATATGGTGTAAGAAAGTGGCCCAGTTTCATTTT